>NC_039254.1:9177955-9529396 GCF_003368295.1 Carassius auratus | reverse complement strand
GCAAGACCAAGCAAACTGAAGTCAACCTTGGTCATCTGAGCCAAACCTAGTAACCTGATCCACTAGGTTGTAATGAGCACAACTTCAGTGCCAATGAAACAATCGGATCTCCTTGACTACAGAGCATCAGGTAACCACCTCATGATGTACCTCCTAACACTCTCTATTAAGCCCTTCTGTTTGAAATATCATAACTTTCCTATCCTCATGTTGCATTTAACTTCTTGAACAATCAAAACATCCAGTCCATACCTGTATCAAAGCTAGAACTTTGTCCTGCACTATGGCAGGTGGGTTATTTTTAGGAGATATGATTTTCACCAAAACACCATCAATGAAGTCCCGGGTGGTGACGAGCGCATGGAACCGGTACCCACAGTTCTTTACACATGTCTCAAGAACCTGAACACATTATGGAAAATCTAAATGGACAGGACAATCTAAAAAAAAAATCAAAATGAACAGGATAATCTAAAAAATGGATTTTAGTAAGACTGCAAAGAGAATTGTTCCCATTGCATGCTTCTCACCGTCAACGTAAGCATCACCTCCCTGTAGTTTTTATTCCCATTAAGCCTCTTCTTTACAGCTCTTATAGCATCCTTAGGCCTATAAATCAGATAAATAACTAAATAACACATCCATGGTGCTAATAAGCAATCTGTTATGAAATTACAATGACAAGGTCAAGTGAATGAATCATCTTCCACAAGCAAGCATTGCCATGTTCTATAAATAACACATTGTAATGAGTTTATGTAATGCCCTGGACTTGCAATGGACTTGAATGGCCACAGAATGACTTATGAATGCATGATCATTCAGCCATAAATTAAATGTGCAACTATAACAATGACAGTATCTTCTGGATATGTAAAATTTTTGTAGGTTTTAAGGTTCAAATAACGTCAAAACAGAGGTTACTTAATTCAACCTGCTGTAATCCATGCATCTTTCATGTCTCACCCATCCTCTGTTTCATTGATTATATCACATATTTCCATATTCAAGGTCCAGTCTTCACTTTGAAGAGAGCCATCTGTGGCCCTTTCTGGGAAAGATAAAAAAACAAACTGATTAAATAATCGATTACAGCCGTTCACTAATAAGAGATTATGATTAATATAGGCACTAATAACATTACACTGAACTGTAAACTGCTGAGCAGTATGTGCTTGCATGCTAGTTATCTTCCAAAGCAAGACGTCAGTTTCTTTATACAGAGTGTCCATTTATAAGAGTTGATCAATAGTATGAATCATTAACACACATTATCTCAAGCTTTTGGTATGAAACTGGGTGTGAGAGATACACGAAGTGTCGACTGCCTAGCAGGCTAATACCAGCTGGTTAGTGAAAGTAGTATTTCAGCTTAACTTACTTAAAAGCGCCTCGCCTCACTATAATCAATAATTTAATTAATTTAGTATCTTTATTTTTAAAGACGCACATGTTGAGAGGTAACGTTAACGGTAAATAAGATCAGCTAACATTAATGAGCATTAGCTGTCAGCCAGCTAACTGTTAAGCTATCCATAAGAGTTTCTAAGCAGCGGCGGCTTACCTAAATGCATCGCTTTAAGCGTTAACTTGTTACTAACAATTTTTAACCATATAATTCCTTAAAAAACATACCAATGCACTGTCCCACCGGAGTACTATACGGGTTTCCCAGCAAGAACTCCATCTTGTCAACATACTCAACGACTAAACAGTCAATAAGACTGTAAACACTCAAGGCCCGCCAATGGACGACTCCCATTGGTCGTGTGATTCAAGGGCAGCAAAGCTATTGGCCGAGCATGCAGTCAGTTATTGAAATGGCACGCCAGCTAATTAAAGGGACAGCAGTGATTCCACTGACATGACGTTGCTTTATGCCGCGGATTTGATAATGTGGTTATGTAGCTAAAGCACTAAAAACTAAGAGCTAAAAACATACAGGTGCATCTCAATTAATTAGAATGTCGTGGAAAAATTTATTTTTTTCAGTAATTCAACTCAAATTGTGAAACTTGTATTAAATTGAATACACACAGACTGAAGTGGTTAAGCCTTTGGTTATTTTAATTGTGATGATTTTGGCTCACATTTAACAAAAAACCCACCAATTCACCATCTCAACATATTAGAATATGGTGACATGCCAATCATCTAGCCTTCAAAATGGTCTCTCAGTTTGGTTCACTAGGCTACACAATCATGGGGAAGACTGCTGATCTAACAGATCTGACATTGTCCAAAAAGACAATCATTGACACCCTTCACATGGAGGGAAAACCACAAACATTCATTGCCAAAGAAGCTGGCTGTTCACCGAATGCTGTATCCAAGCATGTTAACAGAAAGTTGAGTGGAAGGAAAAAGTTTGGAAGAAAAAGATGCACAACCAACCGAGAGAACCGCAGCCTTATGAGGATTGTCAAGCAAAACCGATTTAGGAATTTGAGTGAACTTCACAAGGAATGGACTGAGGCTGGGCTCAAGGCATCACCACACACAGACGTGACAAGGAATTTGCTGAAACACAGACAATGTCAGAGGCGTCTTACCTGAGCAAAGGAGAAGAACTGGACTGTTGCCCAGTGGTCCAAAGTCCTCTTTTCAGATGAAAGCAAGTTTTTTATTTCATTTGAAAGCCAAGGTCCTAGAGTCTGGAAGAAGGGTGGAGAAGCTCATAGCCTAAGTTGGTTTTAGTCCAGTGTTAAGTTTCCAAAGTCTGTGATGATTTGGGGTGCAATGTCATCTGCTGGTGTTGGTCCATTGTGTTTTTTTGAAAACCAAAGTCACTGCACCCATTTGCCAAGAAATTTTGGAGCACTTCATGCTTCCTTCTGCTGATCTGCTTTTTGAAGATTGCTGATTTAATTTTCCAGCAGGATTTGGCATCTGCCCAAAGCACCAAAAGTTGGTTAAATGACCATGGTGTTCGTGTGCTTGACTGGTCAGCAAACTCACCAGATCTGAACTCCATAGAGAATCTACTGTATGGGATATTGTCAAGAGGAAAATGAGAAACAAGAGACCAATAAATGCAGATAAGCTGAAGGTCACTGTCAAAGAAACCTGGGCTTCCAAACAACCTCAGCAGTGCCACAAACTGATCACCGCCATGCCACGCTGAAATTAGGCAGTTATTAAAGCAAAAGGAGCCCCTAACAAGTATTGAATACATGTACAGTAAATTAACATACTTTCCAGAAGGCCAACAATTCAATAAAAACATTTATTTTTTATTTATCTCATGAAGTATTCTAATTTGTTGAGATAGTGAATGGTGGGTTTTTGTTAAATGTGAGCCAAAATCATCACAATTAAAAGAACCAAAGACTTAAACTACTTCAGTCTGTGTGCACTGTATTTATTTAATACAGAAGTTTCACAATTTGTAATGAATTACTGAAATAAATGACCTTTTCAATGATAAATGAGATGACTCAGTCAGATGTGCACATGATTACAATTTATCAAAATTTTCCAACATATTAGCTAAACAGTTTCACAGCTTTGACATTAAAATACTGGGATTTAGTATTTACAGTTTTTCCATTTGGCAGCTGTTGAAACTAGTAATACATATCATGACCTTAGACATCTATATTATTGCTCAAAACATAACTAAACAGCAACAGCATTGTAACTGGTGTCACTGCAGCTTGCAGTAAAAAAAAAAAAAACACTGGGCAGAGAAATCAAAAATCAAATTTTTTTTCAGTCTCAAACAGTGCCTTTTGGCATTATTCCTGTAAAATTTTTCTCTTTACAGCTGCGCTTTCAGAAGAAAGATGCACAAACATTGCACCAGCAGCTGTTCGTGCTCGCAACTCATACATGTCATAATCATGAACCCATTCCACATTTCCCCATTGCTGGATCTAAGACAGAACAGAACATAAAGAACAGTAATTACTGATACGGGTAAAAAGCAGTAAGTACTAAACAGCTGGAACAAACTAAAAGCTACCAAACCTGGTATTCTTCCTCAAGTCTGGACAGAAGAACTGCTTGTTCCACGCTTAGGTGTTTGTCAATCAGCCCAAAGGACAAGACCAATGATTTCAGCTGAGAGATCATAAAATCAAGCCCTGTAGAAACAAAAAAAACTGTACCATTCAAATGGTCCTCTTCACATAAGATGCAAAATCACCACAGTATCTTTACCTGTCAGAGACCAAAAATTGTAGGAATTAAGGTGTTGACGAAAGGTCTCCTTAGTCTCCTCTGGGATTTGAGGGCCCAGTATACTGGTGGATGTGCCAATTACTACATTGTACCTAAAAATCACAAGATGCTCATATACGTCATTCATTTTTTATGGCTATATATTGTGGCTATTACATAATCTAGCTAAAAAGTGTAAATTATCTAGCCAAAATTACCTTTGTTCTATCCAGTTCATTACAGGGTCCCATTCATTTCTCTGAACTTCTACAAGTCCTGGAGGCTCTTCTACTCTGAAACTACAACAGAGACATCTGATTTAATGAAAACACAATATAAATAGATGCACTTAGGAAATGTAATACCATTTACCTTTACTGCCATTACAAGATAACGTTATATAAACTTTTTTTAATCAATTAAATGCCATCAAGTGAACAAAAAATACCAGATTGTGTCAGTCTCCAAAAACTTTAGAGCAGCTGAGATAATTTGTTTCTTCGTCCTTTGCGTTGGGTTATCAAGTGCTGTGTTGCAAAGGGTGGTCTGTATGGACAGAAAAACAATTAAACAGTTAAGATTTGAGATCTGGTAGGCATCGCTTGCTGCTTGTATGCAGATAATGTTGGATGCATCTGTTTCTAAATTAAAAAATGCTGCTGGGTGATAACACAGTTAATATACACAATGTAAGAACTCTACTTTATTTAATCAGGATGGCCTACTAAGTGCATGGTGTAAAACTTCAGTGAGTCCTTCTGAATGTCCCACTCTGTTGCAACAGCTATGGCAAGAGCTTCATTGGGCACTGTGAACAGCTTTCCACCTGGAGTCTTCATCTTTCGTTGGTCAAGGATTATTTCATACAAACCCCCTGTAGATGACACAAAACCTATTTTCAAACAGACATAACCTTTTCTTTTGTTAAATACATGTTTCTTTTTGAAGTTGTAGACTGCTATATGGGCATAAACACTGAATGATGCTCACCTTCACCTTGAGATATCGAGACATTCTCGTAGAACTTCTTTCTCTCTGCAAAATGTGATTTAAAGAACAAGATACCAAGCATCAATACATTACCTTTGTCTTTCTATAACGTTACTCTTCTGTAATGATCTTACCTGTTGTGGCACTGGCATATCTTGCCTTTTGTAGGTGTGTTGATAAACAAGGCACATGCTGGCCTTGAGGAATAGAAAATGGCCAAATGACCTGACCGAACTGTCTGGGATACTTACAAATATTCCGTAACATCATACTCGGAACGCTATATTACTCGTATCAATGTAAGAGTAACGTTACTGAAGCATTGAGTCAAGGTTAGAAAGCTGAATCAGGCGTTACTGCTAACTTGACAAATCATCGTTCATGTTTCAGTATGAATATGAAAACACAGGTATTAAGTATAATTAAGGTTAACTCAATTATTTAAGAACAAATAAATACTCTGACAAGAGATGTCACAGCATGCAGCAACGTGAAACCAAAGCGTGAAGCTGATGACTGTGACCTACACAAGGTCGTGGAGAACAATTCAAAATAAAAGTCCTTGCAGCTACACCTATAAACTACTGGAATTTCAGACTTATATTAGGATTTCAAACATTTCAAACATTTGCTTACTTCGATACAAATAAACACACATACACACACGCACACACACACACACACACACACACACACACACTATTTATTGCTATTTACTAGAATTGAATAGATTTCCTTTATAAAATATAAATTAATTATGTTAGTTTACTTTTTTATTTTCTACTAGGAAAGTGAGTCACTGTTTCGAAGTGCTCGAAACACCACACGGTGGTGAACCCTGCTGGTCATAACTGCGTAAATGCAACAAAAACCAGCAGGGGTTCAGATAAAAAATCGGCAGCTGGCAGCAGGAAGTGGCTGACATTGACAGCCGGAAGGCAGTAACTGACAGCCGGAAGGCAGTAACTGTCAGCCGGATGGTAGGCGGGACCTGCCATTCGGTGGGAGCCAATCAGTATCGACCAACGTGGGCGCAACCAATCAGATATAACTGCACCCAAACGCTTCAGTAATGGTTGCGATTGATCAAACGGTAAGTTCAGAAATTGGTCATCGGAGTAATTAATGTTTTTTTGCGTTGTAAGTTTGATTTTAATTGGTATCTTGGTGAACGACTTGGTAGACTTGGTGTCTACTTTGGTTTAATTGTTCAATGAAATCTAATTAGTGGTAGCAACGTTGTTTGTGTACCTTGTTAGGGGCCTACCATTAACTTCAAATTACGTTTGACGTACCATTAAATATTAACGTTTGTTAGCGTGTTAACAGTCTATTGAATAATATAAAAGAATGTTGTTTGACTGGAATGATAGAAGATACATTTGCAACACTAACCATATATTTTTGCATGTTAAGTCTTTCAGGAGATTGTGTGATATACATTAACTTAAGAGTTCTTAAAATAAGTTTTTTTTTTTTGCACTATTGAGGTGTGTTTTCTCTAATACTATGCATGTGCAGAACTGTTCTGTGTACCAGTTGAAGTTGTAAGCATGTGAATGCAAAACAATTTTTTAAATTTTTTTTTTATTGTTATCTATACAAAATATAATGGACCGGTTCATAATTCCTTATAACTTTTAGGTCTAGTTTCACAGACAGGGCTTGGATTAAGCCAGGATTAGGCTGTAGTTAAATTTAGAACATTGAAGTAGCTTTTGTAAACATGCATTTAGAAAGAAAAAAAACACATTACTGATGTGCATCTTGAGACAAAACCATGGCACTGACACCTTTTTTTTATTTTTTTTGTAATACCCAATAGTTGCCAGATGCTGTCCTGTTGAAAATTCTTCTTTACGTGATCCTGGAGGAGGGGTGATGCTACATTACTAAGTCCGTCTTTGGTTTGTTCCAAATTCAGAAGTCTGCTGTACTGTATACAGACTCCTTTCGAAAGAGGGCACAATCCAGCTGGCTTGACTGAGTATCTTCTTTTACAGATTTGATTAGAGGTTTAAAAAGGTGCCATAACAATACATTTCTCAGTTGCCATGTCTGAATGTTTATCTTTGTAATAATGCTGTTTTCATGCTCCTCATCTCAATATACAGGTGGAACAAAATGGAGAACAAGTCTAAGCCATGTCAGGAATTCAACAAAATGTACACCCTACAGACACTGCGACGAGGTTTACAACAACTGCTTACCAGGTGTGCAAATTATGCATGAAAATGTAATCACTGCTCTGTACATGATGACAAGATGCAATGGGAATAATCATTAATATGGCTGTGCATGCATGTCTACTGTTAATAAAGCAATTTAGGTATTAAAGTCACCAATTTCTTATGAATGGTAAAATGCAGCAGCTAGAGTTCTTCCTAGAATCAGGAAGTATGACCGGATTAGCCCAGTTCTGTAAACCCTGTACTGGCTCCCTATCAAACATCGTATAGATATTAACATCTTCAATTATATTAATCTGTTTCTTTCTTATTCGAAGGTCACTGCAGTCACCCGGATCCAGTACGTATCCAGACCAGATGGTGGATCGCACCTAGAAAGGACCTCTACAGCCCTGAAAGACAGCGGAGACCAGGACAACTAGAGCCCCAGATACAGATCCCCTGTAAAGACCTTGTTTTTTCTCCATTTTGTGACCGGTGGAGTTTTGGTTCCTTGTCACCTCTGGCTTGCTTCGTTGTGGTCACTTCATTTACAGTGATATCATTGACATGATTGCAAATGATTCCACAGATACTATTTAAACTGAACCGAGCTCAAGGATGACATCACTGAACTGAATGATAAACTGCCTTTTAAACTGACTACAAACTGAGTTTACTAATGTCCTTCTGCATTATTGACTGACACACTATTTTCCTATTTAATACTGTAAAGTTGCTTTGCTTTGAGCTGTATTATTAAAAGCACTATATAAATAAACAATGCTTGACTTGACCATGTTGCAAGAGGAAAATGAGGGGAGATGCACATCCACCCTGGGTTTTACAGTGATTGGTGCAAGATGCTGGAGAAGTAACTCTGTATACCTCATCAGTTCTGATCTAAGAGTCTTGAAAATACCTCCGGATTGTTGTTAGTGATTTTGATTGATATTTTAGTCTGCTTGCTTACTGGATATATTTTATACGGTTTACATTGTAAAGCACTGACTTTGACAACTTACTAACCCAGTTACAAATTTAACAGCTACTTTATACTATATATATATAGTTGTTTCTTGAAATACTACAAATATAACCGCAAATTATGATTTTAAATAAAGGTCTCTGAGAGACTTCTCTCTTTTCAGTCATTTGTGTATATAGCCTATAATAAATATACAACATACACCCAGTAAGTGCCACTCTCGTATATAAATATAAATTGTTTTATTTCACACAAACAATGATACATGCATAAACATTCAGCTGGAAAATAACGTTTAGCAAAATGATCTTATTTCTTTGTTTATATTTGATCAATATTTTAAATCAAATAATATACAATACTGACCTTTATACTTATTTAAAAAAGTATTAAACATAATCATAAGTGTATATAATTATTTATTTGTCTTGTTGCCGCCGGCAGCCTCCTCCAATTTCCGGGTATTAGCGACAGCTGCCATCCGGTTTTATTGGCAGCCACTTCCTGCTGCCAGTGACAGCCACTTCCTGCTGACAGCTGCCGATTTTTCGCTGAACCCCCTCTCACAAAAACTCAGGATGAACTGCATAAAACGGATTTCAGAAACCCATTCCAAATGTTTTATCAAAAGTGTAATATATTGAGTCTAATTAACAAAACATTAAATACCAATAAATAGGTAATGTTAGTATAATATGTGTTATTTTATTATTTACTTGTTTTGTTTGTTTTATAAAGCTTATTTAAACAGGCCAAAAATTGACTTTTAACTACTATTCTACATTTTAATTAGACAAATTTCTCATTAAAATGGCTACACATTTATAAAACTGATTCAAGATCAGGTAAACCATAAAGACACTGGTGGTCTTCACAGAGATCACCCTCCAGCGTCGAACCATTGGAATTTCAAAACATTTCAATACAGTGTGATGTAACAAAGTCTCGTTTACTGGAAATCGAAACTTTTTGAAATTATCCATAACTCAAACACACCAAAGCCAAAGGAAGTTAACCTCTTCTGCATCAGATGTCCGTTAGGCTACAGGAGTTTCGAATAGCTTTCCTTCCCATCATCCTGGTTTTCATCCGTTCTGAACATAGGCTGTACATCCCACTGCAATAAAAACTAATGGAAATTCTTGCAATATTGAGGTTGTGCTCCAGACAAACAAGCAAGCAAAATTAGCCTACCTGGCTGTGACCCATACTGAACCCAATTCTGTTTTGATCTGTGCTTTTCGTTTTATTGCTCCATTTTTTAGCTGTATATGAAATTAGGTCAAATCCAAAATAATTTCCCTACTTTTGTACCTATAGTTGTATTATTGGAATGTGCTATTATTTTATGTGTTTTTGCATAAATTTAGACCTTTTTTTGTCTTTCAACCGCATACATGCAAAAAAATTATAAAAATATGTATTAATTAATTAATTTAATAATTTATTCAGCAAGGAATTATTAAATTGACCAGAAGTGAGAGTAAAGAATTTTGTTTAAAAAAAACAAAGACTTTTGTTAAAGACCGTTGTTTCAACTTGTTGTGCATTTTTGTTTTATCTAAGTCTCCTGAAAAAAAAGTAAAGAAAAAAAAGTATCATAGTTTCTAATTCTAACTCTAATAAGAAATATTTGTTATTTTTCAGATCAGCATAATGATTTCTGACTGACAGTTTGACCTTTAAGCCTATGGCTGCTGAAAATTCGGATTTGCCACAGGAAAATAAAATCACATTTTAAAATAAAAATAGCAATCAGTTGTTTCTAATTGCAATAGTATGCCATAATATTATTGTTTTTACAGCATTTTTTTTTATCAAACGCAGGCTGAACACAAGTTTTAAAGCCATATATTGTTCTGCTGAACTAAAGCACCAGTCCTATTTCAGCATGATGTCTCCTTATGTGAATACTGGAGGATCAAATGCTTGGCAGAAGAAAGAGTAAAACCCTCCTGTCACGTTAGACAGATTTATAAAAGTCAACACACTCCCTTTACAGGAATATAAAACAATAACCACATTCTTCATTGGGGATTACGAAATGCCCTTTTCTGAGAGGAAAATAGAATACTGATAAAGATAGTAATGGCACTGGGCAAGGCTTTATTCTTAGAATACAATACTTCATCTGATAGTAGAGAGAAATCAGGGCATATTCTCATTAGCAGAAGATACATAAGTAGAAATGTTTTCTTTAGTAGGTCTGGATTACAGTTCAAATCAATAAAGCAATGTTTAATTTCTGGAGCGTGTCAAAATTAACCAACTTATTTAGACAAGCAGGTTTCTCATTTTGAAGCTGTGCTGTGTAGGAGTGAGACGTGAGGTGCACAGGGAAATACAATAATAACAACAGCTTTTATTATTATTAAAAGTTCCTGTAACATTCTTGTCAAACACTGTTGTCTAGTTCCTTGAACTAGACATAATACTTTATAGCCTGCACGGTGTATTTATGCTTTTGGTATTTTTTTTTTTTTACATTAAGCTTTTTCACTTTGAAGCTGTGCAGTGTAGGAGGGAAACGTGAGGTTCACAGGGAAATGCATTAATAACAACAGCTATTTTATTATTAGAAGTTCCTGTAACATTCTTGTCATACACTGTTGTCTACTTCCTTGAACTAGACATAATACTTAATAGCCTGCACTGTGTATTTATGCTTTTGGTATTTATTTTTAAACATGAAGCTTTTTCACTTTGAAGCTGTGCTGTGTAGGAGTGAAACGTGAGGTGCACAGGGAAATGCATTAATAACAAAAGCTATTTTTATTATTAGAAGTTCCTGTAACATTTTTGTCAAACACTGTTGTTCTGTTCCTTGAACTAGACATTATACTTAACCCCTTACTTGTCACCCCCCATTTTTTGGCATGGAGACAGAAATGACATATAAAATAAAAATGTTTCTGCTCATGATTCTTTCTGACTCTCACCAATGCTCTTCTCCCCCGATAGCTCAGTTTGGCCAGATGGCCAGCTCTAGGAAGGGTTCTGGTCATCCCAAAAATCTTCCATTTAAGGATTATGGAGGCCACTGTGCTCTTAGGAACCTTAAGTGCAGCAGAAATGTTCTTGTAACCTTGACCAGATCTGTGCCTTGCCACAATTCTGTCTCTGAGCTATTCAGGCAGTTCCTTGGACCTCATGATTCTCATTTGATCTGACATGCACTGTGAGCTGTGGACTTTCCTAATCAAGTCCAATCAGTATAATCAAACATTCAAATGAAGGTGTAAAACCATCTCAAGGATAATTGGAAGAAATGGACATCACCTGAATTAAATACAGTATATGAGTGTAACATCAATGGGTCTGAATACTTAGGACCATGTGATATTTCAGTTTTTCTTTTTTAATAAATCTGCAAAAAATGTCAACAGTTCTGTGTCTTTCTGTCAATATGGGGTGCTGAGTGTACATTAATGAGAAAAAAAAGAAGAACTTAAATGATTTTAGCAAATGGCTGCAATATAACAAAGAGTGAAAAATGTAAGGGGGTTTGAATACTTTCCGTACCCACTGTAGTACTGTCCAGAGTAAGATATTTTACATAAAAGATGTTTACATTTAGTCCACAAGATAAAAAAAAAATGATGAAATGATTAAAATAACCCCATTCAAAAGTTTGGGAACCCTTGGTTCTTAATACTGTGTGTGGTTACCTGGATGATCCACGACTGTCTTTCTGTTTTGTGATGGTTGTGCATGAGTCCATTGTTTGTTCTGAACAGTTAAACTGAGAACTGTTCTTCAGAAAAATATTTAAGGTGAAAAATAGCTGGGTGGAAATCTGTAAAAATTTTATACTTTTAAATTTGACTTAATAAAATTTATATTTTTAAAAATTGCATTGCTTTTTTTATTTTTTATTTTGCACTTTTAAAGGTTTGCATTGTGGATGATGATTCTTCCCCTAAGTCTGAGTACTCAGCCTGGCAAAAACACTTTCAAATACTTATGATTCTATTCTATTCTATTTCAAGTTTTATTTTTGTTATTTCTGACACTTACTTATTATATGTGAATATAGTGCTTTATACAATACAGATTCACATTAATAAACAAGAAACAGTTAACAATGTTGCTGTAACTGTAACAGTTTTAATGTTGCACAATTCAACAATTATGAAAACAAATTTAGTTTCAGCTGTAAAGCAGTTCTAAAGTGTCATTATTCAGCTCAATTTAATTCAATGTTATTTTAGTTCAGTTTAATAACTGTCAATGTGGCAAAGTTCATCAATTAAAAAAATATTTCATCAGATCTTTAAACTACTGTATGACTTTCATGCTATTATACAGCTCAAGTCAATTCAGTAACAGTGTCAATGTTAGTCAAAGTCAGTTTCATTTTCCAGCTCAGTTCCGTTCAAATTTTGGTTTCATCCTACACAGTAAAAAAACATTGGGTTGTCAATGTGTTGGGTTATCTTAAAATTTGTTGGGTCATTTTTTTTCGTCGTTGGGTTATTTTTAGTTATATCCCAACTGTTGGGTTAAATATGTTTCCTGCATCACTCCGTTCAAATTTTAACGGTCCAGTCAGAGACTCAGAGCGGACATCAGCAGCAGCCATAGACAGTAAAAGAAATCGACACAGCGACCCTATTGGAACTCAATTGAGAAAAGTGAAGCCCATTTGTAGCGTTTTTTAGCACTTCTGTTTCTGACGCGCAGACTCAAACTAAGCTTGATGACGTCAGCAACCTGTCTGACAGATGTAAATCTTCTAAGTGGCTGTGCGTGAAAACTGCCATTGTTAATCTTGCATAGAGGGCGAGCTTGAGCGGGGAGTTCTTTAGCGTGAGTGAGCAGGAGTAAGTATTCTGATTAATTATTGTGTATAGTATTTTAAAATGTAACGCCAGTACGCCATATTAAGTTAATTGCCTGCGAGCTTCTCCTCCTGTCTGTACGGTAATTTCTCTACTGTGCGACAGAGAGTCGAGTGGTTATGACGCAATCGTTAGCCAATTTTTATAAAAATTGTTTCTACGGGGCCATAATGTAACATGGAAGGTAATGGAGCCCTTTATACATTGTCGTGTATCTTTAGAAATAAATAATGGACAAATGGAGTCTTTAAATGCCTCAGATGTAAAGTTATTCGCTGTCAAAGTGACACCAAAATGAATGGGATGTCAATAGGATGCTAACGCAAGTGAAGTTCTGCTACAAGATGGCAGCACGAGGCTGACTTCAACTTCCGGTCGACTTCTGTGCCGCCTGGCGGCAGTCTGCATGATTATAGAAGGTAAGTAACTGTTAATATAATCGTATGATGTATATAACTTTTATAACATTAAGTAATGTGTCTGATACGTTAATTCTAATTTTTTGATACGTAAATTTTTTTTTAATTCCCTTTAGTCTGTTTGTTTCCCCCAGAGAATCAGATTGATTGTAAATGAATGCTATTCCTGTTTGTTCGCCAACATTAATACATTAAAAGATTAGCTGCAAAACTTTTCAGACAAGTATTACTTAAAGTTAATAAAAATGTCTGGTGAAAGTGAAAGTTTAACGAAATCATTAGAATTAAGCTAGAAAAGCCGCAGGGACCATTTATCGGATCGGACCAGATTGGAACAGACTCCGTGAGAATCGTTTGAATGAACCTGCAATTTTCTGTTATAAAAGTTCAAAACCCAGATGAAAGAAAAGCGCACAGTCGTGAGGCAATCCGCTCTTTCAGCGGAAATTTATACCAGTGCCCCAAATTTACATAACGTTACTCCTACAACCAACCTTTAAGAGGGGAGCGTAAAACAGAAGCCATATTCATCTTAGCCCACCAGCACTATTTAATTGTACAGTAAAAGTGTCAAGGGGCGAGACTGGGACTCAGTTGCAGGTGCTCAAAAGGTCAGTTTATTAGATGGCTTAATTCCAAAGGACAGAGAAAAAAAATAAAAATGAGAATTAACAAAAAACAATCCAGGAACAGGGCAGTCTGGAGCAGATCCAAAAGAGCCTCCTGGACGAATTCCACTTGGAAATCCTCTGATGCAATGCCCGGACAAACTGACAGGGAGACGGGGGCGCTGTTGAGGCGGGGAACTGGTGGCGCGCTGTGGCGCGGCGAAGAAGAGGAGTGACAGCGATCGGTGAGCTCTAACGCGGGAGGCTGGAGAGTAGCGCTGCCTGAAAGCAGGAGGAAGTGGGAAAAAACAAACAAACTAGAGGATGAAAACAAAACGGGCACGATATCTGTGTAGGCTAAACAAGAGATGTGGATAAAGTTGAGACATGGACGAGAACAACTCGACGATCTGACAACAGACAGCACACATGAGGAGACTAAATAGAGAAGGAGTGATTATCATAATGCAGAGCAGGTGATGGTGACCAATAACAAGATAATAATGAAACAAGAGGGCGGAGACGGGCACCACGGTGACACAGAAGCACATGGTAAGTGTAAACAACACACACTATGGGGAAAAACAGACAGATCAGCCCGGGGGCGTGACATTACCCCCCTCCCCAGGAGCGCCCCCTGGCGCTCCAGGGAAGGTACCACCACACTGCCGGTTGAAGTCCTCGATCAGCGACCGATCCAGAATATCCCGAGCCGGGACACAACTCCTCTCATCCGGACCATATCCCTCCCAGTCCACCAGATACTGAAATCCCCGACCACGACGTCTGACATCCAGCAACCTCCTGACAGTGAAGGCTGGGGAACCATCCACTAGACGGGGAGGGGGAGGGGGAGGGTTAGTAGCAGATGGGTTAAGGCGAGAATGAAACACAGGCTTGACCCGAGAAACATGAAAGACTGGGTGTACCCGACCAAGTATGGGAGGTAACTTGAGCTTTACCGCCACCGGACTCAATACCTTGGTGATCTGATATGGCCCCATGAACCTGGGGGCTAACTTGCGAGAAGCCACCCGGAGAGGAAGGTCCTTGGTAGACAGCCATACTCTCTGACCACATACGTAGCGGGGAGCAGGAATAC
The DNA here is from genome assembly GCF_003368295.1 of Carassius auratus. NCBI lineage: Eukaryota > Metazoa > Chordata > Actinopteri > Cypriniformes > Cyprinidae > Carassius > Carassius auratus. The sequence goes on along the minus strand of NC_039254.1, from coordinate 9,514,119 downwards.
GGTGACGGTCAGCCGCTGCTTTGGTTCGTCTGGAAACCCGAGCCAATGTTTCCTCAGCCCTCCTCCAGGTGCGGCGACACCTGCGGACGAAGGCTAAGGCAGACGGAACAGCAGCATCGGGTTCCTGTGAGGGGAACATAGGAGGTTGAAAACCAATGGAGCACTGGAATGGAGACATACCTGTGGCCGCCACTGGCAAGGAGTTATGGGCATATTCAATCCAGGATAACTGTTGGCTCCAAGAACTCGGATTATGGGACGTCAGGCAGCGGAGAGCTTGTTCCAGAACCTGGTTTGCCCGCTCGGACTGCCCATTGGTCTGAGGGTGAAAACCTGACGACAGACTCGTAGAGGCCCCGATCTGTCGACAGAACTCCTTCCAGAATCGGGAGACAAACTGTGGCCCCCTATCAGAAACCACGTCCACCGGAAGGCCATGAATCAGGAAGATGTGGTCAACCACCACTTGAGCGGTCTCCTTAGCTGAAGGCAGTTTGGGAAGGGGGATGAAATGGGCCGCTTTAGAGAAGCGATCAACCACCGTCAATACTACGGTGTTACCCCTCGATGGTGGAAGACCAGTGACAAAGTCAAGGGCTATGTGTGACCAGGGGCGGGAGGGGATGGGTAAGGGCTGTAGCAGACCAACAGGAGGCTGATTAGAACTCTTGTTCTGGGCGCAAATTGGGCAGGCAAACACAAACTGCCTGACGTCCTGGGCCATGGATGGCCACCAAAATCGCTGGCGGATGGCAGCCAGAGATCTCCGAACCCCAGGATGACAGACTAACTTGGATGAATGCCCCCACTGGAGGACTTCAGGGCGCAGCCCATCCGGCACGAAAAGTCTACCCTCTGGGCACTCCCTCGGCACCTCTCTCTCTCGTATGGCTTCCAGCACTCTCCTCTCCACGTCCCAGGAGAGGGACCCTACCACAATCTCTTTAGGGATAATTGTTTCAGTAGATACACTGGTTCTTTTTGTATCTCTGTAAAGACGGGAGAGGGCATCAGGTTTCATATTTTTGGAGCCTGGGCGATACGAGAGAGAGAAGTTGAACCGGCCAAAGAAGAGTGCCCATCGGGCCTGGCGTGAACTCACCCTCTTGGCCGAACGGACGTATTCCAAGTTCTTATGGTCCGTCCAAACCAAGAAGGGCTGTGCTGACCCCTCCAACCAGTGATGCCACTCACCCAAGGCTAGCCTGACCGCCAACAGTTCCCGGTTCCCTACGTCATAATTCCGTTCTGCTGGGCTCAGGCGGTGAGAGTAGTAGGCACAGGGATGTACCTTCCCATCTCTGGGGGATCTCTGAGAAAGGACCGCACCTACTCCAATCTCAGAAGCATCCACCTCCACAATAAACTGACGTTCAGGGTCTGGAAATGAAAGAACAGGAGCAGAAATGAATCGGGACTTTAGGTCATTAAAGGCCTCCTGAGCCTTCAAATTCCACCTAAACGGTACCTTAGTGGAAGTAAGAGCTGTCAAGGGTGCAGCAACCTGACTAAAGTTTCTGATGAAGCGCCTGTAGAAGTTGGCAAATCCCAGAAACCGCTGCAGTGCCTTTCGTGAGTCTGGAGGTGGCCACTCGGCTACGGCCCTTACCTTAGCGGGATCAGCTTTGATTCCCTCCGCCGAAATGATATAGCCCAGGAAGGGAACTGACTTGGAGTGGAAAACGCACTTCTCCGCTTTAACATATAGCTGGTTCTCCAGCAGCCGTTGTAGCACCTGGCGCACGTGTTGGGTGTGTACCTGAAGTGAAGGAGAGAAAATAAGAATGTCATCTAGGTACACAAAGACAAACTTGTTAACCATGTCTCGCAACACGTCATTAACCAGGGCCTGGAAGACAGCTGGGGCATTTGTCAGGCCAAAGGGTAGCACCCGGTACTCATAATGTCCCGAAGGAGTGATGAATGCTGTCTTCCACTCATCCCCCTCTCGAATCCGAACCAGGTGATAAGCATTACGGAGGTCCAACTTACTGAAGACCTTGGCTCCCTGCAAAAGTTCAAAGGCAGATGACATTAAGGGCAGGGGGTACCTATTCTTAATGGTAATGTCATTCAAACCTCTGTAATCAATACAAGGGCGCAAGGAGCCGTCCTTCTTCTTAACAAAGAAAAACCCTGCGCCAGCAGGAGACGAGGAGGGACGGATGAGACCGGCATCAAGGGACTCACGAATATATTTGTCCATAGCCTCTCTTTCAGGACCAGACAGGGAATATAACCGACCCCTGGGCGGAGAAGTGCCTGGGAGGAGGTTGATGGCACAATCATAAGGCCGGTGAGGAGGCAGGGACACAGCCCGGGACTTGCTGAAGACCTGCCGCAGATCGCAGTACTCCTCCGGCACCCCGGACAGATCAGCATCATCCACCTGCACAACAGGAAACACAAAACCAGGAAAAGAGGCAGAACCCAAACAAGACTCAAGACAAGACTGTTTCCAAGACAAGACTGAGTTTCTGGCCCAATCCACATGAGGGCCGTGCTGCACCAACCACGGGTGTCCCAGAACCACGGGGGCACTCGGGGAATCAAGAAGGTACAGCTCGGTTATCTCATGGTGATTGCCAGAAACGATAAGACTTACAGGAGGGGTGAGGTGAGTGATGGTAGTGATAGGGGAATCATCCAGAGACCGAACAGAGATAGGAGTAGAGAGGGGAATGGCGGGAATTCCCCACTGCTTGGCCAGTGCCGTGTCCAGGAAACTACCACCAGCCCCAGAATCCACCAGGGCCGAACAGGAGTGACGAGAACCTCCGAACTGGACACCCACGGGAAGTAGTGTGCGGGAGGAGTGGGGGAAATTAAGCGGAGATGTGCCCACCAGAATCCCCCTGGCTACTGATGGGCCTTGGCTTTTAGCGGGCATTTTCCAACGAAGTGTCCGGCCCTCCCACAGTAGAGACATAAGCCCCGGGTGAGTCTCTCTTGCTTCTGCTGGGAAGTAAGACGCAGTCGTCCCACCTGCATGGGTTCAGGGTCAGCAGGAGATGGCAGAGGCAGGACCGGGGTGGATTCGCTGGTCATTTCACCCACCCTCCAAGAAGTGCGAGCAGTCAGTTGTTGGTGACGAAGGCGAAGGCGGTTCTCAACACGGAGGGCCAGGTCGACCAGATCATCGAAACTGCGTGGAAGCTCTTGGGTGGCGATCTTGTCTTGGATCTCCTCGTCTAGTCCAGCACGAAACACAGCTCTGCAAGCCCCCTCATTCCAGTCACAGGCCGCTGCTAAGGTCTTGAATTCAATGGCATACTCGGTCACTGAGCGGCCTCCTTGCTGTAGCCGTGCCAGCTGGGCCGCTGCTTCATCACCCCGAGCAGAACGGTCGAATAATTTGACCATCTCCTGTCGAAAAGCCCCAAACGAGGCACAAAAGGGAGCCCGGGCCTCCCACACTGAAGTTCCCCAGTCACGGGCTCTGCCTGTGAGGAGGGTTAGAACATAAGCCACCTTAGTCTCTTCCTGGGCATACCGGCGGGGCTGGAGGGCGAAGACTAGGGAGCACTGAGACAGGAAGGCTCTGCAGGAGTTAGGGTTCCCATCATAGGGAGGTGGGTTGTTGGCGTGAGGCTCAGGATCATGACGGGTAGAGGAAAGGCTAGTGGGGTCCTCCGATCTTGCAGATGTCTGTCTCCGAAGTTCCTGGAGCTGGGCAGTCAGCTCCGACAACTTGGCATTAAGGAACTCAACCTCCCGCGATGTGGATGTTAGCTGGGAGGCATGTTGGCCCAGGAGAATGCCCTGCTGGGTGACGGCTGATCTGAGGGGATCTGCACCTGCTGAGTCCATGGTGGTCAGATCGTTCTGTCAAGGGGCGAGACTGGGACTCAGTTGCAGGTGCTCAAAAGGTCAGTTTATTAGATGGCTTAATTCCAAAGGACAGAGAAAAAAAATAAAAATGAGAATTAACAAAAAACAATCCAGGAACAGGGCAGTCTGGAGCAGATCCAAAAGAGCCTCCTGGACGAATTCCACTTGGAAATCCTCTGATGCAATGCCCGGACAAACTGACAGGGAGACGGGGGCGCTGTTGAGGCGGGGAACTGGTGGCGCGCTGTGGCGCGGCGAAGAAGAGGAGTGAAAAACAGACAGATCAGCCCGGGGGCGTGACATAAAAGTGTTTTAATGGTTTATTCATATTGAATTTTGTTATGCATCTATTAGAATACCCTATAATTACAACAATTTCTCTTATAAAGCTAGATTGATTGACATGTTTTGAAATGTGTTGTAAATGTGTTTATACTTATGTTTTAGACAATGGATTTTTTCGTGAAGGAAAAATTGCAACAATAGAATTTCTGTCTGTTAACTGAAACATTTCAAGGTAAGCAACCTATTTAAATTAATGATACATAAGTTTTCAATTTTAGACCTATGACTTCCAAAAATTATGAAAAAAGACAAATGAGGTGAAATAAGTGTATTGCCACATTCAATCCAACAAAGCTTCCTTTCATTTACAGTGTACTTTTGTTCCTTCCTACAAGTCCAAATCAGTTAAAGGGTAAAGGGTGGTAAAATGTACTCATTAGCCGCAAATATTAGCACAAATTTTCTGGAGGGAGTGAAAACTGGTTTAGTCTGTCTGTTAGTGCAAATGATTGTAGATCCCCAAAAACTGTAAGTTTAGTTTTAGATTTTTGTTTTTTTGTTTTTACTTGTGCTTTCTATGTACTTTTGTCATTTAAAGGCCTTCATGCAGAAATTGTCTTTAAAACCCTTGGTGAAAAATGGTGTGCACATCATACACGGAAATGAAGCGGTCCTTCATTGACATTCAACCTGTAAGTAAAAGCAAAACTTAAAATTACAGTGCCCTGTGGAGTCAAGTCACCTTTATTTATTTTGTATAACACATACGTTGTACAATACAATTAGTTCCAAGAAGATATTAAAAAAAATAAAAAATGAGGACATAATTTTCATTTTTGGGTGAATTATCACTTTAACCAATTTAAATTTGCTATAGCTTTTAACTAATTTAAATTTGCTATAGCTTTTAACTAATTTAAATTCACTCATTTGTGAAGTGAGTGTATCAATGAAATATCACAATGCGTGTTAACTGAACTTTTTTTTATTTTATTATTCTTTTAAGGTTGGCACTAATTAGTGCTGTAATTGAATCATGAGACAAGCCAGAATCCACATGTCCTGGTGCAAGTTTTTATTATTTTAAACGGGGAGGCGATGGAACAGAAGATGATACTACAAGCAGTCGATCTGTGTTTCAAACTTTTCTTTGTATATGACATCTACTACCTAAAGCCCTCTGCTCCCATTTGAGAGATTTTGGAACACACAGTCTTTAATAGTTTCTTCTGCACACTGTCTCCTCCTTAAAAACTTTGTATTTAGTAATCAGTAAAAAAATGTTTGTTATTATATATTATGTTCATTTTATTTGAAAGTCATAACATTTGCCAAGTGTGGTAACCCATACTCAGAATTGGTGCTCTACATCCAAGTGCACACACACAGCAGTGAGAAGTGAACACATACCCGGAGCAGTGGGCAGCTATAGATCCAGCGTCCGGAGAGCAACTGGGGCTCAAGGGCACTTCAGCCATGGGTACTGAGGGCGGAAGAGAGCGCTGTTCATTCACTACCTCCACCTACAACTCCTGCCAGCACCGAGACTCAAACATGTGACTTTCGGGTTACAGGTCTAATTCTCTAACCATTAGGCCACAGCTGTGAACTGTATTTGCACATTTGTGTGTTTTGATATGAATATGAATTGACACATTTGTACATCTTGAAAATGTCAGTTGTATTTGTATTTGTATTTGTATATTGCATATTACAATAAAATTTGTAATTTACAACAAAAGTAGTTTCAAAATATGGTTGCATTAAGTAATTTTTAATAAAAATACTGATGTTAATTAATATAAATAATTAACTCAACCGTTGGGTAACTTTTAACCACTGCTGGGAACGTTACTTTAAAAAAGTAATTAGTTATAGTTACTCACTACTTGTTCCAAAAAGTAACTGATTTAGTAACTGAATTACTCTATAATAAAAGTAACTCGTTACCAGGGAAAGTAACTATTTGCTTTACTGTAAAAAAAAGAGTTGCTACATAGAAGTCATAGAATTTGTACTTTTTTTTTTTTTTTTTTGCAGTTTTCACAAGTCAGCTGAAATTAGTAGAACAGACAGGTACATAACTTTCAATATTTAATGCACGTCAACAGACAGCAAGAGTTTTATCCAGCACTTCAAGTATTATCTTTGTAAGAAAAGTGTTTTTGGCCACTAGCTTTGTAGATGCGTGTGTCACACATTACATGTACACATTACATGCACGTTCTTGCCTTTGACCACAATGAATTTGAAGTAGTGCTTATATCTTCACCTTGAAAATGCCAACTTTTCATCGGATTGCTCCTGACTCGACATCTCTGCTGCGAATCTCTGTGTAGCTGTTGCGTGTGTGTGTTTGTGTGTGTGTGTGTTTGTACATGAGTAAAAACACTGGCTCTGATTGGCTACCATGAAACACATGACTCTGCCTTAGCCAATCACAACCGCTTATCTCATCATTAACCCACCTGCTCACTCGCTGTGTGAGCCAAGGGTGCGTTCGGATTGCATAATTTATTAAATCAATGCATAGTAACGCACCCCATTTAACGTTCAGTAACGTTAACGGCGTTGTAATGACGGAAAAAGTAATTAGTTAGATTACCGCGTTACTGAAAAAATAAAGTTTTTACCTAACGCCGTTCTTTTAAACGCTGTTATTCCAAACACTGCCTTTAACCCAACAGGATTTTAACCCAATGGGTTGGGTTGAAATAACCCACAGATGGGAAGGTGCTATACCAACCCATAATTTGGTTACAAGTTGGGTTATTTTTAACCCAACATTTTTTAGTGTGTATAATGTCAACACAGTTAAATCAATAACAATTGTTTACCGACGTTTACTTTCTCTTTTTACACAAATAAGAACATTTACTTGGCTTGTTCAAGATCCCCCAGTTCAGAGGGTGGTGACACAAGGGTCCGCCCACTCAGAAGCCATGCTACAGATGGCTCTTGATGAGGTAGACTTGGACATGTTTCGGGAAGTTCATCTGACATCAGCGAGTTCACGGATGTAGCATTAAGCTTTGTAAACATGCCAGCTGAACAAGCTACGGATACAATAATCATTAGGACCTTCTCTAATCAGAAACCGTGGGTGGTCAGAACAATCCGTTCAGTAGTAAACAAATGCACTGCTGCTTACAACGCCAGTCTTTTGTCGGGAAACATGAGCGACTACAAAGCATCATGATATGCTCTCCGACACACAGTAAGAGCTGCGAAACACAGATACAGGGAACGCATAGAGTCACATTTCCAGCTAAAGGACTCCCAATGCATGTGGCGAGGACTAAGGTCCATCTCTGCAGAAGTGAGAGCAGATCCGTCACTGGCTGACAAGCAAAACACTTTCTACGGCCGCTTTGAAAACAATCTAAGCAGCGCGAGTCTGTCGATCAGCGCATCAGGAAGCAGCAGTCAGAGCAGCGATGATCATGTGATCACTGTGTCGGAGGATGAGGTTCAGAGGGCTCTTAAGTGAGTGAACGTCAAGAAAGCAGCCAGACCTGATGGGATTCCTGGACATGTTCTGAGGTCCTGTGCTGATCAGCTCACTGGTTTGTTTACATGCATTTTTAATGAGTCTCTTGCTACATCTGTGGTTCCCACCTCCTTCAAAAAATCTGTCATCATCCCTGTGCCTAAGAACAATAAACCCTTTCGCTGAATGACTATTGTCCAGTTGCCCTCACATCAATAGTCATGAAGGTCTTCGAGGGACTGGTTAAAAACTTAGTCTGCTCCTCCATCCCTGCTACTTTAGATCCTCTTCAGTTTGCTTATCGCCCCAACAGATCCACTGGTGATGCCATCTCTCACATCCTGCACTCTTCTCTCACACAAATTGACAGCAATAACAGGAACTATGTAAGGCTGCTATTTATCGTCTATAGCTCAGCTTTCAATACTATAGTCCCAATAAAGCTAGCTTCTAAACTCATGGACCTCGTCATGAATTCTTGAATTCTTGAACTCTGCAACTGGATTTTTTATTTCCTCACCGGCAGACCTCAAGTGGTAAAAGTAGGCAAGTTCCTCTCCAACTCCATCACCCTGAATGTAGGAGCCCCACAGGGCTGTGTCCTGAGTCCCCTGCTCTACTCTCTCTACACACATGACTGCATGTCTTCCCACAGCTCCACATCTATTATCAGATTTGCTGATGATACTGTGGTTCTGGGCCTCATTCACAACAACAATGAGACCACATACTTGGATGAGGTAGATAAACTCTCTCTCTCTGAATGTGAGCTAAACAAAAGAACTGATTGTGGACTTTAGAAAGAGAAAGCAGCAGCCCTATGTCACGGTTGGTAAACCGTGATCTCTGGGTTTTGCACTTTGTGGTGAAGTCTGTGTGTTTCGCGTCTGCGCTGATTGTCATCAGCAGCAGCTGTCACACATTACTCTCCCTCTATATAATGGCTTGTCTCACGTCTTGTGTTTGTGAGAGCATAGTTTCATGTCGGTAACTGTGCTTTGCTTTTGTGTTGTTCTGTGTCTGGATGTCCGTGTCTTCCCCCGGAACCTCATCCACTCATCGCAACCATCACAAGCATCACCACTTACCTTCGGCTCGATTCCCCGCAGTTCCTGTGCCATCCTCTCCTGTTGCCAACTCACCACCACCATCTGGATTACTCACCGCCTTCCACCATCTTGGATTTTTGTCTTCCCAGCGTTGTTTGTATTCTAGTTTGTTTTGTTTTAGTCTTCATTAAACCTTGTTCATACTCTCACTTGTTTCCAGCTTCTCCTTCACCCAGTCGTCACAGAGCACTCTCACCCACCATGGAAGCAGCGAGCACCACCTCCTTGCCTGACTTTTTCCACCACAGCGTCAACCGTATGGATCAGCAGCAGGAGAGCATCGCTAACACTGGACGCGTTATCCAAGCGCTGGTGGCACAGGTGCCCGAGCTCACCCAGCAGATCCACCAGCTCACCTCTCCCACTGCGCCCATCGCACCGCCTGCGCTGCTCGTCCCCCGGGATACCCGTCAGGATCACTTCCGGCCAGAGCTGCAACTTCTGGCACCAGAGAATTATTCCGGTGAGCCAACCTTCTGCAAAACTTTCCTTAATAAGTGTTCCATGCACTTTGCCTTACAGCCCCGCACCTTCGCAACAGAGCAGTCGAAGGTTGCGTTTACCCTGACTCTACTATTCGGCAAAGCAGCCCTATGGGGGACGGCGGTGTGGGAGAACCAACATCCATGCTGCGCCTCATTCCACACCCTCTCGGAGGAGATGAGACGGGTCTTTGATCGAGCCACGGCCGGCAGGGAAGCCGCCCACCAGCTCTCAGACCTACATCAAGGGAAATCTTCTGTCACGGATTACTCCATCCAGTTCCGCACCCTGGCGGCCACGTGCCAGTGGAACGAGGCGGCACAGTGGGATTGATTCCTGCATGGGCTGGCCGACCGTGTTCAGAAGGAGATCTACCTCCTCGAGCTAGCGCTTCGAGTTGATGCCCAGATTAATCGTCTGGGTAGACAGACCAGTCCTACACGCCATCCGATCTCTCCGGAAAGGGGCCGCTCGAGTCGAGAGAACACGGTCGGTCCCATCGACGACGACCACGAACCCATGCAGTTGGGTAGAGCTCGGCTGTCCCGGAGGGAGAGAGAGCGGCGGAGGTCCCAAGGACTGTGTTTATACTGTGGAGGCTATGGACATTCCATCTATTCCTGCCCGGTAAAAGAGCCAGCCCTGTAGTAAAAATGAGGCTACTATAGGGTGGGATCTCCACTGGGAAGTCCTCAACTACATCATCGACTCTCCTTCCGGTGAAACTGCGGTGGGAGAATCACACTCACGACTGTCATGCCCTTCTGGACTCCGGAGCTGAAGGTAAATATATCGACTCACTCCTTGCACGTCACCTAAACATTCCTGTCCTACCTGTGTCTCTTCCCATCCATGTCACTGCACTCAATGGCCAGGAACTGCCTCATGTCACCCACTATACTGAACCCATCACTCTGCTCACTTCAGGCAATCATTGCAAAACCATATCCTTTTTTCTCATGGACTCCCCCGTAGCTCCCATTGTCTTAGGTCACCCCTGGTTAATTAAACATAATCCACGAGTGGATTGGGGTTCCAACACTGTCACATTGTGGAGTGAAAGTTGTCATGAGCCTTGTCTGGTTTCTGCTTGTCCTGTTTTCCCTGTCTCTGTCTTTCAGAAGGAGAACATGGTATTATCAAATGTGCCCGCAGAGTATCTGGACCTGAAGGAGGTGATCAGTAAGTCCCATGGTGCTTCTCTTCCTCCGCATCATCCCTACGACTGTGCCATAGACTTAGTGCCAGGTAAGTCTCCGCCTAAAGGCAAAATATACTCACTTTCTATTCCAAAGAGGGAGGCCATGGAGAAATACATTTCTGATTCCTTGGCATCTAGGTTCATCCACCCTTCCTCTTCTCCAGCGGGGGCGGGATTCTTTTTTGTGGGTAAGAAGGCTGGTTCTCTGTGACCTTGTATTGACTACCGAGAGCTGAACAACATTACGATAAAGAACACCTATCCATTGCCATTTATGTCTTCAGCTTTTGAGAGGTTACAGGGAGCATCCGTATTCACAAAATTGGATTTACATAATGCTTATCATTTGGTCCACATCAGGAAGGGGGATGAATGGACAACTGCCTTTAATACCCCTAGAGCGCACTTTGAATACTTGGTGATGCCGTTCGTCCTCTCCAACTCGCCAGGGCTTTTGCAAGCACTTGTTAATGACGTGTTGAGAGATATGGTAGATCAGTTTATATATGTTTACCTGGATGACATACTGATTTTTTCTTCATCTCTCCAGGAACACGTCAGACGAGTGTTCCAGAGATTACTTGACAATGGGCTTTTTGTCAAGGCGGAGAAAAGCATATTCCATGCACAGTCTGTTCCCTTCCTAGGGTATATCGTCTCGTCCGAGGGAATACGTATGGACCCACATGGCACTAGATTTTGTTACCGACCTCCCGATCTCTAATGGCATGACGGCTGTTTGACCATAGAGGACCGGTTCTCGAAGGCGGCACATTTCATTCCCTTAACCAAATTACAGACAGCCAAGGAGACAGCGGTCACTGTCCTAGATCACATCTTTCGGCTTCATGGCCTCCAAGTAGACGTGGTTTCTGACAGGGGATCTCAATTTATATCCAAATTTTGGAAAGAATTTTGTAAATTGCTAGGAGCGTCAGTTAGCTTGTATTTGGGTTATCATCCCTGATGAGCAAGCCAACCAAGATTTAGAGAGGACGTTGCGATGTTTGGTTCCAGTGCAGCTTAGGGTACCAGCCACCAGTATTTCCCAGTCTGGAATCTGAAGTCGTGGTCCCCTCTGCTCACGCATTTGTCCAGATGTTTCACCACACCTGGAACAGAGCCCGCGAGACTCTGCTCCAGGTGAGGGAGCGCACTAAGGCCAAGGCCGATTGCCACCGGTCAAAGCCTCCCGTTTACGACGTGGGTCAAAAAGTGTGGCTTTGGGTTTTGCACTTTCTCTGGATTTTGCACTTTGTGGTGAAGTCTGTGTGTTTCGCGTCTGCACTGATTAGCTTGTGGGCGTCTCCGTTAATTGTCATCAGCAGCAGCTGTCACTCATTACTCTCCCTCTATATAATGGCTTGTCTCACGTCTTGTGTTTGTGAGAGCATTGTTTCATGTCGGTAACTGTGCTTTGCTTTTGTGTTGTTCTGCGTCTGGATGTCCGTGTCTTCCCCCGGAACGTCATCCACTCATTGCAACCATCACAAGCATCACCACTTACCTTTGGCTCGATTCCCCGCAGTTCCCGTGCCATCCTCTCCTGTTGCCAACTCACCACCACCATCTGGATTACTCGCCGCCTTCCACCATCTTGGATTTTCGTCTTCCCAGCGTTGTTTGTATTCTAGTTTGTTTTGTTTTAGTCTTCATTAAACCTTGTTCATACTCTAACTTGTTTCTAGCTTCTCCTTCACCCAGTCGTCACACCCTATACTCCTCTTATGATCAGCGGGACCCCTGTGGAGAGGGTGAGCAGCTTCAAGTACCTTGGTGTAAACATCTCCGGGGACCTGACTTGGACTACACACATTCAAACTCAGGTTAATGAAGCCAGGCAAAGACTGTACCATCTGCGACAGCTGAGGAAATTCAGGGTCTCACCAGCAATCCTGAAAACTTTCTATTCAGGAGCCATAGAAAGTGTATTGACTCAGTGTATCTCAGTGTGGTATGGGAACAGCTCCAGTAAATAGAAGAAGAAGAAGAATGCTTTTTATTTTCATTGTACACAAATACAATGAAACTGCAGAGCTTCTGCGCAAGGTGCGTGGCATACAATAGAAAAAAAAGGATACATATGATATACACATATTGTACTGAATAAGATGGAAGGGGTGGGGTCAGTGCGTGTCAATGCATGTTTGTGTTCAGCATAATTATAGCTCTGGAGAAGAAGTTATACTTAAGTCTGTACGTGATTTAATGCACCTGCCAGATGGCAGTGCTCTGAGCTCTGTTGAGGCAGCAGGAGTTGTAAATGATCCTCTGCGCGGTGTTGATGATCAACTGTATTCCTTTTCTCTCCACCTCTGTACAGCTGCCATACCATACTGTGATACAGTATGTCAGCAGGCTCTCCACTGCAGAGTGATAGAAGGTCTCCAGCAGCTTCTCCTTCAAGTTGTTCTTCTTCAGCACTCTTAGGAAGTGGAGGCATTGCTGTGCCTTCTTGATGACTGCTATGGTGTCGGCTGACCATGTGACATTCTATTATTGTATTGAAGGTATTGAAGGCTGAGCTGTAGTCAATAAAAAACATCCTCACATACCTATCCCGATGTTCCAGATGGCTCAGCGCATTATGGAGAGCTATGGCTATTGCATCCTCAGTTGATCTGTTAGCTCTATAGGCAAATTGATGTGCGTCGAAGGTAGAGGGGAGGCAGGTCTTCAGATGGTGTTGGACCAGCCTCTCGAAGCACTTCATGATAATTGGTGTGAGGGTTATTAGGCGATATTCATTGAGGCTATCTTTAGCTGATTTCTTTGATATCGGGATAATTATGGAAGTTTTCAGGCAGGATGGAATTGAGGCTTGTATCAAAGAAAGGTTGAAGAGGTCGGCAAGGACTCCTGAGAGCTGGTCAGCACATCCCTTAAGCACTTTCCCTGGGATGCAATCAGGGCCTGCAGCTTTCCTAGTGTTCACTGTTCTGAGCACCCGCCTCACTTCATGCTCTTGGACAGTATGTGGGGGGGTACTAGGGTCTGGTGTTGGCTGAGGTGATGTGTTTTTTGCTGCTGTGGTGTGTCAAAATGAGCAAAAAAGCAGTTCAGTTCTTCTGCCAACAGAGGCGAGCTGTTCCCAGCTGCACATCTGCTCCCTCTGAAGTTTGTTAGGTGCTTAAATCCCTGCCATACCTGTCGTGAATTGCCATCTGTGAAGTGATCTTTTACCTTCTTTTTGTAGTCCCTTTTTGCATCCTTAATTCCTCTCTTCAGGTTGGCTCTGATGGCACTGTAAAGAGCTCTATCACCTGATCTAAAGGCAGCTTTCCGATCTTAAAGGAGCTTGTGGACTTGGCTGGTCATCCAGGGTTTCTGGTTAGGAAAAACCCAGATTATTTTATTCACTCTGACGTTGTCCATGCAGTATTTAATGTAAGCCAGTACCACCTCAGTGTGAACAGCCAGGTCCTGATGTTGAAAAACTTCCCAGTCAGTATGTGTAAAACAGTCCTGAAGCTGAGGAAGTGCATTTTCGGGCAATACAGACAGTATATAACAGTCTTTGTGAGTGGTGTTGTTCTTCTTCTGAGGGGAGTATATGTTGGAATAAGAAACATAGAGAGGTGGTCTGACTGGCCTAGGTGAGGGAGAGGGATAGCTCTATATGCATGTTTAATGTTGGTGTACATACGTCAAGTGTGTTATCCCCTCTAGTCGGGCATTTAACATGCTGGAAGAAGTGTGGAAGTGCTGTTTTCAGATCTGCCTGATTAAAATTTGCAGCTATAATGTGTACTCCATTAGGATGAGCATGCTGCTGTTTATTTATGGAATCTAGCAAGAGAGTAAGAGCTATGCTGACATTAGCATTGGGTGGTATATAAACAGCAATGACAATCACTACTGTTGTCATTTTTACTCGGTAAAAAGAATGGGCGGCATTTGACAGTCATGAATTCCAAATCCGGAGAGCAGTGGCTATCTATGATTATACTATTTTTTGACCAATCATTGTGCATGTATATACACACGCCGCCCCCTCTGCTCTTACCAAAGTCTTTATTTCTGTCACAGCGATGTAAAGTGCGACCCGACAGGTGCACTGCTGTGTCAGGGCGTCCGTGGGTGGAGCCAGGACTCAGATACTATCATAATGCCGGATTTGATGGTTCCCAGCGATATAAAGCCCCAGTTTGTCCATTTTGTGAACCAAGGATCTTGCATTGGTGAGAGACATGCTTGGTAAAGGAGGCTTATGTGGTTGTTTTCTGGGTCTCGCCAAAAGACCGGCCCGGGAGCCCCGCTTTTGTTTCCTTTCCAGACGCCGCCCGCGTCTGGGTTTGCAGAGACCAAAAACTGTCCACTGAGATCCCGGTGGTCTGTCGATGTCCTTCGGAATATTATGTGTGCAACAAAAGTCATTTGTGACTGTGGTCTTATGCTGAAATCCAATGTCTAATAAGCCCTGATGGCTATAATTATGCTCCAAAGCAGCAACATACGAAAAAAAACATGATAAAACAGAAAAAAATGCACCAAAAGCAAGAGCTGTAAGCCGCTGCATCTATGTGCGCCGCCATTGTAAAATCCAGGTGTAAATGTTACAGACTGAAAGCCCTGCAGAGAGTTGTGCGCTTAGCTGAGCGCATCTTAGGGTCTGCTCACCCCACTCTGCAGGACATCTACTTCAAACGCTGCAAAAGCAGAGCTGTTAAAATCATCAAGGACTCCATCCACCCCAGTAACCATCTTTTCATTTTGCTGCCATCTGGTAAGCGCTTCTGTAGTCTGATGGCAAAAACCGAGAGACTAAGGAGGAGTTTCTTCCCCCAGGCCATCAGACTCCTAAACTCAAAACCAGCCTCTTAACATCTTCATGTCTCCACTTAATATTCACTTTTTCAGTAAGATATTCATCACTACCTCACCTTGATCTTAGTGCCGCGTTCGACACCATAGATCATGACATACTCATAGATCGATTACAAACCTATACAGGTATTTAAGGGCAGGCTCTAAGATGGTTTAGATCCTACCTGTCCGATCGCTACAATTTTGTTTATTTAAATGGGGAGTCCTCTCATTTATCACCAATAAAATATGGAGTGCCACAAGGTTCTGTCCTAGGTCCTCTGCTATTTTCAATATACATGTTGCCCTTTGGTAATATTATTAGAACATACAGGATTAGTTTCCACTGTTATGCTGATGATACTCAACTATATATGTCAACGAGACCAGGTGAAACTTCTTAATTTATCTAAGCTAACAAAGTGTGTTAAAAGATTGGATGACCAATAATTTTTTTCCTATTAAATTCAGATAAGACAGAGATATTACTTACTGGACCAAAAAACAGTACACACAATCTCTTGGATTGCAATTTGCAACTAGACGGATGTACTGTTAAATCACCAAGTTTTTGTACTGGCCAAGTTTTCAAATAATGCCTTTCATAATTTTGGACTGCAGTTATATCTGATCAAATGTGCATTATTTTTATTAACTTGGGTTAAACAAATTAATTTTACTTGGTTGGAACAGCAGCTAAGCTAATTATGTCTCTATTTGTTTCTCTGTTTTGCCACATGATTTTTATCACGATACAGAGGCAGTAATTTGGACACATTGACAAAAAGCCCATTCTCTAGCAACCTCTGAAGCACTCGTGTGATGTGCTGAACATGATCCTGGAGAGAAGATGAAAAAATCTATATGTCATCCAGGTAAACATATATGAACTGATCAACCATTTCTCTTAGCACGTCATTGACGAATGCTTGGAAGACTGCTGGGGAGTTGGACAGCCCGAAGGGCATGACCAAGTATTCAAAGTGCCCCCTAGTGCTATTATAAATGCAGTCTTCCATTCACCATCCTCCCTTATGCGGACCAGATGATAAGCATTACATAAATCCAATTTTGTGAAAAATGGATGCTCCCTGTAACTGTTTGAAGGCTGAAGACGTTGTTCAGCCCCCGTTAATCGATACACAGTCGCAAAGATCCATCCTTCTTCCCCACAAATAAGAACCCCGCCCCCGCCGGAGATGAGGAAGGACGAATTAACTTGGATGCCAGAGAATCAGAAAAATATTTCTCCATAGCCTCCCTCTCTGGAACAGAAATTGAATAACTTGCCTTGAGGCGGAGTCTTACCCGGTACTAAGTCTATGGCACAGTGTAAGGACGATGCAGGGTAGAGGTAGAGGTAGAGAAGCAGCACAGGACTTACTGAACACTTCCCTCAGGTCCTGGTACTCATCTGGCAAGTTAGACAAATTCACTGCTTTTTCCTGGAACACAGAAACAGGCAAAGATTAACAGACAGGCACAAGACAAGACTTTTGACATGGGGTACTCCAATCGACACTGGGATTGTGCAGAGTGAGCCAGGGGTGAACAAAAACTACGGGTGCCAGAGGTGAGTCCATGATGAGAAATGTAATGTTCTCGGAGTGGTTGCCAGGAGTAATGGGAGTTATGGATCCAGTGACATGAGAAATGTAGGGGAGTTGCTGTCCATTAAGAGCATTGATGGATATCTTGTGAGTGAGCGGGAATATGGGTATGTGGAGTTGTTGAGCCAGTTTAAAATCCAAAAATGTACCCTCTGCCCCAGAGGCCAGTAGTGCCTTGGTGTCGTGCGTATGGGTTGCTCATCTTAGTCTTACCGGGAGGCGTGTGGATGAGGTCTCGGCAGAGATCCCACCCGAGAGTAGTCTCCTAGTAATGACCGGGCCTGATCCCTTTACCGGGTAGAGGCAAAGTCCTAGGGATCTCCGCCTCTCCTTCTCCTCCCGGGAAAGCCGAGCTCTGTACACAGTCAGCCAACCCATGCAGGAATCAGTCCCACTGCGCCTCCTTGTTCCAATGGCACTCTGCGGCCAGGGTGCGGAACTGGATGGTGTACTCTGACACAGATCTCTCCCCCTGGCAAAGATCGGCGAGTAGTCTGGCCGCCTCCCTACCTGCCACCGCACAATTGAAAACCCTCCTCATCTCTTCTGAGAGTGCCTGGAACAAGGTGCAGCATGGATCCTGATTTCCCCAGACAGCCGTTCCGCACACAACCGCCTTGCCTGACAGAAGGGTGAGGACAAATGCCACCTTGGATTGCTTCTGACGAAATGTCTGAGGCTGCAATGAGAAATACATCAAGCAATGGGTAAGGAATGCTCTGCAATACTCGGGTTCACCTGAGTATCCCTCTGGTGTGGGTAAATGGGGCTCTTGCTGATGAGGCGGCTTGGGGGAAACCGCTAGAATTGGCATCAGTGATGCGCGGGTTGATCCAAAAATATTTTTTATGATATTCAGGTCGCGGTCGGTCGGGTCCTCTGAAATAAAGATGCCAATTAAACCTTTGTTATTTATGTAGTACTATACACGATTTTGAAATATATAGGCCTACACTTTATTGGCTGAATAACTGGCGCGAATAGAGTGAAAACCTGTCCCGCTTTACGTTGTACAGCAATTTTACCCTTTGTCCCGCCTGACGCAAATTGAGCATCTGTCCCGCTTTTTCATTCGACCCTGCTTAATAAATACACGGATATGTCCATAGGTGTAGTGTTAACTTATGTCCAATAGTTCAGAGGAGAGCAATAAAAGCGTTAGTCGATAGGCTCAGTCGTACATCATTCATACTGTTGACGCGAGCACTGTTCGGTCAGGTTAATGGCCACGAAAAAGAGAAGATTCACTTTTAATAGCGAATGGACCACAGCATACCCTTGATCAAGACCTGTAGATGGCGAAGCAGAGAGAGCTTTTTTTCTGTGGGACATGGAGGAGAATACAACGTGAAGCGACATGGTGCATGTGAGTACCACAGGAAAAAAGCACATCATCAAGAAACATGCAAATCAGTGCAATCGTTTTTCAATAAACTAAATGACCCACAGGCTGACAAAGTTTGGGCAGCAGAAGTGACGAGCATTTATCATGCCGCACATGACTGCAGTAACAAGTTTGCCCAAGTCATTTTTCCAGATTCTGAAATAGCTAAGAAAAAAGCTGTAGAAACTTTGGGTTATATTTTGGGTCAGGTAGTGTCTTAATCTTTTAGTCGGTGGGTTTAAAAAGAAATATAAGCAATATATTACAGAAAGCTTGAAATGTCTACTTTTAAACGAAAATATTCAAACCAAAATAAATAGGCTACTCTCTGATTATGTAATCCATATGAAATGTGCATTTCTCTCTGGCGTTCATGGCGAGCAACTACATCTTAGCAGCGACACAGAAAACAGCAGTTTATTACCATACATTTAAATGTCTCCTTTCAAATTTAGACACATTCATAATCGTTACTTTAACCGGTTCTTTGTGGCAAGCCTTATGTGTCCAGTTATGACGCTTATCCTGTAGGCTAAAGCCTATTTAAGTAATTATATTAATATAAAGGGGCGACGCATTTACTACTTTTACAAAATGTGGGTCAGGAAGCGGGTCGGGTAAAATATTGTATTTTAATTTTTTTGCGGTCCGAGTTGCGGGCGAGTTAGTTGAAAACATCGGTTGGGTGCGGGTTGTTTATACATTGACCCACGCATCACTGATTGGAGTGGGGGTGGTGCAACGGGGCTTTTCAGATGTTGGAGTTGTAGGGTGAGCTTGGCCAACTGCGCCACAAGAGCTTGGATCACCCAACCTGTGTTGGCGATACCTTCGTCTTGTTGATCCATCCTCGCCATGCTGCAAGAAGCAAAATCATTCCAGCTAGTAGGGCCTGCTGAATCCATGGTGTGGTCAGATCGTTCTTTCACAACCCAGAGGCAGGATGCAATTGCAAGGCAATTTAATGACAAGATATATAGTAGGTCAGACAAACAGATTACAATGAATGATGCACACAGATGGAGATTGGCGAAGATCACAAGCTCTGATGGTGAATGATGCAGGGACCTTGGTGGACAACAGTGTTAATCATCTGTGATCCAGTCCTGTAATCCCAGTGAAGGTGCTCGTGATTCCGGTGCAGGGAACAAGAAGACACGATGAAGAACAACAGGGGGAATCCACGATCCAACACAGCCAGGGGACAGAACGGAAAACAGGGAAGAATCACATCGATCTGACAATATGAGACACCAGTTAATGCACTTAAATAGACACACACAATGGGACGCAGGTGGTGCTGTAATCAGACGTGATCAAGGACCACGCCCACAGACACACACCTGCACACTAAACAAGCCAAGAGAGAGACAGAGAATTCATGAACCGTGACAGATTTACAACCAGTGGTAACTAGGATTTACACAAGCTACAGTCAAGATCCAGAACATGTGAGAAGAGATGATGCAGAAGACCTCGGATGATGCTAACCCTGAAACCCAACATACAGAGCTACCAACTTTGGTATAGGTTTGATTGTAACACATTATAATCAGGGGTGCACATCATTTTTTCAGCCTGGTTCTCTTAATAAAACCTGGAGATTTGGTTTGGTCCTCACACTGCATATAGCGCGACCCATTAAATGCAACTATAAAAAAATAATTAATAAAAGTTATAATATTATTACACTTTATTTATTTAGTTTTTAAAAAATTAAATAATAGTAAATAAACTAAATAATACTGTGTGATAATATTATTAAAAATAAAAAGCAGTCCTAGTATTAAATACAAATGCATTTATTTTTTATTAAATAAACTTAAAAATAAAATCCAAATATTTACTACTACTTTGTTTGTTTGCCTCTTTAAGACGAATCGCTTTATGTATTCCCCAATTTTAAGTCGCTCTGGAAAAAAGCATTTAAAAATAAATAAACAAAAGCGTTTTCATCATATTCAAACTTAAAATCAGCAGGCTTTTATTTTGACAGTTTGCGGGCAAGTACTGTAAGTATTGTAAGGGAAACAGGTCAATTTAGCTCAAAGGGAATCATTTAAGATTTTAAAGGGAATTTGAACAGAATCACTGTTTCAAGGCTGGTCACGGAGACGCGCCTGCGGTTCAGTGAACGAGCCGTTTAACATTAAATCTGCGCTGGATACTAATATCCAAACTATAGTGAAAACACTATTAATTAGCACAGTAACAAGATCGGCAGTTTAAGACATTAACTTGTAAGCACAAAACACAAGATACTTCTCTTTTCAATATGAATAAGGCTTTATTAGATAAATCTAAGACATATAAACTAATCTAACACATAAACGCACGCACACACACATTCACACAAGTTGCAGGAAGGTCGAAAGTTAGGGAAAGATGAGTTTAAGAGAATGGAAATATGGAATTCCAAGTTTACAGCAATACGTTAAATTGCATAGACATGAACAACCATCAATCACGTAATTAGCGCTCGCATTGAGTTCCTCAGTGGGGTTAAAATTATATTAGATACACCAGTGTCGCTGATTGGCTGGAAGTTCAGTTGGCTGAAGTGACGTCTTGGGGAGCCTGTGCTTGGGCGTTGGCTGAAGCTGGAGTTGTGTGGCTGGTTGGAGTTCAAACGCGCAGACGAGGTCGACGTTACAAAACTTAACTCAGAACACAAAACTCTCAAACGGAAAAGAAAAGAAATAAAGTTTGACGAGACTAGGTTGTGTTCCTTCTCATTGTGGCATAGTAGCAGCAGGCAGGCACGCTGGAACCGCGCTCAAAGAACAATGATGACTAACCGCATGGCTAGATGCTACAAGCTAAAGCTAGGTAGCAAAGCTACAAGCTAAAAGCTAAGAGCAGGCATGACTAATAGCATGACTGATAGCACGAGCAAGGCTGGAACTAAAAGCAGACTAAAAGCGAAATTACATCGTGTCCAAAGTATTTAAACTTCCTTGTTGGCCACCCCTCAAATGTTGCCTTGACCAATCAGATATGGTCTTGGGTCTGGGGTCATAAATCATTTGTTTATCTTACCAAGCATGTGGTTCCTGCCTCGCAGGATCTAATTTTGGACATTTTGGATTCCTATAACACAATTATGATATATTTTACAAATAAATGATTGTCAGGACAATATCAAGCAAGAAAATTTGATTATATCAATACTAGTCATGACTATGTATCCTATAGTTATCAAAAGACATACACAATAAGTGATTATACATGATAGTCAAATGTGTGGGTTACACATAAATGAATATGGAGTTAAGCAATGGAACGATTCATTTATAAGTCTTTTTGAGTTCATTCTGGTCCATATATAATGTACAACAAGCAGTTTCTTTGCCATTCTCTGGCAAAGGGACTTTTCTTTGAAGACAAAGGTTTAAAGCCCTTCCCCCTTAGGAATTTCAGTCTGGTTCTGCCTGATGGGGGAAGTCAGTGCAAGTATTTAACATGATCTCCTGGGTTTACATGTGATGTCCAGCGTTGCATTTCAATCACGAACAATAAATTTGACAATCTCTTCTTCGAATTAAAATTGTTAATAATTGTTCTATTGGTGTTAATGTTGAAAGCTGTTGTGTGAACAAGTTGGTTGGTTGGTTATCTTGCTTGGTTCTTGTGGCACTAGAACTGATTTATGACTTCCTGAGGAGTTCAGCTCTCGTTTCAATGCACACAGCTCTGATAGACTCTTTGATTTGTCTGGTTTGACTCATTTCTGCTACAGTATACACGCTTCCGGATTTATCGCTGCTGATTAAAGAGTGTCAGTGAATGAATGTCACAGTTTTGCATTGTGCTTTAAAACGGTAGGCATAGCCTAGATTTATGCTTTCAGGTTGAAAATAAGACTTCTATATTACAGTTTGTGATCTGAAATGGTAATTGTGCATTAACAGCTGTCAACCATGTCGGTACGCAAATGTGCTGTCAGAACATATTTATATTAAGCATTTTATTTTAAATCTAGATAAAAAAAACTGTCTCTTTGACCTGGCTTACACATAACACACTAATAGGCTTCTAATATCAAATCTGTTAAAGGATTTTTAGGCTGCATTAATTAGGTAAACTGGAACCGGGAACACTTCCCATAACCCCCGATGTAATTGCTACATCATTAGAAGAATGGCATCTGCGCTAATATTAGTCTGTTTCTCTCTTATTCCGAGGTCACCGTAGCCACCAGATCCAGTCTGTATCCAAGTCAAAGGGTGACTGCAGCCACCCTGATCCAGGATGTATCCAGACTAGATGGTGGATCAACACCTAGAAAGAACCTCTTCAGCTGTGAAAGACAGTGGAGACCAGGACAACTAGAGCCCCAGATACAGATCCCCTGTAAAAACCTTGTCTCAGACGACCACCGGGACAAGATCACAGGAACCAGATGATTCTTCTGCCAATCTGACTTTACTGCAACCTGGAATTGAACTGGTTTCGTCTGGTCAGAGGAGAACTGGCCCCCCAACTGAGCCTGGTTTCTCCCAAAGTTTTTTCTTCATTCTGTCACTGATGGAGTTTTGGTTCCTTGCCGCTGTCGCCTCTGACTTGCTTAGTTGGGGTCACTTCATTTACAGCGATATCGTTGACTTGATTGCAAATGATTGCACAGATACTATTTAAACTGAACTGATGACTTCACTGAATTCAATGAAGAACTGCCATTAACTGTTATTTTCCATTATTGACACACTGTTTTCCTAATTAATGTTGTTCAGTTGCTTTGACGCCATCCTTTTTGTTTAAAGGGCAATATATATAAAGGTGACTTGACTTGTATCATATAATAATAGCTGTTAATACTGTTTACTGTCCATTGCAATACTGTAAATTATGTTCATAGTTCTGCCTATAGTGTACATACACTTTTACATAGCCCATCTGTATAGTATGTTCATAGTACACCTATCTGTATATCGTGCTTATAGTATTTAATATCTGTAAATTATGTCCATAATACTTACCTGTATAGTTATTGTACATATTATAGACCTTTATTCTGTACTTACTGCTTATTGCACTTCTGGTTAGATGCTAACTGAATTTTGTTGCCTTGTACCTACATGTGCAGTGACAATAAAGTTGAATCTAATCTAATCTAATCTAATAGTTTTCTGATTAAATATGGTCTGAATGAATACGTCTTTAATTGATTTTTCCATACATTTCTGCCATATGCACATAAACTGACAGTCACCACTGATAAGCTGCAACTAAATATTGTAGAAACTTAATTTTCTGTAAAGTTGCTTTGCAATGATGTGTATCGTTAAAAGCGCTATACAAATAAACTTAAATTGAACTGAATTACTAATCATGCTAATGACATGTTAGTAACTTGCTAGTCATGGTAGCAACATGCTAGTCACCTGCTAATCATACTAACAACATGCCAGTCACTTGCTAGTCATGCTTGTGACATGCTAGTTACTTGCTAATCATGGTGGAAACATGCTAGCGACATGTTATTAACTTGCTAATAATGCTAATGACATGCTAGTCACTTGCTATTCATGTTAGCAACATGTTAGAAACATTCTAATGACATGCTAGTAAATTGTTAATAATGCTAGCAATATGCTAGTCACTTGCTAATCATGTTAGTGACATACTAGTAATATGTTAAGCATGCTAGCAACATTTAAAAAAAGCTAATGACATGCTAGCAACATGCTAGTCACTTGCTAATCATGCAAACAACATGCTAGCGACATGCTATTCACTTGCTTATCATGCTAGCAACATGCAAGTCATTTGTTAGTCATGGTAACAACATGATAATGACATGCTAGTCACTTGCTAATCATGCTATTAACATGCTAGTAACTTGCTAATTATTCTAGCATGCTGGAAACATGCTAGTAACTTGGTAATTATGCTATCAACACACTAGTTACTTGCTAATCATGCTAGCAACATGCTAGTTCACTATTTCTTATCTATCTATCTGTCTATTTATCTATTTACTTTTCTGATAGATTATATTGCCTTCAAAACTTTAAAACTTCAAATTAGTTAAAATCCCTCAAACCCTCAAACTTTAAGCTTTTAAAATTACTTCAAACCTTCTGGCTAGGCTTTTTCAAGCCAACTTTAAGTTTGCCTACAAAATTGTTATCTAGTTTAATATAAAATGCTTCATCATCCAACTTCTTTGGAAAGCTCAAACACTGTAATGCTTGGTGCCAAGAACACGTTTCCTACTATTAACAAAATGTCTGTGTTCTCTTTCAGAATCCATTTATTAAAAGCCTAAAAACAACAAAACAAAGAAACAACACTTTAATTGAAATTGCCATCTTGAATCTACTTGGTCATTAGTTTATGTCCTTTGTCTTGAAGATGTTAAGGCTAAATAAATGTTTACTTGTCAGCATGATTGATTGTTCAGGATATTCTTTTTTGTCCAATATTTAAATGTAAGAGAAAGAACTAGAAAGGAGAAAAAGGAGCAAAACCCTGATATTACAAATTCCTCATACACAACCCATAAATGACCTATCAGTGTCAGCAACACAATTAAAAATGTGAAGTTTAACCAGAGTAAGGTGTTGGGGGGTGCTTGACAGGTGTCAAACACTAGAAAGGGGTCCATGCTGCAAAAAGTTTGGGAACAACTGGTCTAGCTGTAAAATGTCTGGGTGATTGCTTGAATATGTTTTCGTCTATGTGCACACCATGTGCAGTATTGCATATTTACAAACAGTCTTCTGTCTTATGTTTACCATTAGGGTGGGTTTTTGAAAAACAGGCCGTAAACGCAGTCATTTCTTGGGCATAACAAAAGTCCTTCCTGTAACAAGAAATATAATTGACTCTTTTTCCTTGTTTGGGTGCCATAAAGTTTACTTCTCCAGTTACTCACCACTCTGAGAAGCACTTCTTTTATCTCTAATGACAGCAGTCATAAATATACAACTATATAATAATAAGCTTTCGTGGAATAAATTTATTTGTTTGCACGTGCTTTAAAAAAAACAGTTGCACATAACATGGGATTATAGCTGTAGTCATTAATTTACTCTCAAAACTGTTGTTTTACTGTTTGATTCATTCAAAGGTGTAGAGATTTTCCAGTTTATTTAAAGGCCGTTCTCAGTGTTTTATATGAGTCATGGACTTTCATGTGATGTTTAAAAAAGGTCATGCCAAGAGCCAAAATAAAAACAATGTAATCTTAACTCCTATTGCCAGAATAGTTTACCCCTGTTACTGTCAAGTATCTACTTTTGTGCACCACAGTTTGGTGCACAGGTGTTTTATGCATGACTGTTACTTATAAATTTTAACATAGCTAAAATGCTGCATTAAGAAACCAGGACATAACCATTTTATAAACATCATTGTAGTGGTATTTTATTTAATCCAATTTAGTTAAGGCCCAGTCACACAAGAACAACAACTATAACAATAATCTACTCTCATTTATTGAGAATGATTAATTTCACGTCGGTGTGATTGTGACCCAGTGTCGGTGGTATCGTCCCAGTTTTAATACCCAGACTCGGGCCAGTACTGGCTGAGTGTTTCATTTCTCTTCATTGTGATTTTTGGCCCAATGAGGTTGTTTCAGTCCAGTTTCAGTATCAAGATTTTGGCCAGTACTGGCTAATTTCTCTTCAGTGTGATTAGGGTGGGTTTTTGAAAAACAGGCCGTAAACGCA
This sequence comes from Carassius auratus, assembly GCF_003368295.1. Classification (NCBI taxonomy): domain Eukaryota; kingdom Metazoa; phylum Chordata; class Actinopteri; order Cypriniformes; family Cyprinidae; genus Carassius; species Carassius auratus. The sequence goes on along the minus strand of NC_039254.1, from coordinate 9,488,241 downwards.
GACTAATTTCTTGGACATGACAAAAGTCCTTCTTGTAACAAGAAATATAATGTACTCTTTTTCCTTGTTTGGGTGCCATAAAGTTTACTTCTCCAGTTAGTCACCACACTGAGAAGCACTTCTTTTTATCTTTAATGACAGCAGTCATAAATATACATCTGAATAATAATACACTTTTGTGGAATCAATTTATTTGTTTGAACTTGCTTTAAAAAAAGAGTTGCATACAACAGAACCCAGACTTGGGCGAGTACTAGCAAAGTGTTTAATTTCTCATTGGTGTGATTGTGGCCCAATGTTGGTGGTGTCAGCCCAGTTTCAGTACCCAGACTCAGGCCAGTACTGGCCAAGTATTTCATTTATTGTCGGTGTGATTGTGGCCCAATGCTGGTGGTTTTGGCCCAGTTTCAGTACGCAGACTCGGGCCAGTACTGGCCAAGTAATTAATTTATTGTCGTGTGATTGTGGCCCAATGCTGGTGGTGTTGGCCCAGTTTCAGAACCCAGACTCGGGCCAGTACTGGCCAAGTAATTCATTTATTGTCGGTGATTGTGGCCCAGTGCTGGTGGTGTTGGCCCAGTTTTAGTACCCAGACTCGGGCCAGTACAGACTAAGTGTTACAATTCTCATCGGTGTGATTGTGGCCCAATGCCAGTGGTGTCAACTCAGTTATAGTACCCAGACTTAGGCCAGTACAGACTAAGTGTTACAGTTCTGGTCTTTGTGATTGAGGCCAAATGTTTTGGCAGCCGGATTAAGGCCAGTGTATTTGGGTCTATACTGGGGCATCATTCATCCTATGTCCATTCCGAGTCTGGCAACCGCAACAGCAGCCAGGCCAAATTATTTTTTCTGGCCTGCCAGATCTAGGCCATTATCGGGCCAAACCATTTTGGCTACCCGTGGAGGGTCAGTACATTTTCAGTAAATACAATTTTCATTTTGAAAATTATTATGAATTATTTCTTTAAAAGATAGAAAAGTTTAATTTCTAGCCATTATTAATGCCTTAGTTGCAGGACTATTTTAATACTCTGGGGTCTCATTTATAAACGTTACATACACACAAAATAGGCATAGAAATTGCATACGCAATTATTTCCACACATATCGGGATTTATCAAAAATAACCTTGGGGTAAATATGTACAGACATTCTGGACTTTGCGTACGCACTATTTATCATGGAGTGAGAAAATTAATGAAGTAAACAATGATTTAATTAAACTCTGTTTTCATGTCGATATACACATTTACATTAAATATTCCACTCGCATTAAAGGAAATTTCATTAACAATAACAATTTATGTGACATGTTATTTTTTAATGACAGCGGGGAGTGCTATAGGTGCACAGTATATTATGCGATATTATGGCGGACACTGCTGGATTACTGTACAACCACAGCTGCACGGAGGTGTTAATGTCGTGTAAAGTCATCTGTACATTATGAAAAATTTTAGATTTGCATGTTTCCTTTTTACAATACTTTTTCAGTGACGCACCCAATCAGACAGTACACTGCAATAAATATGGATTTATCGGTTTCCACTAAAAATGCTAAAATATGTTTATCTTATCAGCAAAACTGCGTACATTTAATTTGAAATCATCTAAATTCTATTTGGCAGTGTAAAAGAATGAGATCATCTAAAATATCAGAACTATTTAAGACTATTTTGTTTTTATGTATATTTTCAGCAAGGATTCTATTTCTCTACTGGCTCTGTGTTAAACATGGTGTCACGTGCATGGGAATTCGCATAGAAATTATATGCAGATGAGGTTATGCATAGTAAAACTAGGCATTGTAAGCTTCATATTTGGTGGTTTCAGGGAGGAGATGAGGTGTAAAATTTTGCGCAGGTTCTGGGGTGCGCATGGTTTTATAAATCTGAGAACTTTTGGGCGCAAACTGTTTTAAGAAATCTATGAAGAGTTATATAAATGAGACCCCTGATGACTATTTGTAGAATGTGTATGTGTAGCTGTAGATCAGTTTTATTTTCCTGATATGTTCATTTCCTAATACATAGCTGTTACAGGAAACAAAAAGAGAAACTAGCTTCAATGAATGCATAGTTGTCTAACACTGATACTTAATGCAGAGAAATCTTGCTCCCCTCCCTAACCTCTCCCAAACAACTATTTTAAGAAGACAATTGGCTTTACATCTTTACATTCATCATTGTCGTTATAGGTTGTGTACACATTTTTTTCTTGACTACAGCATACAGTTCCACAGAAAGAAAATAGTTAATTCTATTGACATTTTTTGCCAGTATCCATACAATCATGCGTGTTCATTTATCTGTTGAATTTTGTTGTATTATAAAATGTATACATATGTGTGTGTGCTCTTGTTTTTGTGACATATCAGGACACAAATCTGTATAATGACATGGGTATGACACAGGTATTACAAGGAGACTTATGAGGACATAACCCATGTCCCCATTTTTCAAAACGCTTATAAATCATACAGAATGATTTTTTTTGAGAAAGTAAAAATTCACAAAGTTTCCGGTGAGGTTTAGGGGTAGGGTTGAGAAAGGGCGATGGAATATACAGTTTGTACAGTATTAAAACCATTACACCTAGGGGATGTCCCCACTTTTCACAAAAACAAACATGTGTGTGTGTGTGTGTGTGTGTGTGTGTATAAATAAACTTTTTCTGGTATTTGAAGGTTGCAGGTTTCTAGCAAAGAAGAAAAGCAATATTTCAAAAAATACTTTGACCATTTTTTATAAGGGACTTTCTTTGGGGTATTTTCCAAGATTGTCATTCTGTTCATTATTGCAGCTGGCTCAGATCAAGTCTTTGGGCACATATTTTCTTCTGGACTGTCCCAGGTGAGTGGGCGGTGCACAGGGCCAGAGTAGGACTCTTTTTCAGCCATGGAGTTTCATGCCTTAGAACAGTCCACTTTAGTTAACTATTTACTATAGGTGGAAGGGAATTGCCGTTTGTCCCGCGTGCTGTAAAGCGGAAGCAGGCAGCAGAGAATTGTGCTTGCAAATACTGGACAAACTGTGTTCCATAGGCTATAGCTTTCATACAGAATGACTGGCAACCCTGCAAGTGGTGCTCCAAGAAAATAATAAATAAACAGAGTGGGTTTGTTGTGAGTGGATGCCTAGGACAGAATATCTCAACCCCAGTGGCATGACAACACTGGCCCTCACGGCCAAAAAACAGACCGGCCCACCAGGAATTCTCCCGTACCTCCCGATTAGCCAATCCGTGCCTGGTGTGCAAAAAGCACGTGTTTTGGGCCTTTACCCAAAACGTGCGTCTGGGGTTCTTTCCCAGGTGATGATGTTGGCATGCTTGAGGCATGACAAATCGTCAGTGTTGATGACCTTGAGCTGATTCTGCAGAGGAGTTTTGGCGGTTCTTCACAGGCCGCTGTGACGCCAGCAGCTTCAGATCAATGTTCTAGCTGTCTGCCCTCTCATCACCCTCAGTTTGAAGACACACCTGTGAGCCTCACTTAGCCTGTCCACCAGCACAAAACCACCAGGTCATCATGGAAAAATTACTAAAGGATGACAGCCGTGAATGGACTGCTCACGTTGGATATTTTGATGAAAAAGTCATTATCCCTTACGGGAAAAGTCCCAGTTTAAACTCTTGGAGCTCGCCCTGGCATTGAAAAATGTCAAAAGCCATCCAGATAAATAGACAGATACTGTAGTTAGACAGATAGATACTTATATAATATATAAATAATTAATATTGCCAGGTAGTAGCTAATGACTGTATAGACAGACAGACAGACAGACAGACAGACAGATAGACAGAGATAGATAGATAGATAGATAGATATTATTGTTTGCATCTTAAACTATCTACTATATACCATGTTTTGAAGACAACATTTATGTTTTATCAGCGACAAAAATTGTCATAACTTATCTCACCTTGGTTTGAAGTTTCATTCCTGATAAATATTATAAGTTGGTATTGTGTAATAACTTCTCCCGGCGCTCAATTCGCACGTGGGCGCGGCTGTTTTACCGGGTATTCGCTCAACTTTCTGTAAAGGTTCACGTGAGATAAACAACACGCCCAGGTCTGACTGGCTATAAATGAGGATGAGGATGCTAGTGATGCTGAAAGAGAACCAGGAAGAATAGAGTTCATAACGTAATCTCCTGAAACCGCTTCAGCTATGAGTGACCCGCGCTTTCCTGTCGACATCCGAATCATCGGAGTAATGAAGAAAGACAAGGACAAAGTATGATTATGTTGTATATTTGAATGATAACTTTAAGTATTGCTAAGATAATTTGTTCATTATTATTATAATTATTAAAAAATTTTTTTGCTTGTTTGTTACAGAAGTTCATGACTTCAGTGCTATGGTCAGATCAGACTGAGTTGATAGTGTACAGATCCTTTTGGGACTTCAAAACGCTCCACGTAGGTTTTACAGTCATTTATATAGCACAAATGGTTATATAAGTATAAAAATCACCAGCTAACCTGATTTTCTTGCTTTAACAGAGGCAACTGAAAAAGAAGTTTCCTGTGGAGAACCACAACAAAGAAGATAGAGTGCTTCCCAGATTTGGAGGTATGATTGGCAGTTTTTAGGCATTTTTGTCGCATTTAAATCACTCAAGATCAAAAATAGGCATATAATATAAGCATATAATAGCATGCATAAAGTAGCATAACTGCATTTACATACTTTGTGGTGATAAAAGTATATTGCAAGCGCTTTCAAATAATCATGAATGATTATTATTATTAGGCCTATATAATGCATTATTGTAATACATTTAATATCAAATATGTTCAAATATAATTTCTATTGTTTGCAGCACAGTTCATGGTGACTTCATTTCAGCTGAAAGGTCGGCATAAGTCAGTGTCTCGTCTAAGGTATCTGGAGAAATACTGTTCCACCCTGTTGCAGTGTGACACAACTGTGTCACATTCCACAGAAGTTATTCAATTCTTCTTGCCAACTGAACAGGAGCTTCAGCCAGAATATACCCAGAACAGGTATGTAGATAATTTCCCTGCAGCAAATAAACAGACTGCTTCAGCTTGCCAAGCACATAGTATGTACAGTAGTTCAGTTCATATTTCTGACTTGATATGTTTATGGTTTTCCAGAATTTATTGCTAATGTGAACCAGCTGGAAAGTGTTTGTGCAGTAAATGTCTGTTAAAGCTGCTTTCCTCTCCCTGCAGTGTGATGATTCTGCAATCAGACAACATCAATGCTGTCAGAGGAGGACCTGACTCGGCAAATAAACATCTGAGCAACGGCAACGTGACCCAGCCTTTTGTATCCAAGACATATCGATGTGTGGCTCCATACGAGACCAGAGATACAAAGAACAGGCCATTTAAAGTAGCTGTGGATGAAAGACTGGAAGTGCTGATCAGAGACAAAGCAGGTATGTATCTTCTATAAACAAGTGAAACAAAAGTAAATAGTAAAGTTATGTTTAGTCAATTCATGTTTTTGTGTGGGTGTTTGTTCTGAACAGGTTGGTGGCTTGTTGAGAATGAGGATAAATATCTAGCTTGGTTTCCTGCTCCCTACTTGGAATTATGTGATGAGGAAGAGGAAGAGAAAGAGGAAGAGTTTGAAACAGCAGCCTTTGAAAGTAAGACACGGTTGTTACATAAACATTCTGTTGCAATGAATCTCCAAAGATAACCTTGCTAATCAAACATTTTCTTGCTCCACTAGGCTCTCTGTACTGCGCTATAAGAAGTTACACCTCAAAAAAAAAGGATGAGCTCTCTCTCAGCATTGGCGCTGTTGTGGAGGTGTTACAGAGGACTGATAATGGCTGGTGGCTTGTTAGGTAATTAAAGTTGTTAACTCAAATTGCATTCAAAGTATTATAGGAAAATATATAGCTGGAATAAGTAAAATAACCCCCTTCAAAAGTTTGGTTCTTGTGTGTGGTTACCTGTTATCTATGATTGTGTCTTTGTTTTGCGATGGTTGTTCATGAGCCTGTTATTTGTTCTGAACAGTTAAACTGAGCAGCATTCTTCAGAAAAATCCTCAATGTCCTGCAGATTCTTCAGTTTTCCAGCATCTTTTGCATATTTGAACCCTCTCGAGCAGTGAATTTATGATTTTGAGATTCTTCTTTTCACACTGAGGACAATTTTTCTGAAGAACATTTACTGCCTTGAATTATTTACTGCCTTGTCAGCATATATCTTATGAAAAGTAGTGTATTTTTACATATATATGAGGGAGAGAAGCGGGGGGGGGGTGGAGTAATGATAACCTCTACATGTACATGGAGTTTTCCCCATACAAAACATACTGTTACCTAAATCTTTTATTGCTTCTACAGATATAACAGAAAGGCAGGCTATGTGCCCTCCATGTACCTTAAGCTCTACAGCAGCCCCAGCTTTGGCCTTCAGTCACTTCAGAGGAAACTTCACAGCTCCACTATCAACCTGTCCTCCAGCAACACTTTCAAACTGGAGCCTCAGGTCGACTCACGAAACAGAATGAATAATTTCCTTAAATCAAACTCTCTGGAAATGCTGTCAGAGCCGGTACATCATGAGGAAGCAGGCAGCTTTAGCGATGATGGAACTGACTTCAGCTTTAGTTCCTCAGACACAACCTCCATGAGCCCAAGCATGTCCAGCTCAGAGGGGGAAGAGGGCCTGAGACAGGAGCATAGAGAGAGAGACAGCAATGACAGTGATATGTCCAGCGGTCAGTCCAGCCCCACCAGCTCAGACACTGATCACCCAATGAAAGGAGTCGAAGCTCCCAGGGTTCCACCCAGACCACAAACTCAGGAGATCCTACGTCGCTGCACGACTTACACCCGAAAAGCTGCTCTGGCGACTTCTGCACGCCTGGCACCTGAAAGAGAAGTCATTGCAAATGAAGGGAGAGCATGAAAAGGGTGCATTTGACCATGAGAGACTCTTTGCTTTTACCTTATTTTTGATCGCCTTTGAGTATAATACAACAATATTAATCTGGTTTCTTTTTCATTTCTTTGTAATCCTTGATGTGGCTATGTAAATAGTATAAATATTGAATTAATCAAATATATTATACATAACCTGTTAAAAGTAGTTACTGTGTACATATTTAAAGTTTTTTAATCTTCTCACATTTGTATTTTTTCATTAACCTTGTATTCAGACTGTTAGCTTTCATCCTGGAGATAATGGTCTTCCATACTAGAAAATAAAAAGAAAATATTTGTACTTTGTATATATACCTGCACAAGTTTCAATAAATGTTTTAACTTCATTTTAATGCTTTTGATGTCATGACTTTTTTTCATGGGAACTGGTCATTTATAATATATACAGGCACATATTTGCACACACACATAAAGCATATTAGCACACGGTTATACATTTAAAATAAAATTAAAATTATGCATTTTGTTTTATCCAAAGCAAATTACAGTGCATTTCAGGCTATCAATTTTCACCTATCATGTGTTCCCGGGGAATCATCAACGCATCTCTTACCTCTGATTCATTTCCTCTGTCACTCAAAACTGCAGTTGTTACCCCTGTTCTCAAGAAACCCAACCTTGATCCCTCAGTTTTATCTAATTATCGTCCCATTTCAAATCTCCCCTTCATAGCTAAATTACTGGAAAGTACTGTTGCCTCCCAGCTTCAGTCTTTTCTAGTTCAAAATAATCTTTTTGATCCTTTTCAATCTGGTTTTCGCCCTTTGCATAGTACTGAAACTGCACTAGTTAAGGTACTGAATGATCTGCTTCTCTCTGGTGATTCTGGTTCTCTGTCTCTGCTTTTGCTGCTCGACCTTGGCTCTGCCTTCGATACCGTCTCCCATCAACTACTCATTTTGCGCCTTTCGGATGTGGGTATTTCTGGTGCTGCTCTTTCCTGGTTCTCCTCTTATCTCTCTGACAGACTGTTCTACATTTCACTTCAGAATTTTCGCTCACCCACTGTCCCCCTGAAGCAAGGTGTCCCTCAGGGATCCGTTCTTGGGCCATTATTATTTATAATCTATATAATACCTCTTGGTCAGATCCTCTGCCGTCATGGTTTTAATTATAATTTTTACGCTGACGACATTCAATTATATACTACCTGTACATCAACTTTTTCTTTCACAACTGACAAAATCTCTGCTTGTGTACATGAAATAAAAGATTGGCTTCATTCAAATTTTCTAAAACCTAATATGGACAAAACAAGATTTTTTTGAGATGAGATTAAATGAGATTATTTTCACTGGACCTTCATCACTCACTGATAAAATTCCTACCAACTTCACCTGTGAGATCGCTGGCTCTCTTATCAAACCATCTAGTACTGTTAAAAATCTTGGTGTAATTTTTGATTCCTCTCTTGATTCCACATATTTCCCCAATTCTGCATGATCACTGGCTTCCTGTTCAAATTCAAATTCAAAATTCTCCTTCTCACTTTTAAGTCTTAAAATTTTCTGAATGTTATAGTTCTTAGTTTTTTTTTTTTTTCTGCTGGTTGCTGCCCCATCTACCCAATTTCTCACTTACTGTACTTGCACTCTCAATTGCCTTCTGTTGCTCTGTCTGCTCTCTTTGTCAATTGCCTTTATTGTTGTTTGTTTATTGTAAAGTGTCCTTGAGCTCTGGAAAGGCGCTATATAAATAAAACTTATTATTATTATTATTATTATTATTATTATAAACTATTCCACTCAGTGTTACAATACATCTGGGGTTATCTTAAGTGTAATTACCATTATCATCATCAAAGAATTGAGTTTGTTTTTGTGAAAGTCCTTCTGTGTAATTATGTCGTTAAGATAAAAAAAAAGTGTATACACTTTATAAACTTTAAACATAAGGAGTGGCTGAGATTTATTTATAGGAAGCTGCATTTCCTTATATGAAAAAAAATCAGACATTCTCAGAAACAGTTTGTCACCCTCTAATCTGTATATTATTATTCCCTATTTACTTGTTCTATTTTTATTATTTTATTATCTGTGTGTTTGTCCTGTTACTGTCATTCTGTTGCACTCTGGAAGCGTCTCATGAAAACAAATTCTTCATATGTGTTTACATACCTGGCAATAAAGCTCATTCTGATTATTCTTGTTTGTTGATTATTTGTAGTCATTATAGAGTATTCTGCCCGTATTTTAGTATCCAAAGTCCTCACAAATTTCCCTTATGTCAACATGGCAAAGGATAATACAGTATTGAATGCGACAGATAAATAACTTTGCAATATCTACATTCACTCACTACATTGATTATTCCACTTCCAATTTTCCCCTGTCCTGGAAATTACAGTGGTTTTGATTGTACATCTAGATTACTTTTTCCGAATTCTATTATCCACATTAAATTCCAATAATCACATATATGCTATCTGTAAACACGCGAGTGCCAACAAATACAATGAACAACATTAAGACAATTGTGTACTATGTATTTTATCCATAAGAAGCACAACTTACCTACTGATCAATCTAACCCCATTCTCTCCTGTACATATGAATGGTGACCAGTACAAACTGGTGTTTTCTTTATTGTAAAAAAAACTTTTTAGCTTTTGCTTAGGTTTTTCAAACACCATAGCTCTTTAGTTCAACTGTTAAAGTGTGGTATACATTTAGTTAAAGTGTATGACACATTCAGTTAAAGTGTATGACACACATTTTTTCACACATAATGATTTATGATATATTCTGTTGTGCAGAGAATGCTGCTGTGTGTTCATTGGCTATTCAGTCCTGTGTGTTTAGAGAATAGGGCTTGTAGCCTCTAGAGCAGGCAGTCATTGAAGTTCACTGGTTCCCATAGCAATGCCTTTGTCTAATAAGTAAAACCTAGATGGTACCAAAACAGGGTCCCAGTGGTTAGTGTAAAAAAAGTTGTCAGGTGCTAACCACATTCGTGACTTGTGCTAGAATGGACAAGAAGAGAAAATGGGACATCTGTAATGCATTTCTGAATGATCCAGGGTCAAGTGATCTCCTTCGGGATGTTTTGACACATGCCTGTCTTTTTGCCTCTACAAATTATTTAACATATACAGCATCTGTATTAGCTGTGCCCTGCCTGGTATCAAGTCAAGATGGTGAGTTTTTCCTTTTTTTAATTACATTAAGTATAAAGTAAGATATTTGTGAAAAAACATATACAGTATATAGGCCTATTTATATTTTACAAGCTAGAACGTACAGTATAAAAAAATCTGAAAATATGCAACGTGAGTAATTTATTTAAAAAAATGATTAAATTTTTTTTTTTAATAAAAAATGGTCTGTAATAGTTTGATCTAATTTTAGTAGTTATATCAGTAATAACACTAGTATCCATATGACATTAAAATACAAATTAAATTATTATATATTACTTTTTAATTTGATTTTGGGTTTAGACTGGAGGTTATGAAGTGGAGCAGTTTGTGGAGACCCCAGATGAAGATCTGATTTGTGTCATCTGTAGAGCAGTTCTACGCTGTCCTGTACGACTTAAATGCAACCATGTCTTCTGCAAGGAATGCATTTTACAGTGGATGAAAAGGTAACAACTTAATATTTGATAATAAAAGATAAAATACACTAAGGGGAAATGAAGGGGGCGAAAATGAGGTAGGAAAGTAACATTTCTTGTCTAAGTTATAATTTTTGACTTAACTGGTATAACCGGTTTCATCTGAATTGGGTGCTTCTCTTGTATCTTATGTCTTTATCTTAATTTGATGTATGTTATACATCCTGATGGGAAACCTTTCATCTAAAAGAAGTCTCTTAAGCTCTCCAAGGCTTCATTGATTGGATCAAATATACTGTAAAACTAGTAATATTGTGAAATATGACATATATATATATATATATACTGTGATTTTCAGCAGCCATTACTCCAGTTTTAAATATATCACATGAGCTGATTTGGTATTCAAGAAAAATTCTTGAAAACATTTTTAGAAGAAACCGTGATTTTCCAGATTTTTTTGGTAAACAAACTGCATTCAATTGAAATATCATTTGTTGATTGCATTGTAAATGTTTGTACAGCCACTTTTGATCGATTTACTTAATCTTACGTCTATTTTGAAGTAACTCATTGGATGCTTGAGCAAATGTTAAAGTCAGTGTTGTTTCAGACAGGTGAAATGCCCATGTTGTAGGCAGTCTATCGATCAGAACCAAATGCTGGTTTTGTTTAAGCTGAGTAAATCCATTGGCCGTTTATCAATCAAGGTAGGCAACTTTTTTTTAAACTCAAGACTAAAATACAGTACAGTAGTTAAAGTTCTAGTACTTAAACTGTGAATTTGAAACAACTCCATACTTTGTTCTTAGTGTCGAAATGCACAGCAGGGCTGCAGGGCCACTTTCCCGCTTTCTAACGAGTACCTCCACATCTCCAGCTGTCCGTATGAGTGGCAGCTCTGTCCCCATGAGGGCTGTGGGCAGCAGGTGCTGAGGAAAGACGCGCAGGCGCATGATCAGAGCTGCTGCCACTGGCGACAGCCGTGTCCCATGGGCTGCGGGACGGTGCTCGTCCGTGAGAATCAGGCCCAACATAACTGCTACAGAGATCTGCAGCAGCGCTATGTAGCTGAGCGGCGGAAGCAAAGGGCCATCGCAGCCAACCTGCGCAGGAAGATGCAGCGTATGCAGAGCCGGATGGCACAAATAAGGAGGCAGATAAATCTGATGTGTGAGAGCCTGGAGGTTGGAGATCTGGAAGTTGAAGCAGGGGAGGGAACCAGTGTTTGGACTGATGCTAGTGATTCCAGTCCGAGCGGCAGCAGACACCGTCACACCGACAGCAGAAGTTCACGAGTCAGATTTATATAGAGATTCAAAGAGAGCATTCAAGTTAGTTTTTTATGTGAGCGCGTTTTATTAAATGTGTCTTTCCACTTTTATAGTCATCTTAGGGAATCGTTCACTCAAAAATGAAAGTTACTGGCATCTTTGTTTACTCACCTTCACGCTGTTCCAAACCTACAGCATATAATTACTTTCGTTTGGGACACATAAAAGAAACTATTTTGAAGAATGTTTGATCTGTCCATACAATAAAAGTCAAATGGGGTCCAAAACAACGACAACAAAAACAGACATCCGGGTGTTCCACAATCACAACATGAGTGACAAATGATGATAGAAAGTTTATTTTTTGGGTTAACTATCCCTATAAGGGCAGCACAACACACATTTTTACAGATTTACTGAGAAAAAAGCATGATGGTAAACAAAATAGTGAAGATATTCTTTGCACATTCCTTCGACAGCTTTGAGAAGTTAATAAAGTGAGACATTGATGGGAATGCATAAATATGAAAAAGATAAACTTTTTTGTAACATTCAAATGCCTGCTTAAGTTCAGATATTACAATCTTGAAGTGACACTTGACAAGTAAATGTGAAATCGTACAAAAACTGTCTTTGATATTAAATTATAATTTATGAAGTAAAAAGCAAACACTGTAATGTAAGACTTTTTTTTACTCAAAAGAGTTGTATTTCATTCTAAATATGATTTCTTAAATAAATTTGATAGTTTTTGATTATTACTTATGCTTATTTGTCTAATTTAAGCCATTGTGGAAGTTCATAAACAGTTGTCCTCAGGAAATAAACAAAATAAAGTTATAAAAATGGTTTATTCACACATTAAGCCACTGGTATGTTAAGAATAACTGACTTTGATTTCTGGGATGTTAGGAATTTTACAAAGAGTGCCTTGTAATGACTGTATAAGGAGATGTCTGATATATTTAGAGAGAATATGTGTGAGAGCTTAGTGCTGTGATGTTTAAATGAAGCTGAATGAATGAAGCTTACACTGCAAGAAGTTTGATGAAGTTAAATGAGGGAGTTCTGTTACTGGTGTATTGTCATGTCTGTTCCACAAGGAGGCACTACTGTAGTTCTGCAGAATGTTCCAGATCACATCTGTCAGTGGAGGCCATAGAGGAATGCTGGGAGAGCTTTGCAGGGTGTTGTGGGAAAGCTGGCAGCTCATCCATCCCAGAGTGCATTAGCGGCAGGTAAATGTCATCCATGTTGGGCAAAACAAAAACTTTCTGGAAAAATAATTGTTGTGGGGGTCAATATAAACATTTTAGATTATAATTACAAATAATTGTCTTTGCATTGCCTGCCTTCTGATCCCAACTTTAGGAAAGACAAAGTGAATGGACTTAAAAAAAAAAAAAAAAAAAAAAAGTTCCAGACCACGCCAGAAATATCTTGGTAAATTAGTTGCCATATGCTTAACATGTTCACCAATTTATAGTGAAGCTCCTGAGATCATAATATAATTAAAACAAACCTGAAACTCATCCTTCAGCTTTTTTTCAATCCATTCAGTTACATGACAGAATGTCACTTCTCGCTCTCCCAGTTTGGGTCTGACTCTTAGATCAAGCTTCGGGGGTCCGCAGAAACTGTACCTGAGAGTGAAACAAAAAATGCTTACAAATCTGGGGCATGCATCCAAAGACATGTCTGCAGGGCATATAATGATTAATAGGCAAAGAGTGGGCCAATTTCCAACTCTTAAAGTGCACTTCTTTTGATTTGTTGAAAAAAAAAAAAACTATAAAGGCACATGTAAAGTACTTGATTAGAATTTTATCTGTAGTTTGTTCACATATTTTAAACACACAAAATTGAAAATTTGTAATTACAAATGCATCCAAATAAATAACATGTTTCAATAGAATGATGATAAAAGTATGTATTAGTTTGCCAAAGATTCTTGTTAGTATATTTGTCAGTAAACTTTAAACATACTTCAAAGACAAAGGAAGTAATTATAAAATTGCATATAAAGATCTGCTAAAGTCCTACTCAATAAGTTCCAAACCGACTCAAATAATTCAGCTAATTGCATTTTATATAATATTCGGTTTGAACTTAAGGCTATTCTTTTAAAGAATAAGTAGTATTTTGGTAACCCTTTATTTTAAGAACCAATTTTCACTATTGTTGCTTTTTAGCATGCATATTACTAGCATATTGGCTGTTTATTACTTATAAAGCATTTATCAATGCCTTATTCTGCATTCCCATATTTTAGATCTCTTTACTACAAACCCATACCTAAATTTAGCAACCACCTTGCTATAGTAACTATTAAGCAGCAAACTGGGAGTTTATTGAGAGAAAACTCTTAGTTAATTGTGAATATGTGTTCCCTAATCTAAAGTGTTACCAGTATTTTTATTATTTTACTATCAGATACTTCTTTTTGTTTCAAAAGCCTGCTCCTCATAACTGCACCTGAAACATCACATATCTTCTGTCTGGCTGCGACTGCATCACTGAACTCATCAAATCTCGCCCAGTTAGTACAGTGTTACACTTGTCTCTAATCCATAAACCTCAAATTGAAATGTAATTACAACAAAGTCAAACCTTCAAGATTGAATGGCACCAAACTTTAAGGAGCATGATTGCTCTAGATAATCTCTGCAGATGCTGTGTAAGCTTAAGCAAAGCTTCAGTCCCTAATGCAACATTAACAGCGTACGTGTTCAAGTGAGTGAGAATGGCTCGTACCATATTCTGTCGGTGGGGGGAGGAGGAACGTTGATGGCGAGTGTTCCAGAGAGCTCTTGAACTTCCACAGCCAGCAGCAGTGGGGTGTTGGACATTTCTTCAATCTTTTTTTTAATGTACTCATTTTCTGTGGCCTTCTGGAAATACTTCGACTTGGCAATCTTGTCGACAAATCTCAAAATCCGCCTACTAGTACTGCCTCCAGCTGCAGTCCTGTGGGAAGCAAAGTAAATTATTCATCAGGTGGCCTTGATTTATTTTAAGCTGCATTTATTGTCAAAGAGATGATGCTATATAGACATAATTCACCCCAAAATCATGTCACTCCAAACCTGTATTATTTTTATGGCTGGAACACCAAAGAAGTTATTTAGTGAAATGTCCAAGCTGCTCTTATCCATACACTGAAAGTGTGGACGGTTGTTCCTGGTCACCAGCTACTTTCATTGTGTGTACAAGAAGCAGCATGGACATACTCCTAAAAAATCTCAATATAGAGTCCATTATAAAAAAGAAAGTCAGAACAACTACAGAACAGAACAGAACAACTTGAGGGTAAAAATGGATTTTTATCAGATTTCATTTTTGAGTGAACCACCCCTTGAGTGGTGTCAGCAAGACAAATACATCTTGATGTTTCATTTACAAAAACAGCATTTCTGATATACATCTCCTTCGAGTAATACAGAGTTGCGAGATCTCAGAGAATAATTGTTTAATGAATAACATGAATGGTCTATTAAATAAGAATTACCCCTCAACACCAGGTACAGCCTTTTCATTCAGACTTCCTTGAGTGTCAGCAGATGAAACTTCCTCTTCATCAGAAGATCCTGCACTTGATGATTCCTCTTCACTGTCAGCCAGCACAGAGAGCCTGGACCTGCTACTGCAGAACACATCCAGACAGGACCTCATCATTACGAGATATCATGAACATACACCCACAAACAACACTAGGATGGTACTGAGTCTACGGAACAACATACAGCATACAGTGGGCTCCAAAAGTCAATGAAAATATTTTGATTTAAAAAAAAAGAAGCATAACATGCCACAGTATAAAACAAAAATATTATTGTCCAAAATATTGGAGTTTGGAGTTTTTTTTACTCTTGCTCACAATGGCTGTATTTATTTGACCAAAATACAGTAAAAACATAATATAATAATGATTAATAGTAAAAAAAACTTTTCTATTTAGAGCTGCAGTAGGTAAATTTTGTAAAAATATATTTTTTTACATATTTGTTAAACCTGTCATTATGTCCTGACAGTAGAATATGAGACAGATAATCTGTGAAGAAATCAAGCTCCTCTGGCTCCTCCCAGTGGTCCTATTGCCATTTGCAGAAATTCATCCGCTCCCGGTAAAAAACAACCAATCAGAGCTGCGGTCCGTAACTTTGTTTATGTTCAAAATGTAGAAAAATTTATATAATAAGCGAGTACACCATGAATCCATTTTCCAAACCGTGTTTTTAGCTTGTCCTGAATCACTAGGGTGCACTTATAATAAGTGTTTATATTCTGACTATTTTAGATTGCTTCGGGGGTACCACAGCGGAGTAACCAAGTACCTTTGTGATTCTTCATAGACATAAACAGAGAGAAGTAGTGTCACAGTGTGTCTGGTCTGTGTATCCCTGGGTGTCCACTAGAGGTCTCACTTCCCCTTATCGTCACTGTTCATTGTTTTCAGCTGTTTCCACTTTCATCATTTGCACCTGTCTATAAATACCAGGTCTGTTTCTGTCTTTGTTACGGAGTCCTTGTTTGATGTCAGTGTGTTACATGTCCATCACTCTTGCCTTGTCTTGCCTTGCTTTGCCTTGCCCTGTGTTCGTGTACTGTTTATGTTCTGTTTTGGATATCCTGGTTTTGACCCTGCATCGCTTGACTACCCGTTTGGATTACCCTTATTAAACAAGCTTCATACCTGCATTTGGTTCTCTCCTCGTTCCTTGCATCACGAGATGTGAAAAGTAGTTCTGGCTACGGTATTCTTCCAC
This sequence comes from Carassius auratus, assembly GCF_003368295.1. NCBI lineage: Eukaryota > Metazoa > Chordata > Actinopteri > Cypriniformes > Cyprinidae > Carassius > Carassius auratus. The sequence goes on along the minus strand of NC_039254.1, from coordinate 9,471,702 downwards.
AAGACGCAAGCAGTTCTGTTTATTTACCGCTAGAGCGTCAAAAGTTACCTACTGCAGCTTTAAATGTATTTTTTTATGTAATTTATTCCTCTGATGACACATCTCAGTTTTCAGCAACCATTAATTGGTCACATGATGGTTATTTGGTGCTCAGTTCCATTAATTCCATTTGAGTTCCATTAATGTCTTTCAAAAAAAAGGACTCCGAAATGTTGTATGGTATAGGTTACATCATTGACTTGTGTCTATGCTGTGTTGAGATAATGATATATTGAGATATAATGAATAATATAAATGTTATTCTCCAAAAACGTACAACACATTAATGGTCTCCAACTCTGTCTCTGCCTCGGGGACTCCCTCCTTCCCAAGTTTGGAGAGGTTGATTTTGGTCTCTAGAGTCATCTGCAGTGCTCCTGTGTACTCCACCTCCAAATGTAACCAAAGGCCTGACACACAAACACAAGACAAGTTTATTGTTTTCCTGAAATATAATATAGCAAAAGTACCAGGTTAAAAAAAGTACACTTCAATAATGTACTTAAAGTGCTCTGTTTTCCTTACTAAAAACAATTCTTTAGTACTTCTTAAGATCAACTAAGTGTACTCAACTGTGCTATTTTGGGACACCATGAAGATGAACTAAAATGTGCTTTTAACTGTATGTATATATATATATATATATATATATATATATATATATATATATATATATATATATATATATATATATATATATATATATATATATATATATATATATACATACACCACTTGTATAAAAAAAAAAGCAAATTTAAGTACATATTCATGGTTTCCCAAAATAGCACAGTTGAGTTCACTTAGTTGATCTTAAGTTTATCTCAAGAAGTACTGAAGAATCCTTTGTAGTATATTAAGTACAAAATTAGTGTGCGAAAATAGATCACTTTAAGTAAATTATGGAATTGTACTGTAGTACCACCACTATATGTGTGTAGTGAAAATTAAAGTGATGTGATCTGTTTATGGATGAAATTTCAAATAATTATAGTGCCATAAAACGCTCACATGTCTACTAACACATTTTACAAATCCATAAATGGGATGAGACCAGAGCCAGGGAGCCAGACTCTGTCGAAAGCCATTAGGTGTTACATAACACCCAGAGATCATGAGGCGGAGAGAAAACGACGCATGCTGTGCCCCACACAATAATAACTTCACTCCTCATGAGGATAATACATCCCCCATATGCTACACAGTGATCATTTTACCATACAGCTGAGTGCATAAACACACATGTGCACTTGCTCGCAGACATGCTGCTATTCGCTGAGGAGCATGATGTGATGTTATGTGCTTCTTTGATCCCTGATATTACAGAAGGATAATAACCTTTCATCTACTGCTCAGTGCAGGAACATAATAACATATACGCTCAACAGTCCTGATGGATGAATGACCTAATCTGCTCTTTTATAAGAGGCTCTTATGAGCCTCACCAACCTCTGCTGTTGATCTGTGGTAGAGATGTGCCTGTTATCTGGGGCATGCTGGAGCCCATGGCCAGTTCGGTGAGGGTCAATTCATCCATGAAGTAAGGCAACTGTGGAAAAAAAGGGTAAACTCACACAAAAGCACTTGCACACGTGGTAGGAATATTAATATCATAAGCTATTGATTCCACTTTTCGAAACCATGCTTGAGGAAGATTATAAAAAAGAGCATTAGCTCCACACACTTTGTCCAGTTAAAGAACATCCTGTAATTCCTGTGTGTTCTCTTACCCGAATTTTGCTCAGCTTTCGCTGAATCTTCTGTTGGACTTTATCAGCCCAGTACTTCTCATGGAGGAAGTCCCAAAAGATCCGACCAATTAGTGCATTCAACCAGTCAGGTTTTGTGTCATCCTCATGGCAACAAAAGGTCTGCTCCAAAAGGGGTGATGGAAGAAAAATTTTTGGATTCATGAAGATACAATGAAGATACACTGTGCCACTTTTCAAATAAATTGTTCTCTAAGCTTGGAGAAATGAGATATGAGAGGTTAATATATTACTACTTAATATATTTCAAGATAATTTAACTATTAGCTGAACTGAACCATGTTAGGGTAAACTGTGTCAGGTCAAGAGGTATAATATTGTTGAACATATGACATGTTTGCATTACATTAATGAGCTTGCTATGCTGAATTGTTGTGCAGTATGTTAAAGGGAGAGTTCACACCAAAATTAAAATTTCCTCATTTTGTTCCAAACCCATAAGACCTTTATTCATCTTCAGAACACAAATAAAAATATTTTTGATGAAATCCAAGAGCTTTTTGACCTTGCATAAACAGCAACACAACTGACACGTTCATGGCCCAGAAAGTTAGTAAGGACTTTGTTAAAATAGTCCATGTGACATCAGTGGTTCAACCTTAATTTTATGAAGCTACGAGAATTCATCTCATGCAAATTCAATAAATCTGCAATTTAAAAGGATTAAAAAAAAATAACATCAATGAAAAATAAGCAGATTTATAAATCCCATTCCTAACTTTGATGTTTTATAATTTTGGAATGTGGTTAAATTTCTCTACTAGTTTAATATTTTAGAAAATTTAGAAAGCAGTAAAATGTTTTTCAATATTTTGTAATAGTATTTCCTGCATTTGGAGGCAAAACTCACTGTCATTTTTAGCCGCTGTCTCTAAGCATCTGACACACTTCTCACACCCCACAGGAAAAAGCAGCATTTAATAATTCATGGTTGATCTTTAGCCAAATATTTTACTGAATTGTACACATTAGCAATTCAACAGCATGTAAAGCCACCCTTGATAACTGCAGTTTGACATACCTGCCATGCAGACTATTTATTCTGACATGCTTTGGTGGAATTTTTGTATCATCTGTATATCACAGGCTTTTTTACATGGTCATGTGACAAAATTGACACAAAGCCTCTTTGTTTAAAGCTCACCTGTTCTTTTTGAGTAGGGCTGCCCTGGGTGCTGCTTTGGCAGGGGCTTTGCAGTGGACTGGCATGTGCTGAGAAGATGAGACTGGTCATGTAAGAAGTATAGTCTGGTATAATGTTCTCTTTTACTCTGCCAGCCAAATCACTATGGTACACATCTTCACTGCTGTCCTTGACTGAGCTTTCATCACCATGTGACAGACCCCAAGAGTTCTCCTCATGCACTGCAGATTTATCTACAGAGCAAAAGAAAATTCAGAAATAAAACAATTGTGTAACTTAATGTTAGCAAAACATTTTTAAAATGTTATTTTCTCAGCTCAGGCAACTTCTTTCTTTATACTTTACAAGACTGTACAAAATGGCTTCTGTATAGACACTTTTATTTGTATAATTGATACATTAAATAGATAATTTGCATATTACATTATAGTAATATAAAATAATATTATAACATTATTATTAACTATATTGAATAATATTCAATTAATATATTAAATATTTTATATATGGCATATATTCATTCAACATTTTGACAACCACAAAATGTTCCTTTATGAATTAGATCGATAGAAATGTTGTGATGCATAAATTACCATAAAAGCCTGATCTGTCAAATATGATACATTAAAAAACATATGCAATAACATTTTTGACATATTTTGTCAAATTGTGTTTGATGCAATTTATGTACTGTATGTTCAGTTCACTTAAAAGGGTTGGTTTACCCAATAATCAAAATTATGTCATTAATGACTCACTCTCATGTCGTTCCAAACCCGTAAGGCCTCCTTTTATCTTCGGAACACAGTTTAAGATATTTTAGATTTAGTCCGAGAGGTCTCAGTCCCTCCATTGATACTGTGTACGGTCTACTGTCCATGTCCAGAAAGGCAAGAAAAAAACGTCATCAAAGTAGTCCATGTGACATCAGAGGATCAGTTAGAATTTTTTGAAGCATCGATAATACATTTTGGTCCAAAAATAGCAAAAACACCGACTTTATTCAGCATTGTCTTCTCTTCCATGTCTGTTGTGAGAGAGAGTTCAAAACAAAGCAGTTTGTGATATCCGGTTCATGAACGAATCATTCGATTGAGCCACATTAAAAAATTTACCAGCTTAAGGGTGTACTCACACTGCCAGTTTGAACCGTGCCCAAGTGCGTTTGACCACCAAAGCGCGGTTCGTTTGACTAGTGTGAGTGCTCCGAATCGTGCCCGGGCGCGGCTCGATTAGCCGGTCCTGGCCCACTTGGAAGAGGTGGGCCAGGGCACGGTTCAGTTGGACTCGGGCGCGGTTCGCATGCAGTGTGAGCGCTAACCGTGCCGGAGCACGGAAAAGGACGCTTTGCATCACGGTTTTGCGACGCTCCAAAACCAACATGGCAGGGAAAGGGTCGCTTTGGTCTACGGCTGAGGTGCAAAACGCATAAAAACTAAAAACTGCAAAGTCCTTGCTGCACTTCAGCTGGTACCTTGCAAACATCCTCATACGAGCAGCACGATTACATGAAAATTTTCGCGCCACTAAGGTGACACATCTGTTTAACAACAGGCTGTGGACCAAACAACACAAAATTATCCACAAAGAAAACAGAGCGATGCACTCCATTGTGTTCAGAGAACGCCGCTCTTCCTGTTTATCCCGAAACTGTCGCACCATAATGACGTAAGCGTGCTCCGGCACGAATGCTGAAACCCTATATGTGAGTGCAGGCCAGAGGGGGAGTGGGGAGGGGGGACAATCGTACTCGGGCCCGGTTCATGGCAACCGTGCCTAGTGTGAGTACACCCTAAGTCATTTGTGGATTAATGTGTATTGGAGACGCGAACCGTTTAAAACGATTCAGTTCGATTTGGTGAACTGGTTCAAAAAGGTCCAGTTATATCGAATGATTCGTTTTGAACGTTTTGAAATGTTTTGAACTCTCTCACAACAGACACGGAAGAGAAGACAATGGTGAATAAAGTCTTTACCAAATAAAGTTTTTACCAAAATGTATTTTCGATGCTTCAACAAATTCTAACTGACCCTCTAATGTCTGGACATTCAAATTTCTGGACATGGACAGTATACCGTTCACACAGTTTCAATGGAGGGACTGAGAGCTCTCGGACTAAATCTAAAATATCTTAAACTGTGTTCTGAAGATGAATGGAGGTCTCACAGGTTTGGAGCAACATGAGGGTGAGTCATTAATGACATAATTTAGATTTTTGGGTGAACTAACCCTTTAAAGGGAGTTCTCCCAAAAATGAAAATTCTGTCATTAATTTCTTATTAATCAGAGCTTTCTGACACTGCATAGGCAACAACACAACTGACGTGTTCAAGGCCCATAAAGGTAGTAAGAACATCAATGGTTCAACCATAATGTAATGAAACTATGAGAAAGAGCAAAAAAAAAATAATAATAATAATAATAATGACTTTAATCAATGATTTCTTCTCTTCTGTGTCAGTCTTCGACACACGTTCATGACAAGGCATGTGACTTTTTTATTGATGTCCATACTACCTTTCTATGGGAGGGTCAGAGAGCTCTTGGATTTCATCAGAAATATCTTAATTTGTGTTCCGAAGATGAACAAAGGTCTTACCGCGTTTGGAACAACATGAGCGTGAATGAGTTTTCATTTTTGGGTGAACTATCCCTTTTAAGTTCAACTAATTTCATTTTTACTACCAGATATAGATTCAGAATGGTTCTCTTCATTGTGAATGGATGCAGAAAACAGTTGATGGAACCATTCTTCTTTCTCCCGCCCTGTGCGTCCAAAGAGGTACAGTGTGAGAGGATGGGAAACATTTGTCGTAGGCCCCGGGTGTTTCTCTACTTTCTGAGCCTCCTCCTGACCGTGTGCCATCTCGTCTTCCTCCACAGCTCTTTCTCCTTCAGCCAAACTTATACAGATTGGATACTTCCTGTTCCACACTCTCTTGTGTGCCAAAGCCAGTGGCAGAAGAAATACCTGTTACCAAGGCAACAACTTCATTATAATTACGTGACATCTATGCAACATTCTGCCACATTAAAACTCCAGCCATTTGGGTTCAGAGACCATAAGTAGAACTGTGTCACACTACCACTGAAGGGCAATGCACGTCCTTCTACTAAGGTGTTAAAATCAGTGGTACACTGACCTTGCTGCCAGTGAGTCGAAATATCCGTGAGTGGGTGAAATTTTTTTCGTAACAGGGCTCGTCAAAGGTAGCCCAGCGGGGAATGTTGTTACGTGGGTAGTCAAGCCGCAAACAGGGTCCATCCAATGTGACATACACAGTGTGCATGAGTGATGGAAAGTAGGTCTCTGGATCATATGCGTACATCTCATTCATCCAGCCCTAGAATGCAGAAACTGTAATATATGAATTCTCACCACAAAGTTTTAGGACAGAGACAGACAAACTAAAGAAGTGGGGCATTGGGATAAGCTCTGTAGCTACTGTAGTTAGCCGTGACAAGTAGTGGGTGTGTGTTATTCTCCATCAGACACAGAAGAGCAGAATTATTCACAGAAGCGAGTGGTAATGAGAGTTTTGTTCAGTCTTTGGAGAAAAGCAAGTTTAAGGCTTACTTTAGACACTGTGACATTCAACGCAGTGTGTTAAAAAAATAATAATACTGATTCCCGAAGGACATGAGCCTTGACACACTGAAGTACAGGTTTTGGTTTAATAGCAGTCAGCAAGGCTGTTGTTACCTGTGGTGCTGTTCTATTGCTTTTCTTAGCATTTAACCCTATAGTGGAAACCCAACTACATGTCTTCTGCACCCTGGTGGATAATCTAGGCTATTTAGGAAGTAGAATAAATTGCCTGTCCAAAATTGTAAGTAGGTACTTATTTAAAGAAAAAAAAGTAATTACTTTACGATCACTAAAAAAAGGAAGTTATATATTTTTATAATATGTGTAGCATGAATTTAATCTGGATGTTCTACATTCACTATGTCATTATCATGGGATCTACCAAAGTCAGTTGTGTAGCTTCAATGCCATTCACAAATCCTCTCCATGGCCTCATGGGATAGTCGTGTCCATTGTATACACACAGAATCACACCAGAAGCAGTAGGTCATCCAGGTACTTTTGCCTATGAGTATTGTGAATTCAGACATAGGTCTACCTCCTTTGTTACATATTATTTTTCATCTAGTATATACAGTATTAGGGAAGTATGCAATTTTGTATGCAGCCACAGTTATATAAAAAATATTAAATATAACATTTTATATTTATATTTTTACTCTGCCTTGCAAAAATCAAAAGTTGTTCAGATATTTTTTTTTTTTTATAAATCCCTTATGCTCACCAATGTTGCATTTTATTTTATTTAATTTTTTGTTAAAACTGTAAAGCAGTCAGATTGAAATATTACTTACAACTTAATTTTAAACATATTAAAATGTAATTTATTCCTGTGATGGCAAAGCTGAATTTTCTTCAGCGTCACATAATCACTCAATTAACTATTATAATGTCCTGATAATGTGCACAAGAAATGTATTTTTTTATTTTTATCAACTTAAATTCTACTGTATACCTTAATGAATAAAAGTTATCATTTATTTAAAGAAATTACTGACCCCATACTTTTGAATGGTAATGTACACACAAAAATTATTTTACTAACATATTTTGTTATATTATACGTTCTGTACTTTGCAAGTACAGATCATTACACCAATTAATTTTTTACAAAATATAAATATTTTAAAATGCATCATACTCACCTTGAGAGACGGTACGTTGCTCTGTAGAGCTTCAAAGAGAATATTATTATGAGAGGTCCCATGTAGTCTATGTTGTTGACTGGTGGGAAAGTGTTTCATGGAGCCCCATCGGATAAGCACAAGCCCCAACATTAATCCAAACACTAAACCAAGGAACAGGCCAGACCAATACGCTGACAGAGGAACAATAAAGTAGCAGTATGACAGAAACGCTACATAGGCAAGACCCACTCCTGGCACTGGAGAGGAGGCCTGTTCTGTCACATCTTCTGCCAAACCATCTTGATCAGTTCTATTCATATCTGTGCTCTGGGATGCACTGACGTGAGTGCTGGACTCCATCACAGATCCAGTGTCTGCCTGTCTGCTATGGTGCTCATGGGAAAGCGAGGATTTCTGCACACACCGTTTGCGATGTCTCACAGGCCAGTTGCACTCCAGTAGAATCTCACTTTCTGCTTTCCTAGCACTTTTAGGAGATTCAGATACAGTCAGGTCACTGGTCGTTTTCCCAATTCCAAAGCCTTTGTAGCTTGGTGAGTCCACTGATCCTGTGCTCCTTTGGTGCTTGGGGCTTCCAACACTATCTTCACGCATGATCTTACTGAACATGCTCAAAGGTTCCTGCATGGCCTCCGAGAGCTTGCGTCGTGTGTCCTCCAGCTCCATTTTGAAGAAGCTGGCTTTGGGCTCGGTGGGGGATAAGTTGACTGGAGATGGAGGAGCGGTGCGGGAGTCACCGGTGCGGCTTTTGGGATGGGTGAATTGCGACAACAAGTGCAAATTGAGCTTGGAGTCAGACCTGGATTGAGACACCTCCGGCTCACTGCGAGAAAGCTCGGTGGAAATCGACTTCACGAGGCTGAGGAGCGGTTTGGGCTTTAGAGAAGACTCTTTCAGTTCCAGTTCTGTAGATAATGACTTCACTAAGCTTGCCAGGGGTCGGTGAGTGGGCGAGAGGAAGCCAGACCCCGGGGGGAAAGAGTTTCCCAAGGAACCCAGAGAAGATGGAGAAAGAGGAACATTGAAAGCAGGTGAGCTGAGACCCCATTCCCCCTCTGTCTGAATGTCGACCGAACATGGTCTTTGGTTTCGGAAGGAGCTAAGTGACTTTTTGCCATCACAGTCCAAGGTGAATATGAGGTCAGTGTCATCAAGATTGTCCCATTCACCCTCGGTGTCCGTCAGTTGGATTACTATGCCTCTCTGGTCAGTGTCCTTCTTCAGCTGTAAACCTGGTCTCTGGGTCCCACCGGCCAGTTTGTGAGTTCCTTCATTTCCTGTCATCCCTGCCATGATTTATCTCTACAGAGCAAAAGCAAAAAATCTTTGAGTCGGCAAAAAAGACAATTAAACTATTTTGCCTCAAGATATATGGACAACACAGTCATTTTGCTTCAACTTCCATCAGCAGTTTTTTAGAGCGTGACAGAATATGATGATTAAGAGGAAGATCTGTCTTTGGCAATGATCGTTTTGGACAAACCATTGACTGGATCAGTTTTGTGCTACAAAAAAAGTAACTCTTCTTCCTCAACAACAGTGGTTCTTAACAAGGCTTCTGAAAAGAGCCTTTTACCTATGAGTATTATGAGTAAGATAACAAATCTTAATTAAATGCTTTAAAAACAAACAAAATCATATATATTTTTCCCCTTCGACAGCTAGGCTTCTGGATTAACAAAATGAATCATGTTTAATTCATTTATTTAAACAGTCACAGATTGTATTATTAAAAAAGTTTGAAAACAACAATAATTTGGAGCCTTCAAACACCTCGTTGGACCTTTTAGTCAAAATCTCTATATTTGATGCCCCCTGAATAATGTCTAGAGTCTATAATTATTACATAATGCATTAGTAGGGTTTCAGAGATCTACCTACTCTGAAATTTTATAAAAAAATAATAATAACATTTGAATAAAGTTCATGCACTTTGTGCCTGATATCCTCTATGTATAAAAGGCAAAATAACAGAACTAGAACAATTATGCTGAACATTTGCATTTTCTCCGTTAATGTTCAATTTCAAGTAAATTTTCCTAATAAAGCACATTTATAACAGCCACTAGGCTGACCAAGGTACTTTACAGAAGAGAAAATTATAAAAACATACACAAAAAGCAAACCAGATAAAAATAAGAGCAACCCATTTAAAAATTATTGTACAAGAGTATTCGGTACACTAAGAAAAACAAATAGGTTTTAGCAAGGACTTAAAAACAGCAGGGTATTCCAAAGTCGTGGCACCTGCCACTGCAAATGCATGCTCCCCTCTACGCTTAAGTCTAACATGTGAAACTACCAACAAAGCCTGGTCGCAAGATCTTAGGCTTCTAGTTGGAGTGTATAAATCAAGTAATTCAGAGATGTAAACAGGAGCTAGGTAATATAAAGGTTTATAAACAAAGAGAAGAATTTTAAAATCTATTATCTGATGAACCGGCAACCAGTGTAGAGATCTGAGAATTGGAGTGATGTTTTCATGTTTGCGACACTTCAGAAGTAGTCTGGCTGCAGCGTTTTGGACTAGCTGAAGGCGTGCACTTTGAGATTTCAATACACTGCAATATAAGGAATTGCAGTAATCTAGCCAAGATGTAATAAATGCATGAACAGCCATTTCTTGAGCTTTGGGAGTGAAAAAGTCTCTGATTTTAGACAGTAGGCGAAGTTGATGCAACCGATAATGAAGGAGATATGTTTATCAAATTTTAAATGCTGGTTGACAAGAACACCTCTAGGTTCCACACCTGTGATCTAAAAATGTATAAACTGTCCAAATCAGGGCATAAATACTGAGAATTCTCATTAGAACAATTACTTCGGTCTTCGTTTAAGAAGAGGAAATTTTGGGCAAGCCATGATTTAACCTCCTTTAAACATTTCCAAAGAGAGGTAATCACTGCGGAATTGTTTCTTTTGATCGATAGATTTGAGTATTGTCTGCATAAAAATGAAAAGAGACAACATGTTTCCTAAGAATAGAGCCAAGAGGTAGCATGTAGAGAGAAAATAGAGAAGAAGCTAAGATAAAGTCTTGCAGAAGTCCACAGGTCAGAGGTACAGAGGAAGAGGTAAGGTATGACTTAAACCAATTAAGAATGCTAGCTTTTAGACCCTCCCAGGACTCTAGTCTGGATAATAGTGTGGAGTGGTCTATATTACATTTTCAGCATGTATGTTGGACACTAAAGTGCTGAAAATACACGTTGCCTATAAGATTTATTGTTTTCTTTCTGTGCTCGACAAAAGAAAAAATGAAGCCAATTGGCACATAAAAGAGGTTAGGTAACACTTAAATACACAATACGCAAACATATTCATAGACAGAACCAGTATTCAATTTTGCTTTGCCCATTAATTGTAATTAGTTTCCCTATAGGCTGCAACATTCTAAAATACTACTTAATACATCAAGGGGAACCACAATGAGGGACTTATCTCTTAGTCAGGAAATAATGGGCCTTTCTACTTCAGTCAACAGAAGATCTAGCACTATCTTTCTAGGTCAAGTAAGGCATTTAAAAGTAAGTTAAAGACTGCCTTCTGTGGTTATGTAACCCTGTGACACCAATTCTCCAGCAACTGGCAAACTCTCTTTAATCCCTTCTTCATTCAAAATGGACTGATGAAATAATAAACCAACCGACTGTTCGAGGGCACATCTACATGAGGTATGTCAGACCTCTCTCATGTTGTTGGAGAGGTCTTTTCTTCTGAACGATCAACAATGCTGTATAGGCTATAAGTGTATAGAAATCTGCATAAACCATAATTTGGTGTGGTACAGTACAATAAAATATGTTTGGTTTGTCTAAATTCCTATCAAATTTCAGCTATTATTCACAACAGGGTAAAAACATAATGTATGATGGAACATTCACTCCCTATAAATAGTTATTGATTATTAATTTAAGCTTAGGCAGACTTGGACACACAATGCCTTTAATCATCTCATCTGAGCTACTGTGTGTGGTAAAAAAAAAAAAAAAAAAAAAAACAACAACAAAAAAAACATGTTGATTGACAGCCAACTGGAAGGCAACCATCTGGACTAAACTATGATAGACAATAAACACACATGTAACTTCTGTAGAATTTGTTACTGGTAAATAGAAAAAGATTGCATGCAAATGTGTTGATAATGTGTCATAATATACGTCATAAAATACTGTAAAATCCTTAAAATTCTTTCAGATCTGTCTGACAGACACAAAAATATCTCAACAGATTAATAGCACTGCTTAGGCCTAATGTCAGATGAACTGGATTTGAGCTCAAGCAAATGTTTCAGATGGATTAAATTCATTAATAATTCTCAGAGACACGTGCCAATGATGGAAACAAATACCGAGCAGTATGATAAACTTTAATTTGTTGCAAATGAACAGGCATCACAGCAGGTGATTCATCAAGGCAGCTGGTGTATTGCTTTGTAGGATTCATGCAAATCATAAAATATGAAGGATGCTCATTAAAGCAACTTTCTGTGAGTATGGAGATAATTTCAAAAAGAATGAACTCACCCAATTTCTGCACAATCGCCTGATCTCAAAAAAGAAAAAGAAAATCAGCTTTTGCCTTCTGTCAATAACAGTGAGTCGCAGATCCGTGAATCATTCCCAGAGAAGAGACAGATGACACTTTCTCAAACCGTCTTGCGTGAATCGTAAGTCTCCACAGAGCTCGACATCAGACTTTATGATACAAGCTCAGTTAAAGAGCGATGTGCGCTCATGTCGTTCATTATATCCGCAGGGCTGTGCAGATGTGCATGTATCGCTCGGTAAACCTGGACTGTGCAGCGCGCAGATCCTCCGGAGTTCTGAAGTATTATTACACTTATGCAGTGCATCGCTGTTATATTACTGTGAAGCTGTGTATTCCCATAGAAACTAACTCCTCCCCCTCACAGGCTCCATCCAGATGTGATTTTGCGAGCAGCAGCTCCTCAATCTGATTATAGGAAGTATGGCTGGAGTCCACTTTAATCCCCATTTAAAAATAAATAAATAAATGAATAAACCCTGCCCCAACATCCATACGCTTATAGAGACACAACAAGACACTCCGATGACCCTAAAAACTCAATATTTGTCCTAATTTTGTTACCGCGACCATGCACAGCACTTTCAGAATTCATATATTACGATTATTGTCTGAAAATACTGGAAATGGTCACTGTTACAGTTTATTATGCTGCATTTTATTAATTTTGGACAATAATAATTGAATTTAAAAAAGTTACTTAAACATGTTCTAATTTATATTTTTTCCCCTTAATCCACAAAACTGAGTCTTCACTCCAAACATATGTCTTATATATCAGTACAAATTAATATCCAGTTTAGTTAATTTGTTTACAGGGGCAGTGCACATTAATGAACATGACTGTAAATTTGACAGAGTGTCAAAAAGTAAAATAAATAGATAAATAAAAGTTATTTTATTATTAAAAGTAAATAGGCTAACTGTCATAATATGTTTCTGGTTATAGAAATCAGGTTAATGCATTCACATGATTCCACAATACGACCACTTTCCGTTAAATATCAGAATATTCTTGAGTATATAAACTAATTTAAAGAATAGCAAAATAATAAAAAATGAACTACATTTTATTTTTCATTTGACCAAGAAAAAAATATTGCATTCCCACATTGTAGCCTGTAATATTTCACTGTCTCAGACTTTGCTAGGGAGGTGGGGTAAAAGAGGACAATTACTTTGGCCTAGATAAAGCTTTGCAGAGCCCTCTTAACACAGATCTCTCTGCTATGAAGATACATGTTACTTAGAGAAATAGACAACACAAGCCCACTCTCTACTTCCTTACGAGTACTATTCAGTATTTATTTATATTTTTAATGAACACCATGATCTACAAGAAACAGTGGATAGTGAATTGTCAATGAGCAGTTCTGATCTGAAGGCTATAACTCCTCCCAGTCATTAGTCTTCACTCACCATATCTGTCAGCTATTTAAAACCACAACTGACACATGCAGGAGGTCAAAAATAGTCAGCCCTTCAGGGCTAAAAATTCCTAAGCCACAAGTGAACCGTGGTGGAGGTATCGTTTAAAAAGATCATGCTTTTAACAAGAACTATCCCCAGAGAAAAGGACAATAAACACTGAGGAAAATATTCTGCTTGAATAAGTGAGTTTTTAGCTTTTATTCTTTGTCCATTTGTGTTTTACAGGCTTAAAAAAAAAAAAAAAAACTTTTAAGCTTGAGTTATTACAAAGTTATGTCTCTTATTTGATTTAACTTGTAGAAAACTGTCAAAATGGCAGCAGTTTTGGGTCAGTTTATGGAATTCCATTCAGTTCACGGGACAAATGTGAGACTGGACCCCTCGAGGACTCAAGCCACCCGAGTAGAAAGTTTTGCAAATGGTGTCTGCTTCAGTAGAGGCCCTTTAAGCCCTGGAGAGATCTTCCTAGTGGAGATAGAAGAGAAAGAACTGGGTTGGTGTGGTCATTTAAGGATCGGACTTACTGCCCACGACCCTCGGACACTGGAAACTGTGCCAGAATACTCTCTGCCTGATCTAGTGGATATGGGAGACAGCTGGGTATTTGCAATAACAAGAAATCATAATAAAGTCATTGAAGAAGAAGGAGAAGGTGGTGAACAGCCAAATGTTGGTGATGAGGCAGAAAACAAGCCTAAAACATTTTTCACAGACACTCACCTGTATATAGAAAACATAGGCATACCCAGAGACAAGTTGGTGGGACGCAGTCGACCCGGGAGATTCAGTCACATCCTGGATGATCTGTATAAAACCAACGCTCTACCCCCCACGGCCCGTCGCAGTCGGATAGGGGTTGTCTATGTACCTAAGGGACAAGGGTGTGCCGACATGCACATTATTGTCAATGGTGAAGACATGGGAGCCTCTGCAAAGAGCATCCCCACCAATAAGCCGCTGTATGCTGTTGTGGATGTATTTGCAGCTACTAAATGTGTTCGGATTGTCCAGGTGGAATATGGATGTAAGTTTCAGTTTATAGCTTGCTAATATGCTTTGATATGATTATATGACCCACATTGTAAGACAGACTGTAATGATCCCTCTCTTTTGCTCCTGTGTTTTAGTTGCCTCACTGCAGACACTCTGCCGAAAGACAATCCAGAAACACATCATTCACAGAATGGCTTTGGACTGGTTGGAACTTCCTGAGTTACTTAAACACTATTGTAAATATGAGTGAGCATAACCTATTAAACATCTGAGCAGAAAAGGTCTTTAAAACTAAATGTGGCTGTATTGTTTTTTTTTTCTTCGCCCACCTTTACATATCTATGAAATAAAAAATAAATGTTCTTCAAGGCTTGTAGCACTTACAGTGTTGCTCAAACTTGCATTTCCAGTAATACTTCAGTGAACTGTGATTCTTATATTCTCATGGCTAAAATGATCTTTCAGCGAGCCATAAATGCATATTAGCCATGTAAAGCCTGGCATATTGAATAATAGTAGTCCAAATAAATGTTTATTACAGTTTAGAATCTTAGACTGAATCTTTAGATAAAAACGTGAAAATATTTTTTTGTTTTATGTTTTATATTTGTATGTGATACATCAGGGTTTTATGGCATAAACTGATATAGTAAGAAAAAGACCTCATACTCGAGGAGGAGGAAAAAAACACAGAATTCTGATAGCTGTAAATCACTGAGATCTTAACATACATACATAAATACATATAAATATCTGTTGTCACTCTACCTATATCTCCTAATACGGGCCTATATGTCTTATTAAGATTATTATTAGAAATATTGTTTAGAAATATTAATTAATTATTTAAAATAATAAAAGTTCTGTGGTTTTATTGTGGGGGGAACCTTCTTTATGCAATGCAATGCACTGCATCTTTCCTAATGCAATGATATACAGTGATAAGTGATAAATGTACAAATATACATATACATACATATACATACATATACATATATATATATATATATATATATATATATATATGTATATATATATATATGTATATATATATATATATATATATATATATATATATATATATATATATATATATATATATATATATATATATTATCATGTCAATTGATAATTGAGAGGCCTCTTGTGTATCAAACATGATACAGTGGGCTTTATAGGGTTAAATGTCAACATGCCATTTTGTTTGTGTTTGTAAATTTCTTGATTCACAATGTCTTTTCTTTGCCATTTGTAAATTAGTAAATAAACGTAGTTGAATTTTCACTTGTGGTCTTTGACTTTTGAACCTCACTATATTTCATTATCTTTTTAAATGGTTGAGGTTTCTTAAAAACATTCCTGAGACATATCATAGCATTCATTATTTAGCCTACCATAAAATAAATGTATTCTTAATGTATATAATTCATCTTTTAAACGAATCCATTTATTAAAGCGCCTTCATTCATTCACATATGAAGCGTTGTCCACGTTGACAGGAGTGTTCGGTTGATCTGCACTGACACCTAGCGGTCGTTCAGAGAAAGGTAAACTGTTGTGTAAGGGTCACGTGACCGGAACATTTCGTTTCTCAGCTTGTCCTCGCACTTGATCTGCTCATACACTGTCTGTGCTATCTACTGAAACGATGTCATTTTGTTCTTTTTTCGGGAAGGAGTATTATAAAGATAATTTTAAACCCGGTAAGTAATGTTTTTCATTATTTACTTTCCACAACCTGCTCCCTTGAAGGAAGATTATGATGTAACTTTATAAAACTTGGCTGAACAGGTGTACCGAAATTCGCTAACCAAGGGCCTGTACCATGAAGCTGGATTAGGTGGCTAGCCAGCTATGTTTCATCTTAGTTTCCGCCAACTCTGGATTTTAGGTACTATGAAAGTAGCTCGGCTTTAATCGGTGTTAGTTGCCATGGAATCTTTCGCTGCACGGCTAACCTGCTCCGGGGCAGGTTATGTTCTTGATTAGAGATTTCAAACTGAAGGTGGACCAATCAGATGTGAGAGAAGTGACACATGTCTGACACAAAGTCACTCCAGTTTATCTTGCTCCAAATTAAAGGTCACTTATGCTTAAAAAAAAAAAATAGAAGTCTGGCTTTAATGATAATAACTGAGTCATTTTATGATTTATATAATTATTGTGATTGATATTATTATTTATCTCTTACACACAAGCAATTTTAGTTTAACAGTTATTATAAATTATTTTAAATAAATATTAATGTATACAGATCATGTAATATAAATAAGCTGTAGTATCAAAAGATTGCACTATTTTAAAAATTACAAATCTGAACTTACATGTTCAAGTCTCTATCACTATATATTTTCAAATGTATAAACTATGTTAACAAGTTCCACTTGTGACTACACTGATGGAGCAAGATCATTTATTTTATTAGTCCTCCTTCATTTTTCATATGACATTTAAATTTCGCATAATCTTCAATCTCTTAATCTTTAGCAAAACCTTTAACCTTTAGTTTTGAATCTCGCGAGAAGTAAATTAAACATGCTTTGTATTGCAAGGCTCCTGATTGGCTGTTCACCAGTGATGTCACACATTCATGTGCATGCGCTCCACAAACTCAGGATCAAAGCCTGAATTGACAAAGAAAGTTGATGAACAGCATCATGGTACCAACAAAGCCGGATTGGAGAGGTTTGGTTTTGTCAACTCAAAACTAATCCTCTAACTCTGAATTTGTTCAGCTACCATCATGGTACAGGCCCCAACACTGCTTAAATATTACTATAGCTAAGAAAACAACGTGTCTGTTTTACAAACTTGTCGAAAAGGACATTTACCTGATTCAGTTTTTCTCTGCAGGTATATATGTTTGCTCCCAGTGTGGGCATCCACTCTTTTCTAGCAGATCCAAATATGAGCATTCCTCCCCCTGGCCTGCCTTCACTGAAACCCTCCGAGAGGACAGTGTATCAAAACACATGGAGACATTAACAGCCTACAAGGTCAGAATCAGATGTTTTTTAATTAGTTCATATTTACAGACACCACAAATATGTTCCTGTTTGTTTATACGTATCCATTTATATATGCAGGTTCTGTGTGGCAAGTGTGGAAATGGACTAGGCCATGAGTTTCTGAATGACGGACCCGAGGACGGCTTATCACGTTTTTGAATATTCAGTCACTCGCTTAAGTTTGTCCCAAAAGGTAAGTCACCACACGTAGTTTTCTGTATCATTTTAACAGTATCAAATAGCTTTATTTGTATTTACATTAATAAGTAACCATTTTAATTCATACTCCCAACTTTTTTCCAATCAGATAAGGTTGATAAACAATAAGCGAGGTGATGAGGCTGCTGTTGCACGCACACTGGTAACGGGATGTTCAGCTCATGAAGTGGACAAGGAAAAGCCCCAAATGGAGATCCTGTTCACAGATATATTATGACATTCCTGGGAGCCACAGAGACTAAAGTAGTTGCTTTATTTTTATACTAGTCTGTAGAGCCTGACCGATATATCTTTACCTTTTTTTTTTTACAGAACATAAAACGCAGATTAAATGCAGATTAAAAGTTTGTCCAGCAGAGCGCACTTTTTTTTCTGGAATATTGCTAAATTTTAAATTCGAAAAATATTGAAACTCTTTGGTCATTTTTGAGCATGCTAACGGTCTAATCTGATTAAATGATCTATGCCAGACTAAGCTAAATATGCTACCGTCAGACCCGGAGATCGGCTGAATGGATTCGAAAACGGTAAAACTCAACTGTTGAACTCTAGCGGAGTTGGAAAATTAGCCTGTTTTCAAAAATAGTGGAGTGTTCCTTTAATGCTACATTGTCACCTAGTTTGAGAGACTCGATGCTAAGTAAATAACAAAAATGTCCCCGTCTTTTACTATCACAATGAGCTTATCATATTCGTTTGCTACATAGTAAGGCCCTATGATTTCCATTAAATGGAATTTACTGTATAACATGGAATTTCATGGAATTTGTCTTATTTTTGATGAATAAATAAAAACCTATCCATACACACACACACACTACTAGGCTACTAATAGGCTATTAAATTGCAAAACAAAACACAAAGATTTTAATACTAATGTTCTGCATGCTCATTTGATTTCCAGAAAATACACAACACAGAGTTTGTGGAAAAAAAATAGTTATTATTTATTTATTTTAGATGTTTACATTTGGAAAAGCTGTGCTTCCTGCATAAACCTGCACCTGTTGGTTAGGCAGTAGCTTGCTTGCCACAGTAACCAATGTCTCTCTATATCTGACGCACCCACTTCAGGTCCAAATACCAAATACTTAATCAGCTGTGATAGATGAGGGAGACATTCAAAATGTACAGGGCTGGGGGTACTCCAGGACAGGTTTGAGAACCACTGCCCAACACAGTTACCTTCTTTAATTTCTTAATTCCAAGTTATTTATAGTTTGTTCTATTTGTGTTATTTAAAATAAGTGAAGTTTACTGTTGACTGCACTGATGTCAGACTCATTTTGAATAATACAGTTTATTGTTAAATTGCTAAATACCCTACCATGTCACATGATTATAAGTGTTTGATCACTACATTTGAGTTATCATTGCAAAAATGGGTGTATGTGTTTATGTAGGCTATATACTGTATTCTATATACAGTATCAAGTCAAAAGTTTGGATACACTAATGGGAAGTGTGTCGAAACATTTGACTATACTGTACTATAATATAGTCTAGAATATTATCCAATATATCGGTATCGGTCTTGTTTTACTCCCTAATATAAATATCTGCATCGATTGGGCCCCCAAAAAAAACATATCGTTTGGGCTCTACTAGTCTGCATAAGCTGATATGAACATGTGCAAGATGAATGAATGAAATTACTTGATAAAACCAGTCTGGAATATTGCTAATTTAAAATGATAATTGTGGACCTTCACTTATTTCCTAAAGAAAGTTACAGCACAGTTCACTGTCACAATGATGATTATTATTATGAACAAATAAATAATTTTAACATTAAAATAGCATGTTATTAATTCATGTCTCTTTGTTTTGTTTCCACTATTAAAGTATGAATCAAATCAATTTTGTTTGTTTCCTTTTATTGTTATTTTAATTTTTAATTTATTTATTTTAACCTTAAATTTCTATTTTAATTTTTAAATAGCACAGTTGGTTTTAATTTTGTTGAATAAAAACACATACAAAATACAAAAGTCATTCACACATACAAAAACAAAGAATTGAATACTCCAATGACTTAGCATTTTTTTGTGTGTGTCAGTCTATGGTGCACACGCAGTGGCTGCTTGGCACACACACACATACACACAAAGTGCTAAGTCATTGGCGTATTCAATTCTTTGGTTTTGTATGTGTGAATGACTGTTTTTATTCAACAAAATTAAAACCCACTGTGCTATAGGCTTATTCAGTGCTTACACACTTCAAAGTGAGATTAAAGTCTTACTGAAAGATTTGCTGATAATTCTGAATGTCTGGAATATACTACTTAACTTATTTATTCTTATTTTTTGGCACCATTTTACTATTTTTTTTTGTTTTAGTTATTGAAATTTATATATATAAATTTCAAATAACTCAATATAAGTGTGTTTGTGTGTGTGTGTGTGTGTATAATTATTATTATTTTTTTATATATATAAATGATTACTCTGTCTCCTTGTCTTTTCCTTGTAAGTCTGTATGTAACTTACGTGTATTTTTGTATTGTCTTTTTTTTCTTTATTTATTGAAGTAAAATAAATATTGAATATATAACATAAAAATAAACATTTTACATAAACTATGGTACTTTTAGAGGGGAAATATTTTTTATTTTATTTTATCGAAGACCATGATATGTCATTTATTTAATAAAATAAAATAAATGGGAGCACCCAACTTTGGTTGTAACGTTAGTAGTAACGGTCACATTTCAAAGCTCCAGACCCGCGAATTGCTTCATCTGCTGCTTTCGACTGAAAGAAGAAAACAAGACTTCCCAAGGTGATTATAGTGGCGGTTAAGCTTAACGAACAATAACACATTGCTTAATTAATTTATAATAAGTAATATAGTGTAGGGTACAGAAAAAGTAACAATTAGCAACGAATCTGTTTTACCTCAGCGTTAGTTCTTCAGGTTGAAATTAATGTTACTAGCTTTTTTTAATGACTCCTTTGCTGGTTTTGCGCTTCATAAAATTGGAATTATTTTTTCGTCAGAATCACACTCCACATCGTTTTTCCGTTGTGATACTGTCGTTTCAGGTATGAAAAAGATGTACGGTTCAATCGGAAACTACGTTCCAATAAGTGACCTAAACATAAACATCACACACTCGGTGAGAACCTGAGGCAAATGTCAGAAGACGTAACGTTAGTTTTGAGGACCTGGTTATGCTGGTGTCTTGATTTGAATAAATGATTAGCAGTAAGAGAATTGTTCAAAATATGGTTTATATATTTAGCTTCGTTTATAAGATAGATAAATTGCTCTTAACAAAACTGGCCTTGTAATAGAATGCCTGCAAGCAATATATTTTCCATCAAAAAATAAGGCCTTTTCATTTTCCAGAAGGTGGTCGGAGTTATAATTGGGAAAACTGATTCAAGAGGATTTCCAGACCGGAAAAGTTGGTTACCATTACATAGATGTTCATGCATTCTATTTCCATTCAATTTCTTTCTTTCTTTCTTTCTTTCTTTCTTTCTTTCTTTCTTTCTTTATATAGCTTATAATAGTCAGTCTTTTATGTTTATTTCAGATGCTGGCTCTGAAAGGTTTACTTTCAGCTTTACCATCAAAGATTCCCCAGAACATTTTATCAATGTGTCTGCATGGGGAAATGAGGAATATGTCCAAGGACTGAGCAGTCGCTTTCAGATTGGGGATTGTGGTGAGATTTAATTTAGTCATTAGGAATCTAATTAATGTCATTTAGATTTAACAATTACTTTTAACAAACACACTTTTAATATTAACTTCTAATGCACTGAATTGACACTGCAAGCCAAAAAACATCTTCTGTTTCAGTTGTAATTGAAAATCCCCTCGTAGTGACCAAAGACTATGAGAAAGAAGAAAGATTTTGCCCTTCAACACCCAGGTAAAAAAAATAAATAAATTAAAAACAAATTAAATCACATCCAGCTAAGAAACATTACTCTGTCATCATACTGTAAGTTTGTAAGTGATACATATTTTATTTCAGTACCTACAGGCTGTTGGTAACAGAGACTCACTCAAACATTAGGATATGCTCAGATTTAGAAACAGAGGCCAGGATTCTGCCACTATTCCACATGCCAATTAAAGACTCAAGGGACTTCTATTCATTGGGAGACATTACTGCAAATGGAGAGAGTCTGAATGGACACATCATTAACATTCTAGCAGCAGTGCAGTCGGTTAGATTCCAACAATATACTGCTAGCCCTCCTCACTGTCATGGAAATTCACACAACTTGGCATTGGTGGCTGCGGGGCAAAAGTACAAATGTGTTTTTATCCTTTTCAATGATTGAGATTATATCATTTAGATTGGAGAGGAGAAATTCTTTACCAAATCTGATGGACGCAAAGGACAGAGGCTAGAAATAAAGCTCTTTGATGACACTGGGAAATCATTCCCTTTTGTGTGGTGAGTACAGTTAAATTCAGTATGATTCAAAAAATGAAATAAATCAACAAACAACAAATATCCACCGCAAACACTAAATTGAGTGATTTCATTATTTTTTTTCATCCAGCTGGGATAAAGAGACTATTAGGCTGGTACAAACACTGACACAAAGAGAAACAGGTATAATAATGTTTATTTGTCTGTTTATTGGCAATTTCTAAGATGTGCGGATTGAAATGCATTTGATCTATTTTTTTCTCAGTGCTGTTTATTGCAGATGCCCGCATCACTTTTGACAGCTTTCGCAGCTGTATGACAGCAACAGCCACCTCAAAGACAATCATTACCCTCAACCCTGGTACCGATGTGATATGCTAGATAAAAGAATCTGTTTAAATACTTACAGTTATAATATTTTTATTATTGTTCTATTTAAACAGCTATCATTAAAATCCTTAAATTGTTTTCAATTACATTTTAGATACAGCAGAAGCCAACCAGCTGTACACATGTATCAGGGAACTGCTAGAAGCTGGAGGACTGGATGACCAAGACATCCTCTCAGGTGACGATGTGCAATGTAAGTGACAGGATGTATCTTAACCTCTGCATTAACAATGCAGTACATATAGTGCAGTTCATACAGAAACATTTTACAATAAGGTCCCAATATTAACATTAGTTAATGCATTAAAGTAGTAGTTCATCCAAAAATAAAAATATACTAAGCCTCAGCCCGTCCAAGAAGTACTGTTGACGAGTTATTTTCTTTGTCTGAGCAGATTTGGCATAATATAGCCTTACATTACTTGCTCACAAAATTGATCCTCTGAAGTGAAAGGTGCCATCAGAATGAGAGAATGAGAGCCATAAAAACATCACAATACTCTTTGTGTTTTACATAGACTGTATAAAAACATGGCCGTAGTGTCCGTGATGTCACGCATAGGTTTCCGAAGAGTGTTTTTGAAGCAAATATTATTTTTGGAACCAGGCTGTAAACGTTTTTTATTTCTGCTGTTAAGTTAGACATTTTAACATGGGGAGACTATGGGATTGACTCCCTTTTGCAGCCAGCCTCAAGCATCCAGTTGACGAATTACAGTTTAAGTCACTTCCTTATGGGCTTCACGAGAGAGAGCGGGAGGATGCCGCTTGGTTTTTTAAGAAACATATCTATCATTTTGAATCTAAAACCATTGCTTGTGGTTAAGATACGAGTCCTCTATCCATAAAATTGCTTTCTCTAGTGAAAAAGACTTCTTGTCTGAATCAGAAGAGAAATGTGCACAGATGAAATACTGTTTACATGTGAAAACTGTTCTGAACAAATATGTTGGTGGATTTTGATATGAGAGGAATTTTCACTGGAGGTATCATTAGTATGGATTCTTATGGACTCATTTTGTGGCAAGAGGTGATGGTTTAAAGTTTACATTTCTCCAAATGTAAAAAAGAAAGAAACTCATACTTTTTGGATGTTCTGAAGGTGGAAATTTTTTCATTTCGGGGTGAACTATTCCTAAACTAACATTGACTAACAGTAAGCAATTTTTTACAGTTTTTGATAAACTTTATTCACATTAGTCAACAAAAACACAATTCTTTATTGTTAGTTCATATTAGCTTAGGTCCGTTAAATAACACTACTTCTGATTTTATTAATGCATCAATAGATGCTGAAATTAACATTAAGGTTAACAAATAATATTTTTCTTATTATCTAATGTAGTTAACTAATGTTAAAAATTAAATCTTAATGTAAAGTGTAACCACTAAAACTGTAACCTTCCATTTATTTCTCAGTGGATTCCATTAGTGATGTTCTGACTGTGGAAAAGCTTAAAGCCAGAAGTCAAGAACATGCTGAGGTCCTTCACTGCATAATATTTGGATTCATCACAAGTCTGGAACTAAATTCCTCCATCTCAAAGGTCATACGCAAGAGATGGTAAGTGTGCAATGCTTTGACAGTTTGATGCAATGGTCTTCTATTCACAAGCCTTAGTTTTAACAAATAACTTCTCCACCAGTGCCAAATGCAAATTTCGAATCAATGAGGAGAGTCAGACATGTTCCAATGATGCCTGTCCAAATCAAGGACAACAGCTCCAGGCCACTGAAGGCTTTGACCTGCTGGTGGACATCAGTGATCACACTGGGACTGTGCAGTCGTGCAGCCTGGCAGGCACAGTGGCTGAGAAAACCCTGGGCTGTAAAGTGAGTTAACTTAAGACTGTCTGTGTGTGTCCTGATGTCTGTATGTTCTGCAAAGAGTAAACGTCAAATATTTATGTTGACAGACAGAAGAGTTTTTGCGTCTGTCGGAGTCTCAAAGGATGACTCTGAAGTGGCAGTTTCTTCTGGAGAGATGCAAAATCTATCTAAAGGTTATCCATGTTTTTTTCTTATTTTTAAAAATTGAATATTTAAGCATGTAACTCACTCTGCATTTTAAATTGTAGGTTTTTCCATCTACTAGAAGCAGAAGTGGAATGAGGGCAAGCATTTTGTCATGTGCACTCGCTGACCCCGTTGAAGTGAAGCAAAACTTTGCCTCCTTTGTGGTTTGATGCAACACAGCAACCAAAACAGCATTGTTCCTCATGTGAAAACAAATTGAATGTAGGCCTTCTTGTGTTTAAGTTCACCTTGCTTCAAATCCATATATTGTGAATAATATATATATATATTTGAAAATTTGTTCCAATGCCCCATTTGATCTCATTGTGTTGTAATTGATCTCTGTAAAGAATTTATTTCCATAATTGTATCCAAATATGTTTGCATCAAACTGATTTTTCTTAACTGTTTTAACAAATAAATACGTTAAATATTGAACACTGTGCTGCTGCCTCGGAACCTTTTTTTTCACGAATTGTTTGTGTGCGGACGGTTTTGGAAGAAACACTGTTTAGGTTTGACATCTCTAAATAAATAATGTTAAATTCGTTAGCGCTGTCATATTTTACATGTATCTGATCGGATTTCTAGTGTAATCTTAATCATCAGGTAAGAACATTAATTTAAGTTGTATTATTTGTATCAAGCTTGTACAGTTTTATATTTAGAAAAGCATTTTAGCACGGTAAACACATTAGTGCCATGCTATTAGGTTTATTATCTTATTGCCAACATAAATGATTTACAGAAACACGAACATAAAAACGCTTTAAGGTACATTCACAAAGACTGCCTCGGCTAAAACGAGTCTGGAAATCCTCCTGTGAAGCTGTCTTTAGGTCATGAATGTGAATCAAGGCACCGTGGGCAGTGATCCGGTGATACTCGCCACCGCTGGATATGATCACACCGTCCGGTTCTGGCAGGCTCACAGTGGCATCTGCACGAGAACCGTCCAGCACCAGGACTCTGTATCCTTCGCAGAGCAAGATACACAGACTTTTACCCCGTATCAAAAAGAAGTGCTCTAATTGTACTGAATCTACACTTGTAATGTATTACAAATCTTAAAAGTATTTTTCGAAATGTACTTGCAGATAATGTAACATTACATTAATAAAAAGCAATTTAAGTCCTTAATGTTCATGTTTATTAAAACACTTTAAAAAGTGCACTTTGTAATAATGCCATATTAGAAGTTTTGGTAACATGTACTTTTTAAATCATGTAACCATTTAATAATCATTTGTCATGTTTTGAAGAAGTGCACTTATTTTGATGTTATGACCAAGATACTAAAGCACATGTAATCATAATTTTAGCTACATTTTTAAGTATAATGCAACTTCATCACTACAAATGTTTAATTACAGATATATTTAAATACTTGACATGCATTGTTTTTATAGAAATTACATGAAAATATATTTTTGTTGCCATAAATGGTTACCATAAATGGGCATATTTAAAAGACAATGCAAGTAATTATACAATTAGATTTAAAAATGCACTCAAGTCCCCCTTAAGTGGGTCAAACCCACACTTAAGTTTAACTAATTGTACCTAATTTACCTTTTTTTACATTTTAATTTGATTGCAAACAGTATAATTTTTTTGTAGTATATTATTTCCATAATAAGGACTCTGTGTGAACTGCTGGTACATCCTGTGCAGTAGGGTTAGTGAGTTTATGGTGCAAATTTATGGTTTAGGTGCAAAAATACCTCCAAGATCCTTAACTCAAACACCAGCAGGTGAATTCCCTTGAAGTGACACCTGATAGGAGCATGATTGCTGCTACTGGTAAGTTAAGCATGTGCCTCCTAATTTATATATAAAGCTGTTAAATTATGCAAATAGTATTTCTCTTCTATCTCTGCCTGAATAGTTTCCACACTGTACCCTTTTCTTGTGTTTTAGGTTATCAACACATACGCATGTATGACTTAAATTCAAATAATCCAAACCCTGTGATCAATTACGACGGTGTCAGCAAGAACATCACGTCTGTTGGCTTTCACGAGGATGGGCGGTGGATGTACACGGGTGGAGAAGACTGCATGGCTCGCATCTGGGACTTGAGGTAGGGCCAAACGAATGCTGTCTGCTGGATCTATAAAGGCTGTTTCTCAAAGTACTCTTTTCATTCAGGTCAAGGAATCTACAGTGCCAAAGAATATTTCAAGTCAATGCACCTATTAATTGTGTGTGTCTTCATCCCAATCAGGTCAGTTGGATATTGTTTTATTTTTAATATCTTATTATCTGCTACTATTGCTACTGCTCACAAGAACACCAATCAAAAGTACAGTACATTTTCTTTCTGAATACATTTGCTTTAGGCTGAATTAATTGTTGGGGACCAAAGTGGCGTTATCCATATTTGGGATTTAAAAACAGACCACAATGAACAGCTCATCCCTGAGCCAGATGTGTCCGTCAACTCAGTCCATATCGATCCTGATGCCAGTTATATGGCTGCAGTCAACAGCTCGGTCAGTAACCAATAACAATCAAGTGTTATTCAGTATCTCACACTACTGAGGTTGAGCTAATATGTACTGCATATATTCATACTGTATCAGAATCAGGATTGGTTTATTTGGTTTTGATTGTAGGGCAACTGTTATGTTTGGAATTTGGCCGGAGGAATCGGCGATGAGGTGACACAACTCATACCCAAGACCAAGATCCCTGCTCACAAACGCTACTCATTACGCTGCAAATTCAGCCCAGACTCCACGTAAGTGTCTTACAAAAAAAAGCTAAACTAAGGAACAGGGAGTTATGATTTGATTATACGATTATTAGACCAATCAGTGCATCAGTGTTTTCAACTCTTTGTTAGATTGTTGGCCACATGCTCCGCTGACCAGACCTGTAAAATCTGGAGAACCTCCAACTTCTCTCTGATGACAGAGTTGAGTATAAAGAGTAACAACCCAGGAGAGACGTCCCGAGGCTGGATGTGGGATTGTGCCTTCTCTGGAGATTCACAATACATAGTTACAGGTGAACACGCATAACATACACAGTCCATATGTTTTACTAATACGAGAAGATCATAAGTTTACATGACCATTGCAGAACCTTTGGGCCCACATTATATGAGGTGTCTCCAATAGCATAGTTTCGGTTACATTTTATTTTACAGTACGTGTACTTACATGTACTTATAGTGTACTTACACTTTATCTAAGAAAGTTCTGGTAATACAAGGTAACTACATGGGGTAGGTTAGGTTTAGGGGTAGGTTCAGGGTTAGTACCTAGTTATTACATAGTTATTGTAATTACAATAATAAGTACATAGTATGTACATGAGGAACAGGACTGTAAAATAAATTGGTACCATAGTTTCTGTAATAATTTGTTCACCCTCAAGTTGTTATAACTCTGTATGAGTTTCTTTCTTCTGTTCAATAGCCATTGACTTCCATAATATGAAAACAAAATGCTATAGAAGTCAGTGGCTTACCAGTAATTTTCAAATGATCTTCTTTCATGTTCAAACGAGGAAAGAAACTCATACAGATTTGGAACTAGTGGAAAGTGAGTAAATGTTGACAGAATTAAAATTTATGGGCCAACTATCACTTTGTACTTGCATCGAAAAATAATAATTATTGTTTGGTACAATGTACTTATTGTGCTCATGTTGTACTGCAAAACACTTTTGCTGCTATTGAGGTAGGATACATGTAACCTTTACAGTCCTGTTCTGCATGTACAGTAAATACTACTACACATTGTAGTAATAACAATAACTGGGTAGTATGCTGGCCTGAACCTACCACATCCAAAATTAAAGTTTGTTTGCATAATATAGTATATGGGTGTGCTGCATATATTTATGTATAGAAATACATACACATAGACAAGAAATATATTTAACATATATTTATAATATAAATAATATACTGTATAAATAAATATGTAAAAAATCTATAAATATTTAAAAATGTGAAATATTTGAAGTATTTATATATAAATAGAAATATAAACAGCACACACTGTATATTATGGAAACAAACTTTTATTTTGGACGTGATTAATCGATTTGACAGCACTAGTTTCTACAGATATTACAGATTTAGTAACTTGTAGGCATTATTCAAATAAAAGTACAATGTAAAAAAATATGTTTGTACGTACATTGTATCAAATTATTAATGACATTTTTAGTAGATAGTTGTAAGAGACAGATGTAAAATGGGTCTGAATTTTATAGATGTGTAATATTTTTTTTTTTACGTTCCATAATACTTCCATAATACTTTATACAAATCAAACTGTCCTGTTCAGAATTTTGCTTTCTTTTCTTAATATCGTGTATTGCCTCTTGGAGCATCGATGACATTTTTGTAATGGTTGAGAATCAGTCCCTCAGTTGTCCTGAGTTTGCAGACTTAAAAAATTTTTTTGAGTTTGTGTTCATTTTGGTGTATTTTCTCAGCCTCCTCAGATAACCTTGCACGTCTGTGGTGTGTGGAGACTGGAGAGATCAAACGGGAATACAGTGGCCATCAGAAGGCCGTGGTGTGTTTGGCCTTCAATGACAGTGTGCTTGGATAGTATTCTCCTCATAACATCTGACTTCTGCATATCATAACCATCCTCATGGTATTCAATGGACTGATTACGTGTGTAAACCCTTAATGTTGATGATGACTGGTCTAAAAACTTTCTAAATATTGTATCCTTATCGTAGCAAATCAAATGTATGTTAGGATGCTTCTGCTCAGTTTTTGTATGCATCTACAAGTTTTGTCAATAAATATATTTAGCTTTTGATTATTATCCAGAGATTGCTGAATTTATTCCCTTTCTAGAATGAAATACTCATTCAGATATCTATGAATGTTTGAACACAATGGTGCTTTATTGTAGACCAACAGTGTTTTCCATTACTCATCTGCATCAGGTTACAAGCTGGACTGAGTCTTAGAGCCGAGTCATGTTCAAACGCCACTGGAAAATGGGGCTAAATACTAGAGAAGGTGAAGATAAGGATTGAGCAGATAACATGGCAAGATGGTTCCGCCTTCGTTGCCAGACTGGCATTAAATATGCCATTTGTGTAGCCTCTCCAGTTGCTCTCGTGGATGTGAACGCATTTGTTTGTTTCCCTGGCGTGTGCTGGTACACCGTCAGTGGAATGTCACTCTGGCAAGTAGTAGAAGCACACAGAAACACAAATGTTGCTGGGAAAGCAGATGTCGATGCAGAAGTAAATAAGTCTTTGTTTCCCGGGCCCTTCAGGGGAAAAAAGGAAAGAAATCTCAAGGTTCTTATTTCTATGGATGTGCCGATGACAATCATAATCAATGTACTGTTCCTCGTTCATGCTCTGCTGGTTGCAACCCTAAAAAAGGTCACAACTCAATCTCACTGCACCACTGGATTAGGTTTCTGTCACTGTGCTCTTTAAAGAGCAACTCGGCATGTTCTTGGCTTATATCTCTCCTATACATTCTCTGTCACAAAAATCAGGCCATCCAATATTTTAAAAAGGAATATTTTGTCTTCTGTCTAGTTTTAGCCCAGTACAGCATTTTGATTAACACAAAATTTAGAACAGAAGTGAATGGGGCCAATTTGTTAAATGTTAAATTATTCATTGTTTCAGTAGTATAGCTACAAGATACAGTTTACACTATATTTATTTTAACATGATTTCAATGTAAACCTAATAAAAATCCTTTCTAGCTTTTCTATGTCATGTTATATCCAAATGTACAATTTAATTGATCTAATCTTAGATGAGGCTTAAGCCTAGTCTAAAACTAAAATGCATGTCTAGACTGTTTTAATTTAAATATTAAAATATCAGTGCCATCATTTCATCTCAAGATGTACACCAGTCATTTCTTTTTTTTTTTTCTTCCTAAGGCACGTTTATAAAAAATACTTAAATGTCCTAATTGAACTATGGCCTAATCCTAGTTTTAAATATTAAAAATATCATAACTCATTTTTGAGTGAGATGCTAAGGTCTAATCAAATTCAATTATCTATGCTAAGCTAAGCTAAAAGTACTATCGCCAGACCCGGAGATCGGCTGAATTGATTAGAAAACGGTAAAACTCAACTGTTTAACTCTAGGGGAGTTGAAAGCCTATTTTCAAAAAAATCTTAATCATAACGCAACTACTTTACAAATGATTTAAACGACTTTACTCATTAAATAATATAAAAGTTGTAACAGAAGAATGCAAGTGGAATGTTTATATGGCTAAAATTATATGGAGTTTTAAATATTAATTGGTTCCCTTTTTGGTAACAAATGTGGCTGATTGATCATAACTCTTTCAAACGTTTGGGGTCAGTAAGTTTTATTTTATTTTATGTTTTTGATATAAGTTTCTTTTGCGTTTATTTTATACCAATCTTAAGTGTCACATGATTCTACAGAAGTCATTCTAATTTACTGATTTGATGTTTAAAAAAAAAATGTAAACCAGTTTTGCTGCATAATACTTATTGAAAGCATTTCACTTTTATCTTTTGTGACATTATACACATATTGACTTTCACTTTTGATCAGTTTATTGTAAAAGAATGTAATACTGTAGTATTGACACACTCTTACCATCAGATCTTCTAGTCCAGTACACAGAGGCCTGCTGACAGATGGACTGAAGAGGTTCTTGAAGGGTGGAAGCTTCAACACGACTGCCGGGCAGCACTCCCAAAAACTCAGTGTGTTTTTCAGTCTGATTTCCCACCACCCAGACCTGACGAACCTGTGAGAATCATCACATATCTCACTGTAGAGTAAATTATCCTCTAATGGTGTGATACAGGCTCACTATATTGTTCCTGTGTGAACACATACGCTGTATAACTCCCGATCGTATAATTGTGTCTTTTGGGGGTTTTAAGTGTTTCCTCTCGTACAAAAGCCATTTGTAATTACACCACTTACTCCTCTGAGAAATCAGATAGACACTTGCTAAAGCAGAGTAATGCCTGAGTGAGCCTAAGACAGGCAGTTTATGCTTCTCAATAGCTCATTGTGCAGCAAAAATTGGAAATCTTGTTCAAAAGGCTATTGACCAAGGATTAAGTTTCCAAAAGGTTTTCTAATGGCTTTAATCAAACGCAATGATGCAAAAATCTCAACTGAGACCAAGATTTTAAGTGGTCAGCGATACTTATCGGTTCATCAACCCATCCCGTTCTGCACAGATCATAACCCAGCGCATGAATCACCTTGTTAAGTGCTGAGAGAAGTGTGTCCAACACAGTTCCCTGCTCTGTTTGCGGAAAGGAGCTCTGTCTTTCCAGTAGTGACTTATAAGAGGAAAAAGCCAACAGAGTGGCCATTGTGCACCCTGTGGTCCCATCCTGTAATGCGATCCAGCCAAGGTGGATCAGATGGTCTGTGGAATTCGGACTCGGCTACACTAAAGCCCTCCTGAGCTGGTGCAGTCCATTACTCCCTTTCTGGAGTCACGGAGGAGAAAGCAGCCAAAAGAGCTCTCTAATCTACCCAAGAGCACTGGGGTGGTGCCGCGTTCAAGTGTCAGTCAATTTGCCAGCCACCTTTACATTTAGGTACATATGGTGTATTAGTTCTTAAAAAGCCGCTGCGTCCAAAAGAACGAGATCCTGTCAAATACACCAAAGCGTTTTACACTGACATTCTCCTTCATATGGCAACAACAGGAGAGTTGATCATTTATTCCTGTGATGGCAAAGGTGAATTCTCATTTTTTTCAGTGTCACATGATCTTCCAGGAATCATTCTAATATGTTGATTTGGTAACATTTCTTAGCATTTCAATAATAATAATAATAATAATAAAATAGTTGCATTGGGTAATATTTTTGTGAAATCCCTTATACTGCCCCCCCCCCATTTTTGGGTAAATAGGAAGTTTAAAAACAGCATTAATTTGAAACAGAAATCTTGGTACGTAATAAAATACTGCCATTTTTTATTCATTTATTATATATATGTTGAATAAAATAATTTATTAAATTTAAAAAATTTTGAATGGTACACTCGCAAAATTAAAGGTTCTTTATTTGGCATCTATGGTTGCATGAAGACATCCATTCTTTGCTAAGAAAAGAAATGGTTCTTTTAAGAACTGTCCACTGAAAGGTTCTCTGAAGAACCCAAGTTGGTTCTTCCATGGCATAGCTGCATGCAGAATCCCCCTTTTTGAACCTTTATTTTTTTTTTGTAGAGTGCAGTGTATATATTAAATATAATGTAATATTGTAAGATTGGTTTGCCATAATCACACAATCTTCTGGTCCATTACAAAAATAGGAGACTCAACAAGCAGAAATATTTTACCTCTTGCTCAGACTTGTTCAGATGAGACTGCACATTCTCGTAATCCAAACTTTCCATCCGGCGAAGAAAGCAGCTGTCCTGGTTGCCAGGCTTATAGCATACCAGCCCCTGAGGAAGAGCGATACATAGGGAAATGTCACTGAGGTTTAGAGGAAAAGCCTAATCCGTAGAGAAAGAAAAGGCCTTACATGTCTCATGTCAAAAATCACTGTGGAGGTGTGGTTGACATGGGAAGTCACAGAGTAGGTCACTATGCTGTTGTGCTTGTCAATCAGAGCCGACTGATTGATCAAGTCTCCTGTGTGATCAGGAATTCTGACAACCTGCAATGAAGACTGTGCGGAAAAGTTTTAGTTTAAAGCAAGACAACACAGCTGGATATCATATCACCATATTTTACATTACATTTATGCAGACACTTTTATCCAAGGCAACTTACAGTGCATTCAAGCTAACATTTTTTTACCTAACATGTGTTCCCTTGGAATTGAACCAACAACCTTTAACACTGCTAACACAATGCTCTACCACTGAGCCACAGGAACACTATCCATTAATCAGTAATAATTTTAAATATTAATCATTTGCTGATTAATCACAGTGTATTACTTAGCAAGTATATTGCATTTGTATTCAAAAGTTATTGAAATGTTACATTTAAATATGCAGTAAGGTATTGTGTAATTAAATATGCACTAATTTGCATATATTGAAAGAAAACTGAACACTGGATAAAGCCAGATTCAAAATTCTTGTTTCATTTTGATATATTATTTTGGATATTTATGACTCCATAAATCAGAAAACACTGTCAAAATACAAATACATTTTCGCCATGTTTTTAGAAGTAAAATGATATATAAATCAGATGATGACATATGAACAAAAAAATAATATTTACTTTTCACCAGTATGAAATAAAAAAAAAAGTTATACAAGCAAATCCCCTTGCATGGGAAACAAACAAACAATGATATACTGGTGTCTTGGCTTAAAAATGCTTGAAAATAGGAAATGGCTGGACTCTTACTTGTGCCTTGTGCTGTAGCCCTAGATGTGCGGTCACACCGAGAGCGATGATAACAATGAGCAGCATGGCAGCAATACTCCCCCAGAGAACTTTGTGAGGAACCCTGGAGGAGCTCAAAGGACCACAGTGCTAGAAAACCCAAGCACACAATCATCTCCCTTCGTGCTACATTTAAAGCACATTCCCACTGAACAGTATTTATGGTTTGTAAACATAAGCTAGCAATAAAACACAGCTAAGCAAAACACAAACTGACATATTTGTGCTATAATCTAAAGTATGCGTACTGCTAATGGAAAACAGCAATGAACCCTCACCATGTTCTGTGGGTCCTCCAGACTGGCTTCCGAAAGCTTCCAGCACCTCACCATTCTGCCCTGTTTTGCTTCTCCTCGCGGTACCTGTCTTACTTCTTTCTGTGTAAAGCAATGTTCATGACTGAGCCTGACCAGCGGTGCCTGCGGTATAGGTGTCTAACTCCTCTCTGCCCCCCACCAGGTAGTCCAACCCACTGGCTGACTACCCCTATACCAGACAATAGACAAAGGGGACAGGTAGATCGGCACTGTGGACAGGGCTTTTCGTCGTGGAGCCAGTTTTTAAGGCATCGACTGCCCATGCCCTTTGGCTGCTGATAGACCAAGGTGACTTTAATAACTTCAGAGGTGGTTATAGTGAGAAAACTGAAGAGCAGTCTCATTACAGGGAACCCAAAAATTTTAACGGTCATCATTTACTCACTCTCACGTCGTTCCAAAACTCGGTGACCTTCTTTCTTTTGAGGAATGTTGATAACCACACACTTTCCAAAATATAATTTCTCCAAACAGTGTCTTTTATGTACCCCAGAAGAGAGTAAGTTCGGCAAGTAGTGAATGTTCATCCATTTATGTACAATATTAAGAAAAAGAAAACGTCGTACACTTTTCGTTAACAATTGTTATTTATTTGATCGGTTAGGCAAAATGAAACACTTTGTTCAAACCTGGGTGAAGAATTATCATCCTACCAGGGTTATGGGTTTGTGAGGGACAAAGCTGTCGAGTGCAAAATATATTTAAAAATGGTCATAATATTCTCGCGCTCATTATAATTTCAAGTAAATCGAGTTAACAGTACAGAATTGTACAAGTACTAAAAACAAACGGCACAATTTAAAGGGTCACTTGTTTTGTAGCACCGGAGTGTTACTGACCAGAAAACACATTACAATTTTTTAGACAAAATAAAACAAAACCAAACAAATAAACATCAACACTAAAATGAAAACATAATGCCCTTATATTACCTTAAAATTAAATCAGTGGTAGGCCAGTTTGAAATGAAGCCTTGATGACATAGTAAAACCATACAGCATATATTTTTAGAAACAATTTCCATTAAATCTATTTAACTGCAATATTAAAATATTGACACACATATATTGTTAAACATTCTCTATTAAAGTGGGTAAATTCCAAGCAAACGCTGACTATGCTTGTAGTGCAGGTAAAATATCAGCAACGCTCTCTATATAGTAGTCAGGCACCATCTTCTGCCGCTGTGGACATTCGCTCTTCTGGTTTGCCTCAGCTTCGGCTACAGTAGAAACTCCTGTGAGGGCCAGCAGGGTCTTCAGGCCACAGTTTGAGCCTAGCATGATGTCCGTGTCCAGTCTATCTCCGACCATCAGACACCTCTCAGGGTTCAGCCCGAACTGGCTGGCCACACACTCGAATATGAAGTTGCTGGGCTTTCCGACCACTTGAGCTTGGCGCTGCGCCGCGGTCTCTACCGACCTAAGAATGCACCCTGTCCCTGCAAACAAGAGGAAGACAAGGGCGTTGTGAAAACAAAACAACATGATTCAAGGTGATGCATATTTGTGATGTCACTCATATCTGCTTACCAGGGATCGTTTTGCCTCCCTCCAGAGGCAGCGTCGCGTCCATGTTAGTGCCCACGAACTGACAGTCGGGGTTGCACAGGTACTGCAGAGCTCTGTTGAGCTTCATGTAGCTGAAATGTTCATCAAAGCCGACCAGTACAGCTCGGACCTCATTATCGAGAGGAATATTCGCCCAGTCTTTCTGGACTCCTGAGATGGGGTCAGGTCCTACACCGACCGGCTGGATCCCCACGTACTCGAGCTCCTGCCTCATCGCATTGCTCCCAATTAAATAGACTTTTCCGTCGAGTTTACACACATTTTTTAGGTACATCGCCGAGCAGTACCCGGTCCCGAACACCTCGTCCTTGGAGGCATCGAAACCGAGCTTGCCTAATTTATCCGCGTACATTTGTCGGGTCTTCGAGCTGTTGTTTGTAACAAAAAACACCTGTTTGCCGCTTTTCTTCAGAGAATTAATAACCTCAGATGCTCCGGGGATGGCTTGGTCCCCTCTCCATAATACACCATCGCAGTCAAAGAGCACACTGTCCACTGAGTCCAGTAACGGTCTGCTCAGAGCTTCTGTCAGCCGCGTACACTTAGATGAAGCCATTCCTCTAACGTTAGTTAACGTTACTCTCGGTCTTGTTTCTTGTTCTCGGTCCGTCCTAAAATAGCATTTGATCTTCACCTATCTACGAACAGTCCGCCGACTAGACGGATATCAGCTTATGTCGGATGACAGAGAATGACAACGAACTGGAAATTACCAGTCGCGGCAACCGAAGGGCAGGCACTCTGCCTTGTGCAAGTGATTCGTCGTTTGACATTGTAGGTGACGTTTTATATACCAGTAAAGCACTTCCGCACCGATTTAAAGGGCCAATGACCCTAATAAAATGGTATTAAATAGACCTCGGGCAGGTGCCATTTTAACATTTTTATGAAACCCAGAGTGTGAGGAAAACATGTATAGTACATTACACTGTTATCGAGTATTTTTGTTGAACAAAACTAAAAAAAAGCATTTTTTTTTAAAGCCTTTTGTCTTGGAAAAGGCGGATGCTGACAAGTGCCATTAAACTTACTCTACTCATTCGCTAGTCTACTCACAAGTGTATTCATGTTGCATTTAGTCACACTCTAGCAAATTATCCTGACCCAGACTTTCTGGGAATATATATATATATATAACATTTAAATTTATGCATTTAGCAGACGCTTTTATCCAAAGCGACTTACAGTGCATTCAGGCTATCATATATATATATATATATATATATATATATATATATATATATATATATATATATATATATATATATATATACACACACGCACACGCGCGCACACACACACACACACACACACGCACACACACGCACACACACACACACACACTGTGTTGAGCTGCCATTTTATTAATCCCTACCGACAGAGAGCATCATTGAGTCACATGCAAACCACTGATCTAAAAATCACCCAATTTGAAGCAAAACAGTCAAAAAAATCTTTCTATGTTGTGTGTATACAAATTCCTTTTTTACTTCAGCTGTTACCTGCAATGTTTATGGTATTTTCGGGCAGGATAAGAGATATATTTAAACCGTTTAGGTGGATGTGTCTGCTGCACACTGCTGCCACAGGTAACTGATCCAACGCAAAATATAGCCTATTTCTTTATACATAATTATCCCCTTGTCTTCCAGGCCAGCTCATACCACCCCTTCTGCCCCTTGGCTGTCTGACATTGTTCTAAGCTTGGGGCTGCTGAAAGGGTATGGCACAAATAAATAAATGTATATCAGTTATTCCTCTCTTCCTTCTCTGTATTGTCTCCACTGCTAAAACAACATACTATCATAATAAAGTTAACAATTTTTCTAACTCTCGCCATGCTCTTTAAAACATTTTCCTCCCTCCTTTGTCCTCCTTCTCCTCCTATCAACTCTAACAGCTAACGACTTTAATTAAATAAAATGAGAACCATCAGTGCACAATTTTCCACCCCACAAACTGTCAAGCGCATCTGAACAGCAAACATACACTCATTCACATCCTTCTCTTCACTCTCTGAGGCAGAGGTCTCCAATCTCATCCTTTCGAATCATCCTACTACTTGTCCGTTTGATCTCATCTCCTTCAAGCCATTTCTCCTGCCGTTGGTTGTACCTACACTCAAACACATCCCTTCACACTAGTGTTTTTCCCTTGGCATTTAGACAGGCTCGTATAACCCCACTAATAAATAAACCCACTCTTAACCCATCTCATTTAGAGAACAACAGAACAGTTTCCCTTCTTCCTTTCATTGAAAAAAAAAACACTTGAACGCACTGTGTTCAACCAAGTCTCTGCCTTTCTCACACAGAACAACCTCCTTGGTATTAACCAGTCTGGTTTCAGAAGCGAACATTCAACTGAGACTGCCTTGAAACTCTAAGATTGGCAAGAGCAGATTCTGAATTTTCAGTGTTTATTTAGCTGGATCTGTCCGCTGCTTTTGACACGGTTAACAACCAGATCATCCTGTCAACCTATTGGCAAAGTGCATCTCGGGAACCACACTCCAGTGGTTTGAGTCTTATCTCTCAGATAGGTCCTTTAAGATATCTTGGAGAGGTGAGGTGTCCAAATCGCAACATTTAACTGGGTGCCACAGGGCTCAGGTCTTCGACCACTTCTCTGTCTACATGGCATCACTAGGCCCTGTCATTCAGAAACATGACTTTTCATATCACTTCTATGCTTATGAGTCAACTCTACTTCTCATTCCATCCTGATGATCTGACGATAGCTGCTCACATCTCAGCTTGTCTAACAGGCATTTCTTGCTGGAGGAAGGACCATCATCTTCAACTCAACCTTGCCAAGACAGAACTGCTTGTGGTTCCAGCAAACCCATCGTTTCATTACAATTTCACCATGAAGTTAGGCACATGAACCATAACTTCTTAAAAAACAGCCAGAAACCTTGGAGTTATGATTGATGATCAGCTTACTTTCTCAGATCACATTGCTAAAACTGTCCGCTCCTGCAGATTCGCTTTATTCAACATTAAGAAGATCAGGCCCTTTCTTTCGGAGCATGCTGCACAACTCCTTGTTCAAGCTCTTGTTCTGTCCAGGGTGGACTAGTGCAATGCCCTCTTGGCAGGTCTTCCAGCCAACCAGCCTATCAAACATTTACAATTAATGCAGACCGCAGCAGCAAGATACATTTTTAATGAGACAAAAAGAATACACGTCGAACCTCTGTTTATCAATTTGCACTGGCTTCCAATAGCTACTCGTATAAAATTCAAGGGATTAATGCTTGTCTACAAAACCAACACTGGCTCTGCACCTCTTTACTTAAATTGATTACTTCAGACTTATGTGCCCTCTTGCATTCTGCAAGTGAATGTTGCTTTATTGTGCCATCCCAAAGAGGCATCTTACACTATAACTTCTCTATTTTTTTTCTATTCTATCTATTCCTTTTATTTTTATTCATTATACAACTAACAAAAAGGCCTCTTAACACTAGTTTTCTCTATTCTTTTTCTATTCTATCTGTTTTCTTTTTATTAATTATATAATAATTAACGCTTCCATTGTCCTCATTTGTAAGTCGGTTAGAATAAAAGTATCTGCTAAATGACTTAATGTAAATGTAAGTCAATGTATGGGTTTTTACTGTAGATTATACAATGATTTGTTCTTTTACACTTCCTAATATTGTATATTCAACAGTATTTTACTGTAAAGATACATGAAATGTAATCTGATGTTTAAAGGAAGGATAAACCTATACTTACTATAATGTTTGGATTGTGCAGGTTTTGACCAGCTGACAGGTTGTACAGTTCCCAGATAATATAAATCATAAGACCTTGTTTACCTGCGCTGGTCAGGGGTGAGTATTTTTAAGAAGTGTAAGGGTGTGAAAATTATACCCCCCGTTTAAACCTGCCCTGTTGAAGCTACAATCAAATTCTTTTTTGCACACATCCTCCATGACATGACGTGATGATAAAATAAATTTGGTGAGTCTGTGACATTGTTAGCCCATGCTGGTCAGGGGGGTGTAATTTTAAGAAGTGTAAGGGCGTGAAAATTACACCCCCCATAAACCCGTCCTGTTGAAGCTACAGTCAAATGCTTTTGAGCACATATCCTCTATGACATGATGTGATGATAAAATACATTTGGCAAGTCTGTTACCTTGTTAACCTGTGCTGGTCAGGGGCATAAACCCATGTTGTTGAAGCTACATGGTAATTATTATATGTACACAACATATAGTCTATTCATAAGCTTAATGTAAATGAATGAAAAAAAGAGATCCTAATAAGTACATACACATGAGAAAATATATAAAAATAAATAAAGTAAAAAAAGCTTTTTAACATATTTGTTTTATCAATTGTCACTGCTATAACAAGAAATTTGGTAATCATTTTATTTTATTTGTTTGATGTAATTACACATACCACTTAAACAGTGTATTTTTGTGCAAACATTTATTTGCCTCGCAATAGCGTGTTATTTGCATGAATGAATTATGCGAGAAACAAATGCGATTAACTATTATAATTTATGACATTCATTTGCGAGTTCAATCTTCAGAGTAATAAAGTGTTTACTCAAATCACGGAGTGAACTAATAAGAAATGACAACAGTAAATATGACCTGGATCTTCATGCAGAAGGATAGTCAATGCAATGTGAATTAAACAGCTTTATTTTGCCAACTGGCAGCTTTATTCTTATTCTTAACCCTGTGGTTATGGGCGAATAAAATTTCTGCTTATTACTTTAAATCTACAATGCTTCCATGCTACTTGGTGCTTGCTGAGTGGAACATCGAAAAATATAATATACGAGGAAAAGCATAAAATGTATACCCTGAATACACTTCATAGTACAGTAAAACTAAGTCACTTTGGATCAAAATTTCTGCCAAATGCATGCATGTAAAAATTCCTTAAATGGTTCAAGTAGATATTTATCAGATATTTTTGTAATTATTTTATAAGTTAAGGAAGGACAGTGCACATTAATAAACATTACTAGGTAAGTTATACAGTTAGTTATGTAGTCTTTTAAATATGTTTAATATACACTACCGTTCAAAGTTTTGGGGCCAGTGATGGGTAAATGGGGTTTTGGGGTTAATTTTTATATTTTTATAAATGAATACTTTTATTCAGCAACAATGCATTAAACTGATCAAAAGTGCATTTTACACAGATACAAAATAAAATAAATAATAAAAAAAAAAAAAACTTTCTGTTCATCAAAGGAGCCTACCTTTGATGGAACAGCTCTTGCATAGTTCTGTAGCAAATGCTTAAGAGACATGGTGGGATCCATGGAGAGGCAAAATCTAAAAGAAAACATGATATAATTTCTATTTTAAACAACACAAGAAATCAAAAGTTTGCAGGACTTTACTGACCCCTGTGAAATTGTCCAAAAGCAGACCGAG
This sequence comes from Carassius auratus, assembly GCF_003368295.1. Lineage (NCBI taxonomy): Eukaryota > Metazoa > Chordata > Actinopteri > Cypriniformes > Cyprinidae > Carassius > Carassius auratus. The sequence continues at coordinate 9,430,325 of NC_039254.1, read as the reverse complement.
GAGTCTGCTGATGTCCTGAATACTTACAAACCAGAGCAATGCAGGTGAGCACCATCGCCACATATACAACAGAGTGAGGACTTCCGTTAGCCACTACCTAAGCAGAACAGCACTGTAAGTGAGTAATTCATTTCACTTATTATATGTTTATACACGACCGGAAAGAGCGCTTAAATCAATATTTTCTAAACCATACTGTGTTTAAGAGAGTATTTTTTTTACAACGTTGGACATATATTTGAGCTAATATACACAGAAAGAGGCAAGCGAAGGAGTTTCATTATTTATTTATTTTAAGTTTATTAACCTTTATTCACCTGAACATCATTCTCACACCTTTTTATCCCATGCAGACAGTAGTGTGGTGAAGCAGACGTGAATACTGAACTATGTTGCCAGATCTCCACACACAAAAAAACAGCTCTGTTAAAAAAAACAGTCAGACTATCCATATCAAACAAGTAAAAGGAGGTATTAAATTACATAATTTTAGATAAATTTTTTTAAACGTTTTACACTACTTCAATCTGGAAATAAATCACCAGCAGCTAGTTATATTTATATGCGACTTTTTCACTTGAAGACAATGCCATGGCGGATATGGCAACATTGGTACGGAACAACTGTGCTGTCAAGGTAAAAGTCTTTTTTTCTTCTTCTTCTTTCTCGCTATTTTGAAGTAATTCAGTTCATGTTTAACCCTTTCACGCATATTGGTCACTACAGCGGATAGCTATTTAAAAAGCATTTTCTTGAATTTGCATGGGTTTTTATGGCAAAGTTGCACATCAGCCTCTTGGACCCTGGTGCATCATCCTAATAATTGCAACCAAGTTGGCTAGCTGTTGTGTTTCGATTTTTTCCCCCTCCAAACCAAGATGGCCAAAGGACAGTCAGACATGCCAAGTTGCTCCGGAATATCCACCCATTCTTCTGGAGACTTTTGTAGGTAAAAAAAAAAAATATTGCAGCATCAAGCAATATCTAATGAGTCATATCACAGTAAAATCTTCCAATTTTTTTTTTTTTTTAGATTGAGAGAAAACTCTGATTAATCACATGTCCACTGTAGTGGACGTCATGCATCAATTGCTATATTTCAGCTACAATTCATAATTATAATGTGAATATTGTTTTTGAAACTTAAAACTTAAAAACTTAGAAATCGTGCTCTGCATTTAACCCATCCAAAGTGCACACACACACAGCAGTGAACACACACACACACAACACACACAACACACACCCGGAGCAGAGGGCAGCCATTTATGCTGCGGCGCCCGGGGAGCAGTTGGGGGTTCGATGCCTTGCTCAAGGGCACCTAAGTGTAGCAGTCGATTTTGTTCCCCTCGGAATGTCTGTTTCCCCACGGGTTGCCAGGTCCGTGTAATACCTGGATGTAAGGAAAGCAAAATGGGACATATTTCTTGTTACACTGCAGCATAGTAAAATGATTCCCACACTCCCGTTTATGTTCTTTTTTTTATAATTCATCTTGCAGTTGTTCCGTTATTTTTGTCTTATGTTTTTACATTTCAAGTTGAAAAACTTCTCGTCTTAAATTTATTTTCAAGTTTAAAATTTAGAACGGTATTTTGAGCTATTTGACTTGCCGTACATCCAGTCACGCTTCTTGCGCACGGTAGTTCTGATCGTACGTATAGTTACTTGGCAACTACGCAAGAATTATAGTATGTTTGCGTAAAGGGGAACAGACATTCCGAGGGGAACAGAATCGACTGCTACACCGGCCCGAGATTTTAACCCACAACCCTAGGGTTAGGAGTCAAACTCTCCAACCACTATAGGCCACGACTTCCCCCACAATGCATGTTACTTGTAATGCTTTTCCTTACTCATAACATCAAAAAGTAATCTGATTATGTAATGTGCGTTATTGTAATGCGTTTCTTTAATTGTTACATCAAAAAGTAATCTGATTAGGATAATGGACATTACTTGTAGTTAATTACTTGTTAGATCAAAAAGTTATCTGATTAGGTAATGCATACTTGTAACACATTACTTTACTTGTAACATCAAAAAAGGAATCTGAATGCGTTATGCATGTTACTTGTAATGCATTAACCCCAACACTGATAATTTCAGATGAGATTGAAAAAACGTATCACTAGGTTTTCTCAGAGGAGGGCTATGATAGAAATGTGCATGTCCACCTTGAACATAATCAGAATTATCAGCTAATCAGGGTAAATATCCATACTCTGGTGCACTGGAGGGAGCATCTGAGTGGTTTCCACAGTTGTACCTTGACAGGCTGTACAAAATTCTGATGGAATCATGTCCTCATGTTCTAATATCAAAGATACGCAAAGTGCAACTTGTATGACGTTGTATGAAGCCTTTGCAATATTTCGCATTTATATTTTTTGTATATATTTTATATTTTTCACATGATTTGATTTAATTGTATTGATTAGTTAAATTCACACACTTTATCTGTTTGATTATTGTATTTTATTTAATATAGTATATCTTCAGTTTAAACCATAACCACATGCTGTCCACTAAAGTGGACATCTGAAGATCTCTTTGAAAAATGTGTTAATTCTTGTTTTTCATGCCCTAAGAGCAATAAAAACACAAAAAAATCCTGACTGAGGTTATCATAATTAATGCATGAAAGGGTTAAATTATAGTCTGCAAATTACTTATTCCTATTTTAAATAAACTCTTCTTTCTCAATGTGGAGGTTATTATTTGGATAATAAATAATTAGACAATATAATTTATTAAATTGCAATACAATACAATACAGTTACAATACAGCCTTTATATTTTCCTCTGAAATTCAGTTTTTCCAAAAGTTTATTTGTCCATCAAAAACTTTGAATTATTTACAATTTTTGTTATTCGTTTCAGAAGCAGGTGGTTGATAATGTTAAGTGCACTTGTTATCAGTTCAGGGTTGCCATAGCCTTCTAACTGTTGCCTCTTACGGTTATCATGTTACAGACCTGCACATTCACTACAGCGGTGATGCCTCAAAGGAAAGGGATACCACTGAAGTCCTTCGAGAATACTCCACCCAGCAAAGGAAGCAGGTATTCTCTTTTAAAATATGCGTGCATTTGTAAATCTATATATGAACAATATGGTCATGAATATAAAGAAAGTTTACTATGTGTTTTTAAACTTGGTCTTTTATTGCACTTTTGGTTGTACATCATTAACATAATCGTGAGCTAACACAAATCAGGATGTAGACTGCTATTATTTGTTACCAATCTTATTTTTAATGTTTATGGATTGTACTGTAATACATAAGTTATTGTGTTTTGTAATATGTTAAATTATGTCTAATTTATGCATTTATAAAAGAAAGAGGTCTTTATTATTTTAAAATCTTAAAAAGATCATAGAGTCCTTATAGTCAGTGCAATATATATATATATATATATATATATATATATATATATATATATATATATATATATATATATATAGCACTGACATGACAATTATTATTATTATTTTCTGAATGTATCTATTTATTCATTGTAACATCAGGGTTATTATCGTTAACTAATATTTTGATAAATTAAGATAAAAGTGGATTAAAACTAAATAAAATGAAAAACAAATATTTGCTGAAAAATTTTACCAAAACGAAAATGAGAATGGTGCTCTATATATACGTATAAAAGTACTGTTTTATTGCAATACAATAATATATTATTTTTTACATGCACTACCACCTTTCTATTGTATTGGTAAGTTGAGATGTTGATTGAGGAACAGTGTGTTTGGATATACAAGCATTGGCTGTAAATAATTTAGTTAGCCCTGTATAACTTGTCTTTGCTTCAGTCTTTTACATAATATGTTTTATTGCTAGTTATACTGTTTCCTCATTCAGTTTGTAACCTTGAAAGTGAAACCATGCTACACTTTGTCATGTGTTTATACCGTGGCTTGTTCATACTTATTATCTGCCTGGGCCAGTACTCTAAAAAATACAAATAAAATCGTTTGCACCTGAGATGCATCTCAGCTCACTCAGTAAATCAATCCTTCCTCCCAAATTCCCCCCGGATGCATGACAGCATGTGGCACGAGAGATCTCGAGATGCAGCATTTAATCTGCCTGATCCAGAGCAAGAGCTTTAATAGCACTGTTCCTGTTCAAAGATGTGTGACTGCGCTCTTCAGTGCATTCAGACGTTCTAATTATCCACCATCGTCCTGACAGATCCCCAAGCAGATACTGGGCTACTTTTTGTCCCTTGGAGAGACAGCTAGAAGAGAGAGTATGGGAAGGTGGTATTTATAGAGAAATGGGGCCTCACTTTACCCTTTTTTGGAGAGAGAATCATCAAGGATCTGTGCTAGGTGTCCCAGTTTCTTGATTTGAGCTCTGCAGGCAGGACTAGCAAGACTCGCCAGAGATGCAGAGTCAACTCATCAACAACATCACTCTGGCACTCGATGCAGTGTCACTCTTTTTTTAAGTGGCAGTGCTCTGCATGCCACACGATGATGGGGGGCATTCGAAAGGCGTTTCCCCTGAAGCGTGGTGCGGTGCAGTAAGAGGATCTTATGGAAGACGTGGACCAGGCATTTTGCTCTCGAATTTTTGATACCTGTTGAATTACGACAAAATGAAGAAATTCCTCCAGAATAAGAAAGGGAGATACTCCTTACGGCAGAACAAGCCGGGTCCTCGATATCCGCCCAAAGATTTTTGTAAGTGTTTAGTGTTCAAGAATGTTGTTTTTTATAGGATCATGATGATGATGATGACTTTCAGCATCACATTTAAAGTCAGTTTAGGTGTGCATGGAGCCTAATGTTTGGATGTCATGGAGCCGGTTTAGCATGGACCGGCCCACAAACACAATATTTTACCAGACATTTAATTGGGAATGTTGATCTGTGAATGTTTCCGTTTTACAAGAAATGACTTGCTATGCTACAAACGTGAGTCTCATGTTGATGAAGCTGTATTCAGGCACATCTTTGCTCTGATATCAGATGATTTGGGAGCCTCTGTGCCTTTTTCAATGAGGTCAATGTTACTGGGAGGTCTAATGTGTCAGCTGAGACTCTGTATTTAGGGAAGGTTGTATGGCTCTCTTTATGTTACTGCATTACTTTATCTTGTCAAGATAGGCAAAAATGACTTCACTTGACATATTTGAGCATCTAGGTGTATATATTTTAGGTGCTTGGTATATTTTAGAGTCTGTTCAAGCATGTGATGTCCAGCAAATTCCATATTTCTCAGGAGGCTTGATCGTTTTGCTGTGTAGGTCTTGTTTACAACAGGCTGATCAAACATTTGAGCCTCGTTGCTCCCATATCTTCTTATTTGCCATCTTTCTTACAGTCCTCACCATGCCAGCGTCCAACCAGGGCTGGCCAGAGGAGTTTGGCTTTCAGATAGGGGGGAATGGGCCCAGCTACATCCTGTATGTGGAGGATGGAAGCAGTGCTCATCTGTCTGGACTGCAACCTGGAGATCAGGTCTTGGAGATTGAGGGCCAGAACGTTTCCAGTCTAAGTGCTCAAGAGGTCATTGCCCTTGCCCAATCACAGCGAAACATCCCGCCCAGTATTGGAGTAGTTTCACGCATCCAACAGGTGGGACAATGACGTGACAATTATTATTATTATTTTCTGAATATATTAATTTATTCATTGTAACATCAGGGTTATTAACGTTAACTAATATTTTGATAAATTAAGATAAAACTGGATTAAAACTAAATAAAATGAAATACCAATATTTGATAAAAAATTTTTTAAACGAAATGAAAATGAGAAATTGCTTTGGAAAGTCAAAGCACTGAAATTACAAACTGGAAATAAATGAAATGCACAACTGAAGTGAACTAAAAACTAAATTAAAATATGTAATAGAAATTACAAAATCACTAAACAAACTTACTAAAAATTTACAGATAATTAAAATGAAACCTGACAAAATAAAAGCTTGTTTAAACAAAAACAAAATGTCGGTACAAACTATAATATAAAATGTTTATATACATTATTTAAATGCACATATTCTATGAAAATATGTGAAAAAAAAAAAAATATATATATATGTTATATATATATATATATGTATATGTTATATATATATATATATGTATATGTATATATATATATATATATATATATATATATATATATATATATATATATATATATATATATATTTCCGAAGGCATAAGGTGATATGAAATCAAGAAAATATAAAACCTCTGAAATAATGAAATACAAACAAAAAAAAAAATGTCATGATGTCTGACTCTCCAAAAATCTAAATATTGTTTGTGATTTAATAATTCAAGATGACAATATATAAATAAAAATATAATTATCTTGAAAATGTACCAATACTTTTTATATTTATAAAAAGTATAATTCTATTTATAAAAGTTTTTTAAAACCCAAACTATTCATTCATTTCTGTCCATTACAATATTTACAGTCTGTTGCGTTTTATGGCCCTCCTGCAGATGGATATCACTCCAGGCCCTGATGGTCGCTTCGGTTTCACTATCGTGGGAGACTGTCCCCTGCTGGTGGATGATTGCTCCCCCTGCTCCCCAGCGGGTCGAAGTGGTCTCAGAGCTGGAGATTATGTCATGGAGGTGAACGGGATCCCAGTGAAGCACCATGAGATGGCAGCCGCTTTGATAAAGGCCTCTCAGGGCCGCACACTACGGCTTGGGGTGCTGTGCATGGGCAGTCGCCAGAAGCGCAGCAGCGGGTGTCTAGAGGGCTCTCAGAAAGACACTGATGGCATGCGTCAAGACCGCAAACACAAGGCTCTGGAGTTCAATAGGAGAGTGAGTTTATCTGACAAATGCCTGCTTTTTGAATTTATAAAATGAAAGAGGTGCCAAATCAGAATCCTTCCTGTTTCAGGTTGAGGAGATTTTGAGGAATGAACCAGAGGTGAAAGAGAAGCTGTTTGCTGTACTGAAACAGTTTGCTGCTGAGAGGAAGGTGGACTGGCTTGCTTCCGTTCTTCCTGACATCTTGACAACCGAAGAGCAGCAACAGCTCATCTCAGACATCAGGTGACAACCCTGACAAGCCCACCTGCCACCTACAGCGTTCAGTCATGCTAACCTCCATCTCAGGGTCACTCTGACCCAGATGTCTTCTGCTACTGTACTGTATTTAGCCGTGCAGAACAGATTGAAGGCCACCAGAGGGCATCAGTTTAATGTAGGTTTTTCTAAATATAAGAACAGAACTTAAGTACATTCTTTGCTTTTGTTATTATTTATGATGCACATATGATGCACACATTTGCAGTAAACATAAAAACGCTTTCATTTCTCTGTGTTTGCAATAGAATTAAGCAGTGTGGCTTTCAGTATAAACTGGTATGACTTAATAAGGCCACCGATAGATGTGTCTCCATCTGGTGCTGCCATGCAAACTGATCATCTTCAATCCCTCTGATGTGCGCTGGCAAAGCTAATAGTGAAGTTCCCTTTCCAGTCCAGCTTATGCCTTAATGCCAACTGGGTCAATAACATAAGACGGCACTGGACAGAGAATTTTAGTGTTGATCCATTTGTCTGTGTCTCTTTGGGCACTGTCAAGCTGTTTGGTACATGATGCTTAGTCGGACGGTTAACTATAATGTACACTTCAAAAGTTTGGGTTCTGAAGTCTCTTATGCTCACAAAGGCTGCATTTATTTTGATCAAAATATGATTCAAATAAATTATTGTGAAATATTATTTTGATATAAAATATTTTATAAGTTTATTGATGTTAAAGTCGTAGTTAATGGTTTGTTAATTATGAGAATTGGACCTTTTAAAAAAAAGTGTGACCAAAACACCACAAACTTTATGGTAAATGGTAGTCTAAGCTATTGCCATTATTAAAAAAATATTATCATAATAGAGTCTGTCTGGTGAAGGTGCTCGATGTGCAAGAGAAATATATTGTATGTTATATGTACAACTTGGTTGCATTTTGCAAGACAGCTTTCCTCAGTTTATTAAAGAGAGGTTATAATATAGTGTTCAGTATTGTGTTTGCTAAATGGAGACAAGCTATTCCCTCAGAGCGGTGGGTGTTGTTATCTCTGTATTATGAGATAATAACCTTTGTCACTGTATAATCCTCTTTAGAGAGATATCTGGTGAAGGGTGGTGAATGGTGATGTCACCATGTGTTCAGCTGCGTGGGGATCTTGAGTTCCTTCCGATGTACTTTGTAATCCTAAATATGCTGTAGTTGAACTGGAATATTTGATACATGGAACTTGTGGAAGGACATTAACCAACTGTTGAACTGAACTGTTGGAACTTAGTATAGTGAATCTTTATGATCTAGTACATTTGAATATTATCTAGGACAGATTTTGAGCCATTCTGGGTAGATTTAGTTTGCACTGGCCTACTGGGACATTAGCCAGTTTCCAATTGAATTGAGATATGCTCTTTCAGTTGGCACTATAGATGTATCTGGGCACAATCATCATCATGTCTAGAAATCCATTATTTAGGTTATATGACAAGCCATGGCTGTTCAGTTTAAGTTGTGACTGTTTATTTTGCCATCTTAGAGAAGTAGTCACAAGTTTGTTCTTATTCTTATTCATTATTCATGAAGAAACTGAATGCTATGAACAGAGATTTTTTTTTTAATTTTTATGTTTATGTTTAGGATTTCTTTTTTTTATGTTTTTGAAGGTCTTAGGCTTGCCAAAGTAGCAATTAAAATCAGAATCTTGTGAAATATTATTATAATTTCATTTGTGAATATATTTTACAATTGATTTTATTCCTGTGATGGTAAAGCTGAATTTCAGTGTCAGTACCTTATGATCCTTCTGAAATCATTCTAATATGCAGGTTTAACTTTTCTATTATAAACATTGAAAACAGCATTCATATTTACAACATACAGTAGCTTGTATCTTATCACCTGTCCTGCCCAATTAAACACATGAACTGGCAGATAATATCACTGGTCTCATTTAGTTAATCTAACTCATTTTGATCTAAATGAATCAGCCTTGTCTCAATATATTATGTACATGTCTCAGTTTCTGCCAACACATAATCTCACTCTCTCTCTCTCTTTGTGAATCTAATGGATTTTCTGCTCATTATTCGGGGCTGATCTTCTTCTGCAGGTCAATGTGAGAGGCAGCGGTCTCTAGATTGTAGTCGATGGCTCTTGATGGCTCAGAGGATGTTAAATTATGTCCCTCTGGGTCAAAGTGACGATAATTTTTCTGAATATGTCTCTTAAGTAGCCACTTCACATTCATCTTGTTCTGAGTCATGATAAACTAAAAGATTAGATGCTTTAGGTGAGTACTTTTCATTAAACTTTAATATTATTCATTGTGGAAGGTGTCTCTTCAATTTACAGTATTTTACGAAGAACATCTTTGTGATTTTATTTGTTGATTCATTTCATCTCTGTTATAAGATTGTTTAACATTTCTAACATTTTAACTTGTCATGTATGAAAGTGTTTGTGTTCATTGTTGCTAAATCAGGCATGTTGTGTCAGTAATACAGCGATATTTTAGAGATAAACAACTGTTCACAATTTTGGGGGTCAGTAGGATTTTTAAAATGATTTTGAATGATTTTTACACTCTCACCAAGGTTGCATTTATTTCTCAAAAATAAATTATAACCAATATTATCATGAAATATTATTACAATTTCAAAAAACGAATAACAAATAATTAAACCATTTAAAAATTTAATTTAAATCTGTGATGGCAAAGCTGAAGTAATAATAATAATAATAATAATTATAATAATAATAATAATAATAAATCAGCAGCATTAATCTAGTTTTCGCATGATCCTGTAGTTAAACAACCAATTAAGTTATTTTAATAATAATAATAATAATAATAATAATAAAATGTACAGATAGTAAGCTTTTGAATGTAAGATTCCATGGCTTATTTATAAATTTATTTTTAATTATTTATCTTCACTTGTTTGACGATTCATATTTTCCCTTTTATTCTATCCAGAAATATAGAGCTATATAAATAATTTTCAATTAAATATTATGGTGAACTAAAAAGTAATTAATAAAAACATTGTTGTGTTTTGCAACGGTGCCTGTCAAAGTGAGTCATTAAAATATCAAAACAGAGCAACTCATATTAACCTTTCCTCAAATTATTATTATTTTTTTTCTCTCAAAAACCACCTGACCTCCTCAGATGAATTTCACATTACAAATGCAAATATAGTCTGGCAATGGTAGTTCCATCCGCATTTTCTGAAAAGCACAATAAATGTTAATGTTCTGTGGTGTACAGTATGGAGTCATTTATAATACTGGCAGTAGTGCTTCGGTACTCTACGTAAGCTAAGGTTTGTACTCTAGTGGCCTCTTAGGGTGCTTAATTCTTTATTTTATTCTTGTCTGCTGTCTAGAACTGCTGCCATTAATGCAGCGTTTCTTCCTCTGTTAAGTCACTGTGTCTCTCTCTCTGTGCCTCCATAATAATGTGAACCCGAGGCAACTCTGCACTCAAGAATTGTCTAATGGTGTGGTTTTGTCAATTCTGTAGACCAGGCAATGGGGAGAGAAAAATGATAATGTGAAACTGTATAATTTGATATAATATATCCAGTCATATATCCAGGTTACGATTATAAAGTATCTGTGTGCAAGGTGTCTGTGTCCTTCAGAAAGACAGAGACTGAAATCAAGAAAACAAATGTGTATGTTTTTCTTAAAGGGATAGTTCACCCAAAAATCTTCAGAACCTATATTTTTTAAAAATGTCTCTATGTTTGTGAGGGTGAGTAAATGATGGCAGAAAAGCACTATAGATAGTTCTCTTTCTGTGCCTTATGTTGTTGAGTATTAAAATAATGTCTGATCTATGAAAAAGAAAATGAGTTACATTGAGTTTGTAGGCTATTCATAACTCATTAGTCTGATTACAGTCTGTCACTGACAATAAGAGACTTACAAATTTTAGGAGAATGAATGCCGTGACTCAGAAAATGTCTGTGCTTTTTGTTTGATAAACACATGGAATTATTTTAAATGCTAATGTCGGTACATCACCTTCAGAGAACAAAAGCAGACAGAAATGCGCTGACGTTACACTTGTCGAGGTTACTAAGGCTACATTTGCTGAGGTTTTTCACTTTTTCTGGTTCCCTGGTGGGCGGCATAACAGGCTTTTCCATATCCACCAATGTTGCATAAATGTGACAAACGTGGCCTTATTTCTAGTCAGAATCCCATAAAAGGTGAAGCTATCAGAGTTAACACTGTATTTATCTCCTCTCTGCCAAATGTTTTTCTCAAATGTTTTTGTCTAGCCATTTTCCCACTTTAGATTGCGCTGAATTCCGCATGCGCTGAATCTTTTCAATTATATTTTGAATGCCATGCTACGAGTTTTGGGTTTGCTTTCTTGCATATGAGATTTGAAGCTGTTCCCAGAGAGCATAGGACAACAGGAACAGCAAAAAGAGAATGAGAGAGAGAGAGAGAGAGAGAGAGCGAGAGAGAGAGAGAGAGAGAGAGAGAGAGAGAGGCGGTAGTGTGATGTACTCCCACACCTTTGCTATTGCTGGCTTCTGGTATCTGTACCAGAGCTCCTGGAGTGGGATTTTCAGATGAAGACCGCACTCACAGAGGCTGCTACATGTTGGAGTTCCTCACAGCTTCCATAAAATATCGGGATTGCCTTCATTACTTGGGTTGCTTTTTATCTCTGCCATCCTTTCCTGTTTTCATGGATTGTGAAGTGTCACAGTGATCCTGAATGAACGCAGTGGACTCAGATCTGAAGCTCTTTCACTTTGAGTCGTGATAGAAACCATTAGATGGGAAACCTGACTGGCTGAGCTGAACTAACAACCTTTAAAAAGTCTTTATAATAATGGCTCCTCGTAGCTGATTTAGACCCTTTTTTCTCTGTTGCCTTTCTGTGACCATGTTTGCCAGGATCTTCATTCCCAAGAAGCATCGGCAGCGCTTTGACGAGGCCGTTTCTCAGAGTCTCCTCAACCGCATGTGCCGTAGCAAGAGCCTTGGCGAGCCCCAGAACAGGCCCCGCCGAAGCCGAAGTCAAGACCACCATGAGCGAACCCATGGCTCGAAACGGGCCAGTTCTGTGCCCAGAGATCCCAGCGATGACCCGGCCCAACCTGAGCGTGGCCTTAGGAAGAGCACCACCAAGATTCCCAGCCACTATGTCACTGGAGCTAACCAGAGGTACATATCGCACGCCTCTTTCATTGGTGTTCCTTTTCAATGTCCTATTATTTATGATAAAATGAGCGTTTTAATCTTTCATACTGGTTTGAAAGGACAATTTTATCCCAAAACACTGCAGGAAGCCTTCTTAAATGCTTAGAACACTGTATGATATGTGGGAGACTTTGTGTGTGGGTGGGTGAGAGCTGTGTTTGTTTCTGTGCCTCATGCTTTCCCCCCCCCCACACACACATACACATGCATGTACTGTCCACAACACAAGCATTTTTTCATATTGTGATCTACTAATCGTTTGTTATTAAGTATTAATGAATTAAATTCACGACCTAAAAGGAAGATTGCCATCATATTCAAGCCATGAAGCTTTTTATTGGAATTTAAGCCAGAACAAAAGCAGATTCTTTTGTCATCTGGTTTAAATTAATATTGCTTTCTATATGATGTCATTACAATCTGTCGATATGCTTTATTTGTGAACTGGAAATGATATCTAAAATATTAACAGGGAAGTATCACCCAGAGTGTTTAGGTTAGTAAATAAAACAGCACGAGTGGATATGATGTGCTGATACCCCATAGACTGCTGCTCTTCAATAAATAATGCTTCTTTGGCTCAGATCTTATGTAATCTCTTTTCAGAGTTCTTATGTCTTTGTTTTTCTGTCATCCCCTTTCTAATCCGCCATCACTGTTTGGTTCTGGTGGCCCGTCTTATATAAAATGGCACTGCGACAAGAAGCAAATGTTTCTACTGCTTTCTCTTGTCTCTGTTTACTCAATGGTTCCAGTGTCGCCTTGAACTGTTGCCACAGCAACCGCTAAGGCTAGCTATGAATTTTTAAAGCTAGCTTTGAAATGCATTGGTCATATAGTGTAAACATATAGCGTACTATTATTTTTATATATTTTTGCATTATTGCATTGCACTGGTGCATTATAAAACTTTTAAAATATCCCATAAAGACTTATTGGAAGGCATTGGTGAGCCATTTCAAAGGACATGAATAAATATGAGACTTGGGCAAGTAGCAACCAACCAGGACGCCTTAGCAACGCCCTAAAAAAAAACAACTGCTCTTTTGACTTGTGCCAGTGAACAACCACCTAGCAACTGCCCAGAACACCCTAGAAAAACCCTGCAAAGCCACACCATGACAACTGTTTTGATCTGTGCCAGTGTACACTAGGTAACCACTAGGGGTGTAACAGTTCAAGTTAATCACGGTTTGATTCGTGTCACAGTTTTAGAGTCAGTTTCAGCATGGTTTGGTATCCGCTATGTTTAGGGAAAAGCACTATACTATCAAACAAATGTAATTTAAATAAGAATAATTAATCTAATTACAAGCCACGGTACAAATAAATACAATAGAGCAAAGATACAAATAATACAAACAGTGCTTTTCAGGTTTTTCTAGGTACAGTAGGTCTAACATTAGGTTTTAGGTGCAGAAATTGAATAAAGTAATCAAATGTAAAGTAACATTGCAAATCAATCTGTATAGATCTAAGACGAATCCTTGTTAACTCTTTCCCTGCCAGCATTTTTTTTTTTAAGTTGACAGCCACAGCCAGCGATTTTTATGAACTTCACTAAAATTTGATGGCCTACATTATATTTTGCTGTATGAATATTTGAATATACAAAACACCAAAATAAAGATCAATGCCTCTACTTTTAAACAAAAAAAGTTTTATTCTAGCTTCTATCAACACTTGAATATAGGTAGGTTTCATACAAATTTATAATTTTGAGCAAAAAAGGGGAGAAAATCAAGTTTTTAACAAAAACTACATCTGGATTCTCTATGATTATCAAAGCATAAATCCAGTAAATACCTTCCATTAACATCTCCAAAGCTTGTACAGCCATATACCAATTCCTGTATCATCATTTTACTCCAGAATATTATGCAGTTTTCATTTATATGCCGTCTATTGCTGATGATCGCATTATTTATCATATGCATCTGTTTACATTAGTTTTTCCGTCCTGTTCACGTGTGTTTTTGTTTGGGAGGTTTTGTACTCGTTCAGAAGATAGCGCCCCTGAGTTTATAAGAGTGAAAACACGTAAAGCTGTAAGAACTCGTCAACGGCAGGGAATCGTTGTCTTCTAAATGACGAGATAACTCGTCAATGGCGGGGAAAGAGTTAAGTTACAAAAGCTATTCAGTCAATAGCAGTGAGTTATTTCCTTGTCTTTTGTTGTTTGACTAACATAAAAAAGTGCTGTCACTTTAAGACAATGCACAGATCCATTCAAGCACAAGACTTGAAAACAAACTCATCTGTGCGTTCTGAGATGTGGGTTCAAGCACTTCAGATGAGTGCACACAGATCTTCTCACTGCGTGCGAGTTCTCCATGTCTTCTGGCTCTTTAATATTTCAACTGGCAAGGCTTAAATGAGTTTAGTTTAAAAACAGATAGCAACATTTGCTATCAGACTTTGTTGCTGCCTAGAATTAAACTGTTGGTTTCGTCTGGCCAGAGGAGAACGGCACACTACTTTGACACACTATTCCCCGTTTAATACGGTAATGCTGCTTTGACACAATCTGCATTGTAATAAGCGCTATATAAATAATGGTGACTTGACTTGACCTTTCAAGTCTCACCTGTTGTTGTAATGTATTGGGAAGCCAGAATCCATATCAATTGACAATCATGCATTAGCTGGACTCTGTCTGTTTTATGTGTTGTAATTATTATTATTATTTTAAGATTTATTTGTGCCATTATTATGATAGGACAGACCAGAGCTGACAGGAAGCAAGGTGGGAGGGATTAATAAAGGCCCTTGTGTTGGGATTTGACCTCGGGACGCCCTTAGCGCAGTGGTGCTGTATGTCGGCATGCTGCCCACAAAGCTATCGGCGCTGACATGTGTTGTTATTTTTAACAAAGCATGTTACAAATGCATTGTCAGATTTAAGTTGACCCTCATTGAAATTTCATCCCGAACCGTGGGTGGAGAACAGTATGGTTTGATTTTTTACCAAGAACCGTTACACCCCTTCTATTAACTGCCTAGAACACCCAAGCAAAGCCCTACTGTAGCAACCACTCAGACTGCAAAGTAACACCATGACAAACTTTTGACCTGGGGCACTAACTTAACTCCCATAACACCCCAGCAAAGCCCTAGCAACCACCAAGAACACCCTAGAAACAACAATGCAACAACATGGCAAATGCTATTTTGATATGAGCCAGAACGCGACCACACTTTAGCAACATGCAAAAAATCCCTCTGAACGCCTTGGCAGCTGCCGAGATTACACTGTGGCAGTAGGTTTTGTGCAGACAAGTTATGTTATTAAAGAAAAAAAAAATCTTATTTTGAATATTAGTTTTGAATATTATATGAGTATTTAACATACCTACAGACAGTAATGCCTCTCTTGTTTCCTCCGCAGAACCATCCGTGTGTACAGGGGTAAGAAGAGTTTTGGGTTTACTCTGAGAGGTCACGCTCCTGTGTGGATCGACTCCGTAATGCCAGGTGTGTATGAATGATTGTGACGTCTACCCATAAGCACTTGCAACCTTTCATTATTAATCAGAGTGATAAAAGCACTGACTCTCAGGTGAGTCCGGCTTTTCTTTTTCTGAGCGTTTCTGATCTGACACAGAGTTATACATCCTGCCACCTACATGTAGCTTACAAGTCTAATACTAGAAATTAATTTTTCCCATGATATTTTCGCCGCCAGCCATCGATCAAGTAAAGATGCTCTCCTTATATAAATCACCATCTTCCAGGACACGGCTGTGTTTTGTTACTCAGAATATGTGCCACGTTGAGGGTCACATCGCTGTTGGCTACAGAGGCGGATGTAATAAAAAGGCACATGGAAAGCACAGCTGGGGTCAGTGGTTTGTTTTCAAGGGGAATGGAGTGTTTTTTTTTTTTTTGGGGTTTATTGTGAAAAAGGAAGGAGTGGGCTGTTGCACTAATGAGAAAGCTTTGGGTACATTTGTATTGAAGTCTGCACGATTGAACATTCTGTGTGGAGAGAGGGCGGTAAGTGTGTGAGTGTGTGTATGACGATATTCGCCCACTGCGGGCCTGTGCTGAGGCTAGTTAACACTGACTCAGCCGCCTGTGTGGGGCTGCTTAGAAAAACAAGTAGGAGTCTAGCATCGTGATGGAAAAAACTGATTACATTCCCTTTCAGACCTACGACGGGGTACCTTGTAGTGTTTTACTAACAACCCATCACAGAGGACAGCGATATTACACATCAACATGGTTCACTGAAAGAGTGTCTGTGGCTTTGGGTGTCTTATTCACAGGTTTCATTTTCAGTCTCAAACCCATGTTTCCCTATTACAGGTAGTCCAGCCGAGGCGTGTGGCCTTAAAACAGGAGACCGCATATTGTTCCTCAATGGCCTGGACATGAGGTGTGTTTATTTTTGTTATGCTGCGACGATGCTTTAAAAGTTGCACATCAGTGAACTGATATTACAGTATAGCAGATACTGTAGATAGCAAGTTCAAATGCTAATTAGGTTTGAAACAAGCTATTTTTAGTTTCACTATTCATATTATGCATTTATATTATTCCGCTACTCCTTAACCAACCACTAGCTTTCATAGTTTGTTTGTTTAAGCCTAAATGTAAATCAGTTTCCTGCGGCCAGGGTTTAGCTGTTTCTTGGCTGTGAAGTTAATCTGAAGAGCACAGCAATTTACTTCATACTGCCTCCGGCGGACTGACAAGCATAGAATTATGTCAATAAAAAATTCCCACCAACTGTACATATATTTATGAGTGTTCTTTAAGAGAACATGCTATTTGATTTTGTCCTTTTTGTCTTATATTATATTATATTACTGTGTATTATATTACACATTAATTCTATTCTGTCTACATTAAGGAACTGCTCCCATGAGAAGGTGGTGTCCATGCTGCAGGGCAGTGGTGCCATGCCCACTCTAGTGGTGGAAGAGGGCCCCGTAGATTATTCGCTCTCAGATTCCGAGCCGGAGGAGACCCCCACCATCCCGCGCTCGCGCTCCCCGGCCCTCAGCTCCTTGCAGTGGGTGGCCGAGATCCTGCCACCCAGCATCCGCGTGCACGGCCGTACCTTCAGCCAGCAACTTGAACACCTCCTCACCCTGCAAGAAAGATATACCATTTGCAAAGCTCTGGAGACCTTCTTCCAGCACAGGTCAGGGCAAAATTCATCATGGCTGAGTGGGAGCAGACACATGACTTAGCAGTCCTGAGATTATCAAAACAAAAATGAGTTGTGTATGTTGCTCACAGCATGCTTGGGTTTAGTGATTAGATTTGGTGGTCTGAGATGTTTGGGTCTCAACGTCGACCGTAACAACAAATGCAGGTCAAGAGTTTGAAATAATTCAGTTATGTAATTGAAATGTTTTTTTTTTTTCATTTATTTGATTCTGATTTGCTGCTGCAGAAACATTTCTTCCTATTATCAATGCTGAAAACTGTTTTTGCTGCTTAATATTTTTGTGTAAGCATTGATACACTGCCATTTAAAAGTTTAGGGTAAATAAAAAAAATACATTTAGGGCAGAAGGAAAAATTCAACTGATCAAAAGTTACAGTTAAAGAAATGTATACATTTATAGAAAATGGTGATGTTAAATTGTAACAAGATTTCACAATATTACTATTTTTCTGTCTTTTTACTAAAATAAATGAAACCTACGTCTTGTTTCGAAAACATCAAAACAGTAATTATTCCAACTTGCATTTCTTTTAATTAAAGATATAATTGTATTTTATAGTCATGAATTAAGTGACTAATGCAGTGTTTGACAAAAAACATACAAGTTAGAAATGTGTTAGCCAATTACAGGCAACAGAGCTAATTAACACTTAGACACTGTAACCATCCTGCCATATGATTACAAATATCCTAGCTGTTCCCACAGTGAGGGAGTTTTTGCCGCTTGGCAGCAGCAAGGCAAATATGAAAAGCATTCAAAAATAGCTTCAGCCTCAAGCAAAAATAGATACTCACAATCAAGAACAATCTGTGGGTTCTTCCAAATGTAATAAATAACGCTCCCTGGTGCAATTGCTTGCTTTGAGAGCAGCCCAATTATTTCTAAAATGGCTCTCTCTGTTGCATGTAAACAGGAATGTGGACACACTCATTGTAGACGTGTTTCCTGTGCTGGACACTCCAGCCAAGCAGCTGATTTGGCAGTTCATTTACCAGCTGCTGACCTACGAGGAACAGGAACACTGCAAGTGCAAGATCGCCCGCTTCCTGGGCTTCAAGAGTGCAGGTTAGCCGTGGGTTTACTGTGTGAATGACAGGGGTTTTCTTTCCTGATTACATTCTGACTGTGCATCATTACCGCAGAACCAGAGACAGGTCCAGAAAGCCACAGACGGAGCAGCTCCATGCGAGTGTCAGGTAGCTCTCACAAAAACACTGTGAGAGAGAGAAGCTCAGACGACTGCATCATCGGCACTCACCTGGGAATGGGTATGACATTTCCCCCATCAATGTTTTGGATTTAGGCAAAAAAAAAAGCAGAGTCCAAAATGAACTTTTTCCACACTGAACATATAAATACATGAAAATTGTAAAATAAAATAAAATATTTTTATTAAATGTATATATATGCATTATAAATTTAAAATTTTGGGGGGTTTTGCAAAGACTTTTTTTCATACCTTTTTTAAACAAAGTCTCCTATGTTCACCAAGACTGCATTTATTTGATGAATTAAACTACAACAACAACAACAACAAAACAATAAAAATCATAATATTGAGAAATCTTATTACAATTTAAAATAACAAATGTCTATTTTAATGTATTTTTAAAAGTTGTTCTTGTAATGATTTTTTTTTTATTTTTTACTTTTTTTCTGGATTCTTTTGTCAATAGAAAGTTCAAAAGAACATTTGAAATACCTTGATGTTTATTTTTTAAAAATAATTTGAAAAATCTATTTAAAAAAAATACAAAATAAAAATTGAGGGGCATCTATACTTATATATCTATACTTATATAAGTATATATATATAAGTATATATATATATATATATATATATATATATATATATATAAGTATATATATATATAAAGTATATATAAGTATATATATAAGTATATATCTATACTTGCCGTTTCATAAAATCAGTTTGTTACTCTTATTTGAAGCCTAATACTTGTTCATTTTGGATCCTGCTCATAGTATGTTATAGAACAGATATAGGTCAATAAGTTTATGTAGAAGACTGTTTATGCTATGCATTGCTCCATCGTAACATTGTTTCAGATAGCCATGCCATTCTGTCCCTGTCTGTGGTAAACAAGCAGTCAGAAGTGTTCTCAGCCTTGTTTATGATTCACCAGCATCTATTAGGCTAAAGCTATAAACTGCTTGCAGTCTCTGTGCGCCCCTCAGCCAGCTAGCGCCCGACCCGCTGCTGAAGCTGACTGCCCTCAGTCTCTTTATAACTCCTGAAGGGCAAGCAGCTTTCTGTGCACATGCTCTGTTTCTGGACCACGCTCTCTCTGTGTCTCAGGAACATTCACTGACCCTGTGACTCCAGAGGAAAGACAGTGTGGGGATGGGACTTCCTTCCCAGAGTCCCCAGATCTCAGCCACGTGGGTACCATTTTCTGCTCACCTGCAATTCATTGCACTGTCATCACTGTGTTATGGAATCATGCATAGTCTCATCTAACCACGCCCCAACCTGTAGATGTCAGGAGTGTACACGGAGCTTGAGAACATGTTTCCCGGGAAGAGCAACCAGTCTCTCCAGAGTCACTCCTCACCCAGGGCTGTCGGCATGGGCCACGCTGAGAACAATACATACACGCAGTCTTTCACACACAGTAACGCAGGTATTCTGAGCTTGTTCTGACATCCGCAATTGACACATGGTGCCTCCACAAAAAAAATGGCTGTGCAGGACCTGTGTGACAAATTTACATTAAATGTGCTTGCTTATGTAGCTTTAATTTAAGATAGAAAACAGGGGTTTTCAAACTAGCCACAAGGGGTTAAATGGGTTTTCTTTTTCTTTAAGACTTAAAAGAATTACAAAATATTTTTGGAGAGGTTTTTAAAGTTAACACACTAAAGATATTATTTAAATCTCTTTTATACATAATTTTGGTAACACTTTATAATAAGGTTACATTTAGTTAACATTAGTTAACTACATTGCATGAAAAATACTTCTAAAGTATTAATTAATCTTAATTAACATTAATTTCAACAAAATTCTATTAAGATTAGTTAATGAACCTGATCGAACTAACTAGATGTATTTTTATTAACTAAAATAAAAAAAGATGAATAAATACTGTAATTTTGTTAGTTAATGTTAGGTAATGCATTAATGATTGTTAACTAACACTTTATTGTAAAGTATTACCATAATTTCTTTAACATTATTACTGTTATTAACTGTACTTATATTATTATTATTACTACTTATTTTTATTTATTTAGTTGTTTGTTTATTGACATAGCTTGTACATAGAAATAGATATTAGCTTTTAAGAGTAAGAAACTAACAAAAATCTAATATGGATAATATTAGTTGGCAGAAAAAAATGGATTTGGATAAATATCAAAAAAATAATTTAATTGTAAATGTTTCTCTTTAGATTTGGATTATACTTTAAAAGTGGTTGTACTTTCCAATTCAATTGAAATATTTAACAAATAATATTGTAATGCTTTTGTTTTTCAATGACCATATATAAGCCAATTCTGTTTTATGCCTTACAATTAGGATTATGGCATCAACAAGTTTGAAAATCCCTAGTTTAATGTATTAGCATGTTAAAGTTCTTTATTTTGATCAATTTAAAAATTTTTAAGAACATTTAGAACAATACGATCTCTGATAAGTATTCCTGTGTAGTTTAAATGGTCCTCATGATTTTATTTATTTTGCAGGGAGCCGTAAGTCAGGCCTCTCTCTTTCATGGACTGAATCCTTACCTGGCCCTCAGTTTGAGCCTTACCAGCAGACTGTGGCTTCTCCAGACAGCGTGGACTCTAATCCTTATGTTAGTTTGGACAGCCCCCCCGCCTCCCCTCTGCCTTCTGATGAACCCAGTCCTCTGCCCCAGCGCAGGAAGCTCTTCACCTTCTCACGTCCACCTCGCAGTCGAGACACCGACAAGTTCCTGGATGCTCTGAGCGAGCAGCTGGGACACCGGGTCAATATCGTGGATGACTTTAAGGGAGGGGAGAATGACTATGAGGAGGTTTGTGTCGGATACAGAAACAGGTTACTATAGCCTGGCCAATTAAATATTGTGAAATTGTAATATTAAAATATTCACAAAGAGTTATTTATTTATATAAATTATACAAAAAAAAAATCTCATTTTGTTTTTATTATTTTTTTCTACCCATCCCCCAAAACACTTGTTTTATGGAGGGTTGCTTTTACTTTACTTTACTTTTTTCCACTATTCATTTTCTAATGTAATATATATTTCAGTTCAGTTATTTATTTATTTTTCTCCATCCATTTTCCAAACTTTTTGTTCAATGTAAGGTCAGATTTCTTATGTTATTTATTTATTTTCCATTTATCCGTTCTTTATATTTAAATAATTTTTACGAAATTTTGGGTCTATACGTTCTTTAAACACTTTATTTTTATTTTATTTTATTTTATTTTATTAGGTGCATTATATACATTTTAGTTCTATGTAAAGTTGTTTTTTAAGCCCTAATTGTTTTTGCGACACTGGCAGATGAGTTTCCAGGATGAGCAGGAAGTGAACATGCTGCCTCACGAGTTAAGCAGTGCCAGCAGTGAAGACCACAGCAGCAGCGATGACTCCACCTCAGTCTCCTTCTCCTCAGGCTCTGACCACATCCCTCCTCCCCCACAGAGTCCTCCGCCTCCACCACCTGCCATCCAGTTCACCGACCCGCCCTCGCCCCTTCCCCTTACCCCAGAGCACTTGCCCCAACCTCCCCCTGCCTTCCAGCACCACCCCATCATAGCCCCGCCCCCACCTCCACCTCGACCCTTCCTAACTAACCGCCCCTCTTTGCACAAGGTACTGTCCACCAGTGAGGAGCTCAGGTCCCAACACACCCATCCCCGACGCTCCTCTCCCCAGCCCAACGCTCCACCCATTCTCCAGCTGCACCAACCGAAGGCTCACCCCATCCTACAGTCATCCCCGCGTACCCCCCCTCAACCCCCGCACGCAACCACACAGCACACTCACTTACGACATCCCACCCAGTCCATCTACCACAGCCAGCAGACCTCTGCTCCCAGAACCTCCCCGAACCTGACCAAACAAAAGAGCCTCCATTCCCAGCATTCCCAACAAAGCTTTGATGGTACTCTGTCAACCAAGGTTCCCCCACCACCGCCTCCTCCTTTACCCCCACCCTGCGATCCTCCACCTTTGCCCAAAGCCAGCCCGAAAGCCTCTGACAACAACCACATGAGCGTGAAGAGACTGCGCTGGGAGCAGGTGGAGAACTCTGAAGGAACTATCTGGGGACAGGTAAGTTAGTGATACATAACAACCACAGCGCGCCTCAGAGCCATGTTGAAGTGATGAGTTGTTATTAAGTACAGGTGATCTGTTTTCTAGCTTGGAGATGATCCTGATTATCATAAACTCAGTGACATGGTCAAGTACCTGGATCTGGATCTGTACTTCGGCACACAGAGGAATTCCAGTACGTTCTCTCTTTTGTTATAGCTGCTTCAGTGTAGTTTTGCATGTATACAACATCATCATCCCCTTTTCATACAGCGCTGTGAAAGAGTGTTTTTTGCCCCATCTGATTTTCTGTGTTTTTACACTGAATGTCTTCAGATCCTCAACCAATGGGTCAGTGACATATGTACCATAAAAAAGTGTTTTTTCAAAAATTTCAAATAACAGGCATAAAAATGGTTGACTTTTGTTCTACTAACTCTCATCTTTATAGAAACATATGTTGTTTCAAAATTTTCAATTGGAATCAGAATTTATGTGACAATTTGTTGTATTAGTGCTTACAATCGTCATATGGTGTGACATGAAAATAATTGTATATAAACTGAAAATGGATATCATCTTTTAAGTTACTCACTTTATCAAAATCATTTATCATAACTAAACTGTGATCCATTATAGTTTTGTGAAAATTAATTAAATTTGTGTATTTTTTTTAAAACATTGCTCAATGTGAGACCTATGCCGTCGGTCTTTCAACATTTTTTCTATTTATTGTGACAAACCTTGCTAGAAAATTATAAAAATATTTGTGACTCTTGCTGATACTATTTTCTATGTATTCCATGAACATTTTCAGGTTTTATCATTAATAAAGGTATGTTATTTTCACAATTTGGAATGTCACACCAAATGATATAGTGTCACACCATATGATAATGTCGCCATGTGTCAATGCAAACCATGTATTATCCTACTTATTGGTGAGTACTGATCACTCATATGGCAGGAAATATTTAACCACTCTTAAATGCTGCAAGGCAATATTCAAATTTTATTGATTTATTTGATATTTAACAATAAAACAAACATTGTTTTAATATTGTATGAACCATATGAACATATGTTTGTGTATCAAATTTCATTTCAATTCAAAACTGGTCTG
This sequence comes from Carassius auratus, assembly GCF_003368295.1. Classification (NCBI taxonomy): domain Eukaryota; kingdom Metazoa; phylum Chordata; class Actinopteri; order Cypriniformes; family Cyprinidae; genus Carassius; species Carassius auratus. The sequence continues at coordinate 9,406,485 of NC_039254.1, read as the reverse complement.
CAATATGTATTAAAATAAGTAAAACAACCATTTTTTTAATATCATATGAACCGTGAACATAAAACGTAGCTGAGTGGATCCACAAATAAATCAGTTCATCTAGACTCCATTGTACATAAGCCAGTCAAATTTGGAGAGAGTAGTGAAAGTGAAAGTGAAGTGACATTCAGCCAAGTATGGTGACCCATACTCAGAATTTGTGCTCTGCATTTAACCCATCCGAAATGCACACACACAGAGCAGTGAACACACACACACACACACACTGTGAACACACACCCGGAGCAGTGGGCAGCCATTTATGCTGCGGCGCCCGGGGAGCAGTTGGGGGTTCGATGCCTTGCTCAAGGGCACCTAAGTCGTGGTATTGAAGGTGGAGAGAGAACTGTACATGCACTCCCCCCACCCCGAGACTCGAACTCACAACCCTTCGATTGGGAGTCCAACCCTCTAACCATTAGGCCACGTAGCAAACCTCTCCCTGTATCTCTTTGTCCTGTCTGCACTTGTCATCATTATCTGCCTCAAGTTGACAAAAAAAAGGAAATGTATGGTTTGAGATGAAGACAACATTGTTTAGACTTAAACAGCATTCTAAGGTTTCTGTGAAGGGATCTGCTGTGTCTGTCTGATGAACTAGAAATCTGTATCACCGAATTAAACTAAACTAAACTAAACTAAACACAATCGATGGTGGATAATTACAGCTTTTATGTGATGATTGACCCAAATAAATGTTTAAAAAGACAAAACATACATTGGACTTTGTTATTTATTGTTATATATGCAGGGAATTACAATTCATATCATATGGTGTGACAATCAAATCATATGGCGTGACAGGCAGACATGTCACACCATATGATGTTTTCTGCACTTAGCACAACCTTGAGTCTTGTAGCTACACATTAGCATACTAACAACATGCTAGCTGTAACAAAGCAGCATATATTTACATATAATTATGACAGAATAATAACATTTCTTTTGCATTTTTATAAAAAAATGTGTCACACCAAAAGACATCTGGAAGTGGGACTTTTGTCAGAGTGCCAACAAGATCTGATTTATTGTAAAAATAAAAATGATGACTCACCTCAGGTTGAACAGTAGAAATACACTGCTAGTTCTGTACAACATTGCTGAAGAAGGTCCTCTCCTTCCCAAGGGTGTCAAAACAGTTGTCCGTTCAAATATCCCAAAATAGTGTCACACCATATGAATTTGATTTGTGTGACAAAATCTTTTTGATTAGAACTGACTCAAAACATTATGCTTGGACTTTGAAAAGAGTAGGCTCACAAATAGACATCTGTATTATTTGTCTGTATTTTTTTGAGAATTTTTGCATTTATTTTTTTTTGTTTTATTCAAGTTCTCACTTTGAGAAACAAGTGCCGGACAGTCACAGCATATGAGTTTTGTTATGTTTGGTTGAAAATTCTGAAAAAATTAGTTATGAACTGTTTTAATGTTGAATATGTTCACATAAAGCATAATGTTCTGCACAATATTGAGAAGGTTTTTGGCAAATATATTTTGCATTCATACATGTTTGACACTGTGAAAGAGTGTTTTTTGCCCCATCTGATTTTCTGTGTTTTTACACTGAATGTCTTCAGATCCTCAACCAATACTAATTAAAAAAAATCGAAACCCTTTACAAACAAAAAACACAACAACATATATCTTCCATATGATTCCTGTATTGATTTGTTTTAGATCATGCCGAAGGATTTTATTTTTTAATTTAATAAATCTATTATTATGTAATAATTTAATGCAATGTTACTTTATATTTATTATATATTATATTTTATATTAATTTATTTTATAAGTCATTAAAATAATACAATATATTAGACTACCATTCAAAAAAAAAGTTTTTGAAAAACTCTTTTTAAATTAATTTTAAAAATAACTTTTCTATTTTAATATATTTTAAATGTTATTTATTCCTGTGATGGCCAAGTCGAAATTTCACACTTTCAGATATCATTCTAATGTGCTGATATGGTGCTCGAAATTTTTCGTTATTATCATCAATGTGGAAAACCGTCATGTTTCTTTCTATTTCTTTGTAACATTATACATCTCTTTACTTTCACCTTTTGTCTAATGCATTCTTGCTGAAAAATAATATATTAGCATAATTATTAGTATAATAAATAGAGCTGTCAAATGATTAATCGCGATTAATTGCATCCAAAATAAAAGTTTTTGTTTGCATCATATATGTATGTATATATTTAAGAAAAATATGTCACGTTTATATATTGAATATATTTATATAAATATAAATATATACATGTAAATATTTTCAAAATATGCTCTACGTGTGTGTCTTTATGTATATAAGACATAATAAATATACTAGGCACACACACATATATTATGTAAACAAAAACTTTTATTTTGGAGCACTAATAATAAGCATTCATGTCTTTAAAAACAAAACAAATCGGTAACACTTTAGTATAGGGACCAACCCTCACTATTAACTACATGCATATTAGCATGCCTAACATTTTGGCTGTTTATTAGTACTTATAAAGCACATATTCTGCATGATTATATTCCACATCTCTAATCCTACCCAATACCTAAAATTAACAACTAACTCTTGATAACAAGCAGTTGAGGAGTTTATTAAGGCAACAGTCATATTTAATGGTTTGTTAATAGCGTGAATTTTACCTTAAAATAAAGTGTCACCCCAAACTTTTGATGGTAGAGTACAATATATGTAATATATGTATGTGACATTAGAAATTCAGATGTTGGCAAATACTTTTTTATGAACACAACATGTCAACATTGTCTGTATATTGCTGTCTTCATCCACATGTGGCATCTGTTTTGTAGCTTGTCATTTTGATGGTGAGAATGAATGCAATTACCTTGTCTATTTTTGTACTTTTCAGCTCATCTCTCATGGAGAGCTACTGTACATGTCTGTCTCCGATCCCATCATTCTCATCCAGTTATTGGCACCTTACAGCCTCTTTTCAGTCTCACAACCCTCCATACAGTTTATTGTCTCCACTTCTGGTGCGAGGAGAGCTCATCCTTACACTGTTATTAAATGTGTCAGTCTCTCTTCCAGAGCCTGCTTTCCTGCCCGAGAACTTTAAAAAGAAAGACGTGGTCGAGATTCTCTCCCATAAAAAGGCCTACAACGCCTGTGAGTATGAGTAGGGTTGGGTTGAAGTGCTCTGGGTTGAGTCAGGTTTGTCGTCTTGTGTGACGTAGATGTGTAGGAGTAGGTTAAAGAGGTGTTGTAGGTATTTGCTGCTGTAGCAACTGTGTGGGAATTTTTCTCAATGAGAATGTTAAGAGTCCATGTCTCATCACATCTGGCCGCCCTGTTCAGCTATCCTCATAGCGCATCTGAAGCTGTCCCCGAAGGAGCTGCGAGAAATCCTCATGACCATGAGCACCGAGCGTCTGGAACCCGCACATATTAAACAACTGTTGCTTTACGCTCCTGATGACGAGGAGGTCAAACAGTTTCAGCATTACAACCAGGACCCCGCCAAACTTAGCGAGCCTGACCAGTTTGTCCTACAGGTGCTGTCGAGTTCCTATTACTTGAGTTCCAGCCGTTATGTTCCAATTCATGTAAATATTCATGGCTTCTTGTGGCCTTGTTCTACAGATGCTACTAGTTCCTGAGTATAAAACCAGACTGAGGAGTCTTCTTTTTAAGACCACTGTGCAGGAGAAAACCGAAGAAATGAGAGGCGCATATGAATGCATATACAAAGCATCATTAGAGCTTAAAAACAGCAAGAGGTTGGCCAAGATCTTGGAGGTAAAACACTTAATTCTGCACTGAATTATAAATGATCTTTTAGAAATCTTGGTGTTTCCAGAGCCATTCATTTTAAAATATTTGCTCTTTATTGAAATATTGTTCTCAACGCTTTGTATACTTTTCGTGCTTTTAGTTTGTTTTAGCAATGGGTAATTATCTGAATAATGGTCAACCCAAGACGAATAAGACAACAGGATTCAAAATCAATTTTCTTACGGAGGTATGGGTGCAATAATTACATTGCAATGTTTTGGTAACACTTTCTCACCATGAAGTAGTTGCTTGTTAGCATGCCTATTATTAACACACTGGTTATTTAACCCTAACCCTAACCCTAACCCTAAGCACATATACTGCATGACCATATTCTACATCTCTCTGATCTCTAATCCTACCCAATGCCTAAACTTAACAACAACTCTTAATGAGCAGCAAATTACGAGTTTATTGAGGCAAAAATCATACTTAATTAGGTCTGTTAATAGTGAGAATTGGACCTTAAAATAAAAGTGTGACCAATGTTTTTATTAAAAATTCTTATTTTTTATGTTTGTCCTATTAATGGATTCAAATACCTTTCAGCTGAACACAACAAAAACAGTTGATGGAAAGTCAACTTTCCTCCATATTCTTGCCAAATCATTATGCCAACACTTCCCAGAGCTCATCGACTTCGCCAGGGACCTCGTAACAGTGCCACTAGCTGCCAAAGGTAAGCTGTCAGTCAGAACAACTTCCTGTTCGATATTTGTATATACACCTCTTTTCAGAAGTTTGATAATTGTTTTACGTTTTCTGCATTTAGTTGATCAAAAATATAGTTAAAACTATATTATTATTTAATACTCTAAATAAATTGTTCTCAGTATTAACAAATATGTGATGCTTAATATTTTTCATGATTGTTTAAAGAATAGAACAGAATATTTCTTTGAAATAGAGATATTTTCTAACATTATAGATGTCATTACTATAATGTTTGATCAATTTAATGCATCATGGGCGAATACATTATTTTATTTTTTTGCTGTTGGTTTAAATAGGAACGCAGACATAAAATTTGCAACTATAAAATGTATTGACAAATGATTCATGTTCCTGTATTTTTATCGCAAATTCAGTCAATCAGAGGATCATTACGGCTGAGCTCAGTGACCTTCACTCCACCATCCAAGACATTAGAACCTCCTGTGTGAAAATCCCAGCGACTGCAGAGGATCGCTTTGCATCAGTTATGAGTGTATCCACCAATCCACAGCCTTTTCTGAATGAGTTTGTTAGTGAAAAGTACAGCTATCCTGTGAGAACATATTGAACTTCCATCGCAGTGCATCATTCCTTAACTCTGATATTAGAGCTTTCTGGAAAACTGTCATCCAGCTGTGCAGTCCCTAGACTCCTTACAGCAAAGAGCAATGGATGAGTTTCATAAAGTGGCCTCCTACTTTGGAGAAGACAGTAAGGCCACGACCACAGAAACCTTCTTTGGCATCTTCGCCGAATTTATCTCCAAATTTGAGGTGAGTTTTTTAAATGCTGCCATTTTCACAGATGTAATTGCACTAAAGCTGTGAAGTAAGAGATTGCTGATTTTGTATTCAACAGAGAGCACTGAGTGAGACGCAAGGAACAGAAAACCCCAGAAGCCCCCGAATAGCCTCGCCGCTGGCATGGTGAAACCAACAGCATCTGCTGCTTCTAACCCAGAACGCCCATGTGCCAATAAAAACAGGGAACTTGATAGCGTGAAGGGAAATGAACCTTACTTTAAATGTCTCAGATGAATTCAAAATATCTTTAGAATAAAAAAAAAGTTTATATTTTATACAGAACTTCAGCTAGAAAGTATATTAATATAGCCTAATAATAATAATCTTTTTGTTTTGAGATGTCCAGCTGCTAGAGAATGTAACAGGAACACGCACACTTCAGGTGGAGAGGATTGATGGTCTATTTTGGTACCGAGGTGAATGAATGAAGCCAAATGTATTTTAAAACACACAGAAAAGAAAAAAAAAAGTTTCCGATGAGTTTTAAATTCTTCACAGTATTAGTGTTTTATTGTTGTACTCCGTTGTGATACGCCGATACTATAGCAGAACAAGAGTGCACCCTTCATAACTATTTTCCAAATCAATGATCATTTGTATTTTATTGCATTATTAGTTGTACAATTGATCGGTGGTTTCATCCCGCATGAGAATCTGTGGTAGGTCTAACATCATGAAAATGATTTTCAGCTATGAAAAGATGATGCAAAAGCTTCACATTGTTAAAAGGGTACACATATCATCTGTGTTCTTTTAAAACGAATATGTAGCTGGTCTGACTTTTTTAGGTACTATTGTTTAAGATAACCCAACGCATTTCTTCCCGACGTCTTCGGTTCTTAAACAAATGCATGATCTTCCTTATTGCCTGTTTTTGTCCTTTTTGTGTATTTTTCTTGTCAGAACCAATCAACGAGGAGAAAACCTTCAATTTGCATTTGCATGTAGCAGAGTATTTCTATTTATGTAATGGATTCCTGTTTTGATCGTTTCTGTATCTATTTGTTTTACTGAATATGTTTTACCAAATTAGTTGTAAATTAATATCTGTGTACAAATTGTTGGTGTGACTAACCTAGTGTTTTCCTGAGCAGTTCTATATTACTGAGCAGTTCAATATTGAAGGGCCACATATTGCTGCGTTTTAATCAGATGTCGAATTCGTTTTGCCTGAATAAATACGCTTTTGCGGAAATTCATCCGTTATTTCGTACTGACCTCTATTTACGGCTTTTTTACGGTTACATTTAACAACAGTTGTTTTGTCCATTTTTTTTTTCTTCAGTGAACTCTCCAGATCCACTTTGAATGACATCATCAGGTTCTCGTTACTAGGCAACACTATAAGTGCTTCAAATACCAAAGCTCTTAGACGTTTTTATACAGAGTCAGAGGATATAGAAAAATGACTAATAATAAACCCCTGCCTCTTCATCAAGAAACTTAAACCCAATTACACAGACACACAAAAAAAAATTTAATGAGAAAAACAGCACAGTATAAGGCTAAATTCTCTCTTCATAAATAAATGATACATTTTAGAATGAAATCTGGTTTATATCAGTACTTTACACCAAGGAGCTCAAAGATCAGAATGAGGAGGAAATCCAAAAGCAACTAACTGAAATGAATGCATGAATTATTAATGTCTGTGAAACTGGATTCTCATTGGCCGATTGTGATTATTCACTACATAATTCATTAGTGTCCTCATCGATTCCCCAAAGCAGTGCTGCTTGTTTTTCACTATGGTTTCTTTCTTCACATATAAAATACAAATAATTATTTTGTAAGTTGGCCTGTAAGCAAAATAATGAAAAGTCATTTGGTCACTTCAGGCTGTATATTGGTAGAGAAGAAGCTACATTTAATTTCATACAATGACAGCTTACACTCAGTGTGCATAAAGACTAGAATAGGTTGTGAAATTAATGAGAATACAACAATTTGTGAGCCTGGAGCCTGGTCTTTAAGTAGCAGGGTATATTTGTAGCAATAGCCAAAAAATACATTGTATGGGTCAAAATTATAGATTTTTCTTATTAGGACATTGAGTAAAGAACATGTTCCATGAAGATATTTTGTAAATTTCCTACTGTGAATATTAGTAATATGCATTAAGAACTTCATTTGGACAACCTTAAAAGTGATTTTCTCAATATTTAGATTTTTTTTTGCACTCTCTCAGTGTTCAGATTTTCAAGTGTGAGTAAAACCATTAATGGACTCTGATCAGAGACATTGGTGGTGTTAATTTATATTGTAGGTGGTCAGTTCACTTAAAATGGTGTAATATTTTTAGTGTTTCTTTGCACTCGTATATATCCAGAACTACTGGTGAAGAAATACATTTGAGAAGACAACATCTACACAATGAACTGTTGAAACACCAGTTCCTGTTTCACTTTTTTTTATTTCACTTCGAAGCAGTAATACAAAGCATTTTTTGCCTTATTCCAAATTCAATAAAGATGTAGTCTTCTGACATGAAGCTTCTGAACTTCAAATGCACCGTCAACTTTTCGTTTCATAAGTGTGAAGTCAGTTTACTTTCCAAACCTTGGTAAAATAGCTCTTGTAAGTGTACTTAAGTAAGGCAGCATGGTAAAGGCAAGGAAAATGATAAAGAAAAGCTAACTGAGCATGATCGCCTACATTTTCCCCCCTCACACGAGAATCATATTCCAAATGTTCGGATTTTAAATGAGAGTTTATGGAAATGAGACAAAGAGGGATAAATGTAAGCAATTATGTCTGCTCTTAGCTATTATACAATAAGACTAACATCCGCGTGGCACTTTATTCCCCACTTTGGTACCATATCAGGGGTAAAAGGAGGGAAATACAAAGCTATCCTTGTCAAGGCCTGATAAACATACAAACAAAGCCATAACAAAGTTTCCATACCAGAATATCACTAAAGCACATATTTTGACCTTTTTTCTCATTACATAAACTGACAGCTAAACACTATTTCTAATTTTAGCAATCATATTGAGAGTCCAATAACAAATGGCCTTTTTCACATATGATCCAATCAGGATTACTTTTACACATAGCCGAGCAGTGCTCTCCCACATATGTTAGGTCCAGTCATTTTAATGCCCTCACAATAAGAAATCATCAGCTGTCAAAGGCAGGAAACCAATCATTTGACATTTGCATACCTATAACCAAAATTAAGGCTTGCAAAAAAAAAAAAAAGGAATGTAATGTATTTGTACTGTATTAGCTGACTGGAGACCTGCAGTCACAAGCTACACACAAGCCACAGCTTTCAATCTTTTAAATTGAGTAATTGCTTTATTTAGCTAAGGCCACTTAAGACTCACCTCCACGTACCTCGTTCACCAAATTCACCCTATCACCGTACAGTGTTCATTTTTGCTGCCATCGCAATGAAAGGCATGTTTAAATAAACATGCAATATCTCGGGGCGCCTGTTTTCCTGGTGCCACTGGGATTTTTGAGTGTCTTAAGCGTAGGGTAATCGAGGAATACAGCCAAGATGATAAACACTTTGGTAATGGTGAGAAGAGCAGCCCTTTAGCAAACCTTTGGTTAAGGGAGCGAGTGTTTGGGGGACAAGGCCGTTTTTACAGGACGGTGCTCTCTGTGTCAAGGTCAGTGTCCTTGAGTTGGGCGACGGGCTTCTCAATGGCGATATCAGGAACAAGAGCTCGAGCCAGTGGTTTAAATGTCATCCCCGAATCTGTAAGAGACAAGATTAGGGATTCAGACCATGTTGACTAATGATTGTTAATAATCAAAATACAAAATTAAGTTTAACAGCGCTTTCATTTATTAGACCAGCACCACCCAATGATGAGCAAAATCATTTTTTATGTTTCTGTAATGGTTGAGCTCATTAGTCATAGTAGTTGTGTTTCTAATTATAAAGTTGTTGAAATGACTGTTGTTATCCTTGAATTTTTGAGTTTGCTGTTAAAAAAATAAATAGTAAAGCACTTTATACATGTTTTATTCAGATACCTAATTACAGTCAACAACAACAGAAACTGTGGAAAAGTACATAAAAACAATTGCAAGAATGCAAGATATTATTATCAAGGCCAAAGGCAGTCAAGCAAAATATGTTTTTTGGTGATGTGTGAATGAAAATTATTTAATTGCCTAATAAATGACAATAACATTTTGAATTTTAAACAAATTTTTGACAAATTCAGCAGGAGGTCTAATAAGTGTGTTAAGCACATGCAGTGCTTAAATTTATTAGAGTATATTTATTGACTTTGTGCATCCGAATACAAAATATTAATAAAGTGTTATACAATTTTTTTCTGTCTTTTGCGTATAACAGTACATTCAAAAGCTCATGGATTGGCTTTAAAATGAGGATTTAGTTTATTTTAGAATAAGGATTTAAGGGAAAACTCACTCTACATACTATACAGTTTGCTTTTGAATGTTTTTTTTTTTTTTTATGGGACCTATTCCAGGACTATAATAATAATAATAATGATAATAAATGAATAAATAAATAATACTTTATTATTAAATTATAACAAACCAATAAAGAACTCTTACTATATTAATAATACTACCGTGCTGTAAAATACAATTGTATAGTATTTGATCTTTATAACATTTTACAGAAAAACTAAAATCACAGTGCTAATATCCATACTGTCTTCATTTCAAAATCTTGTTACATTCAAACTGGCGTTTCTTGTCAAAAAGTGACAAGCTTGCATCCCTGCTTTCTCTAAAATGCTGCACGTCAAGGATATCTGCAACATATCTCACTTTATCATAAATGGCAGAATTAAGTAATACTATTAATATAGTGTCAAAGGTTAAATAAGTTATAGCAGTGTATTAATTTGGGGTACTATTTTGGGTAAAATCCTTCAGGTTGCACTTATTGGTTGACATCGTAGATAAGAAAAAAAACTAAGTAGAAAAGTACTCTAGTACTGACACAGTATTCAATATTCAGAGCAAGGAAGCTCAATTATAAAATGTTAATCATTAAATGCAATTCTAAAATAGTAGCGAGATAAATGTGAACTCATTTTGTTATGAAACTTTGTTTGAATAAACGCATTCTGCTCTCAGTGCATCTGTGGTTAGTATTTCACCAAGCAGTGGTATTACAAATGAATCCACTTTTTTTTATGATGTAGCAACATCTATGAAATTCTATTCAGCTTTCAGACACAGTCTTCATGTGCCCCAAAACCTTATGCAACTCGTAGAAACGCAAACAATATGGCAAGTTAAACAGAAGCGTAGAGTGACGGAAATAAAAGAGCTTCACCCATTGTTTTGAAAGCAGCACTGCAAATTCCATTGCTGTCACTTCCTGTGGCTGGAGGCTGGGGCGGAGGGGGAACAGTAGGTCTGTTTCGTGGTTTAGGCACAGGCCTCGGCCGAGGAAGCGATCCTGACTGGAACACTGGGGGAGCAGTGGGACTGGGACTGTCGTGGAACACTGCTGTGGGCGGAGGGGTGCTCGGTGGTGTGGGAGTGCTGGGAGGGGAGGGCTCTTCTCCGCTGGGCTGGGGAGGGGGCGTGGCCTGCGTGGGAGGCTGCGGGGGCGGGTGATTGGGTGCCTGAATAGGAGGCTGGTTGCTGGAGTGGCGACGTGGGGTTGTGTTGGTTTGAGCCTGTGGTTGTGTGGGGCTCAGATTGGTCGGAGAGTTACTAGAAAGCGGTCTAGGGGAGGGGCCGAGGGAATGCTGTACTGACTGATTGGCTGGTTGGCCTGGTGGAGGGTTGGCTGGTTTAGGAGGAGCAGGGGCCGGCTTCTTGGTACCTATAAATAAAAAGAGAATTTAAAACAAGCTCTGTCTGGTTTTCTGAGCTGTTCTCGTACAACACCGGTCTACACCGGACGTGACCATTACACACCGCAAATCCAGTCATACTTTGTTTCAAAAGAACATTAGAAATAGAATGGGTGATCAGTTTACTGTCGGAGACTTGTTTCATGTTGAACTGCAATGTATCTAGTGTAGACAGTGTCAATGATTTTTGTCATTTACTCAATTTCTGAGGTAAGTCTACTGACCTCTGCGTGCCATGTGAGGACTGGGTCCTGTAGATCCAGCCACAGGGGTCCCCACACTCAGCTGTCCTGATCCTCCAGTGCCATTTCTCTGAGCTGGAGGAGTGGACGCAGAGTCTCGCGACTTTGGACTGTGACACAAACAGAAGAAAAAATAGACATCTGTAATATTTATTAAATAATATTCATTTGACATTCTGCAACATGCAAACTCCACAAATACAAACGTAAGCCTTATTGTGGTGGAATATTTAAATTTTAATTAGTTCACCCAGATAGCAAAATTATGTAATTAATAACTTACCCTCATGTTAGTCCAAACCTGTAAGACCTCCATTTATCTTTGGAACACAGTTTAAGATATTTTAGATTTAGTCCGAGAGCTCTCAGTCCCTCCATTGAAGCTGTGTGTACGGTCTACTGTCCATGTCCAGAAAGGTAAGAAAAACATCATCAAAGTAGTCCATGTGACATCAGAGGGTCAGTTAGAATTTTAGAAGCATTGAAAATACATTTTGGTAAAAAAATAGCAAAAACTACGACTTTATTCAGCACTGTCTTCTCTTCCGGGTCTGTTGTGAGAGAGAGTTCAAAACAAAGCAGTCTGGATATCCGGTTCGCGAACGAATCATTCGATGTAACCAGATCTTTTTGAACCAGTTCACCAAATCGAAGTGAATCGTTTTAAAATGTTTGCATCTCTAATACGCATTAATCCACAAATGACTTAAGCTGTTAACTTTTGCTGAATAAAGTCGTCGTTTTTGCTATTTTTGGACCAAAATGTATTTTCAATGCTTCAAAAAATTCTAACTGACCCTCTGATGTCACATGGACTACTTTTATGATGTTTTTCTTACCTTTCTGGACACGGACAGTACCGTACACACAGTTTCAATGGAGGGACTGAGATCTCTCGGACTAAATCTAAAATATCTTAAACTGTGTTTTACGGGTTTGGAACGACATGAGGGTAAGTTATTAATTACATAATTTTGCTATCTGGGTGAACTAACCCTTTAAGTTTGAAATGGTTAATTGGGATTTTTTTATGTGGATTTTTTTCTCAACATAAAAATATGTCTGTATTTCAGAAAAAAATAAGTGCAAAAAGCAAGCTTAAGATTGTCAGTGAGGCAGCAAATAGACATATGTACCATATATACACCTAAAGCAGTGGTTCTCAACCTTTTTGACCTAAATATCCACGTTTATTTAAATTATAAACATAATTGATATTCAAAGCCCCCCGTCCCCATATGATAGACAGATACATCAAAATGTCAAATGTCTAATTGACTAAATGCAACTATAAATTATGAAGATATTAAAATATTAAATCATAATATTAAATAATTATTTTCTGTAAATATTACATCTTAACATTTTAACCATTTTAATCTTTTCTTTCATTTCTTTACTTTTTATTGTTAAATCATTTGCATGTATTTTTCTCCACTTTGTATTATCACAGCCTTCTAATATCTTAGAAGATGATAGGACACAAATGTCCACACATTAGAGTGTATGACAAGCTGATTTGACACATTTTCCCTTTTAGTGTAAGCCAATAAAAGCGGTTTTGTTTTAAATGGAGGAGGAGCATGAGCAGTCAAATACTCTCTTTAAAGGGGAAGTCGTGGCCTAGTGGTTGAAGAGTTTGACTCCTAACCCTAGGGTTGTGGGCTCGAATCTCGGGCCGGCAATACCATGACTTAGGTGCCATTGGCTGCCCACTGCTCCGGGTGTGTGTTCACGGTTTGTGTGTGTTCACTACTGTGTGTGTGCACTTTGAATGGGTTAAATGCAGAGCACGAATTCTGAGTATAGGTCACTCCCTCACAAAATACATTTATCAAACATACCTACTTGCCATCTGTTGCTGAAAAGAAATATCAGTAAAACTAATTTTATTTTAGGGTTGTTATAGAACAATGTAAACCACTGGAAAAAAGAAGTTGAAAGATCCGTTTTCCCTCCACAGCTATTCCATGTGCATGCAGGGTGGATTCATTCATGCATTGCACTGATCCGGCACGGTCCGGAACATGCAGGAGTCTTACCTGATCTCCTCAGTATGCTGAGCTAGAAGCTGCTGTGCTGCTGCCAGGGCGGCCATCCCCAGCGCCAGCCCGGGCTGACAGCTCTCTAAGCCCAGGCCCACCTGTGCAGGCTGCTGGAGCAAGAGATCAACCACGGGCTGACCCCCTGCACTACCTGCAGCCTCCACCGGGGGCAGCGGGGGCTGGAAGGCAGGCGAAGCGTGCTGCTTTCTAGGCACAGTATTGCCTCTACGAGGATTGTGGTCCATTAATTTATTAGCAGAGCTACAGAAAGAAGAGACAGCAGAGACACCACTAGTGCTAATAAGTTCCCAGGAGAGCGACGCTACAGAAACCAAGAGGGTAATCTGCATTGGTAGAAATCCCACTTACACCACACACATTGCAGGGTTAAGAGGGAAAAGCAAGAGCTTTATCAGTAGAATGGACACATGGCGGGTGTAATCTGATCCACTATTTTAATAGCTCAATTAAAGTGAATCGATCTATTAAACTGCATTCTAAATCAACTTAATTGCAGATCTTTGTGAAGCAAGAGGAACTAACTAGTGTGATTGATTCAGGGAATCAAACTGTTAATTGAGATTTTGCGTTAAGTTTTACCTGTCTCTCCGGGGCAATTCACCATCTGGGCCCACCATGCTGCCAGGTCTCTTCCTCTCTATAGTGCCCGAGTCATAATCTGGTGAGGTCAGGTGGTTGACGTTGTTCGGCAGGGGCGCAGGCATAGAAAACATGCCGGATACATTAAAATCCACATCTGAAGGAATAACAAGAAACAGGTTAATCCTAAAACTGACAGTAACACTTTTTTCACTGGTAAATACTATATATTTAAAGCTTTATGGCCCCTACCCTCAGGGAAAAACCAATCTGCATGCTGAATGATGGGTTCAATTATAGTAACTACATGTACAGAGGTTGCAGCAGCCATTTCTGCTAGGCTCCTGAAGGTAAAGAGAGGAGAGTTTTAAAAAGGCACAATTAAATGTGTTAACGTGTTTGCTGGATATTGCAAAAAATATTCTGACCCCTCGGTTTTGGCCCACAATAGATTGGGTCCAAGGACAATTGCAATGTTGCTGGGGGTCATCTTGTTAACGTCACTTTCCTGTGCAAGCTTAGCAAGGAACTTAACAAGGTATCTGTAAAACAGAAACAATAGTCTAAATGAGAAGATAGCAATTGAGAAACAATATTTTGAAATCACCATCTTGAACTGTTTTTTAATGTAGTCATAGTGCTGACGTATAAACAAGTTGTTTCAGCAATCCACTGATTTCAGATTTTTTTTTTTTACTACAAATTAGAAGAAAATAAGAAAATTTGCATTAGATGAGGTTATTCTTAAAACGAGAAAAAAAAACCCCACATTTACAGGATAAGTAACATGATTATATTCAAGATATATTTGTATCATTTTATTTACCATTATTTATTATTTCTCTATGTTTTTAATACAGTTAAACTGGGAAGGATCATGGGTCTGCACATGAATAACATGCAGATGATTGACAATAAAATTTCAATACGTCTGAAACCTCTCTGCATACTAGGGGTGACCCCGAATAGTCGACGAATCGATGCTTCGATTCGAGGAGCCTGATTCGACAATCTAACAGTCGAATATTCGCGGGTGTTATTGATTATGCCATTTTGACTATATGGGAGAGCTCAAATGTCTTCACATAGAACTATCGGTTTTCTCCCAATAAGTTAATATACAGCCTATTATGATAAAGCTGTAAGAATCTGAAAAGAGAGAAGCTTCAAATTAATATTTTAAAGTGCGTGAATAAATCCAACCACCCCTATAGATTTATGTTTCACTTTCCATAATCCGTGACCGACATGAGGAGCATCTTGGCAGCAGGGATTTTTTGGGTAGAGACTGGATTTTTTTCGAACAGGTAGGGTACAAGTGATTTCAAAACATTTCAGCAGGTATATATATATATATATATATATATATATATAAATATATATATATATATATATATTATATATCGAGGATTATTTACCTGATATAAAATGCATTTGATTTTGAGTCAAGTGCTTCATTGTAGTACTACGGTGATATCTATTCATACAAAATGCATGTTATTTTTTATTTAGTGCTGTCCTGAGTAAGACATTGTACGTACATCTTGTTTCCTTATGGAGCATCAGTGAATGTTTGAATCTTTTTAAATAGTTGTGTTCGAGTCCCTAAAATGTCCTCAGTGTGATAACATGTATCTCAAAATCATACAGTCACTGCTGGAAAGGGTTCAAATATGTAAAGATGCTGGAAAACTGAAGAATCTGCAGGACCTTAAAGATTTTTCTGAAGAACGCTGCTCAGTTTAACAGTTCAGAAAAAACAAGGGACTCATGCACAACCATCACAAAACAGTCAGTCAGATCCAGACAGTCGAGGATCATCAGGTGACCACACATAGTACTAAGAACCAAGGGTACCCAAACTTTTGAGTGGGGTTATTTTAATAATTTCAGCATTTTTTTTGTCTTGTGGACTAAATGTTAATATATTTTATGTACAATATCTTACTCAGGACAGTACTAAATAAAATATAACATGCATTTAGTATGATCTCTTTTATTTTTTGAAAATTACTCGCATTTTCACAGATTCTGCAAAGGGTGCCCAAACTTTCGAGCCCCACTCGGGCACTTTTTGCAAATAGCCTATAAGTCTTAATATTAACGTTATGTTGTATAAATAAGGAAGCGTATTCTATATGAAATTATGAGTTGAATCCCATTGATTAAAAACTTTCTATTAAATGCATTACTCTACTGGTCATCTTCAGTGCGCGCAGCTCAAAACAGAAATGCAGAACATTAATTACTAACATTTTAGGCTAAAGTTAAAATGAGGGCACTATTGAAAAAATAAATAAAATAAAATTGTTAATTCTTATGGTTTCGCCGACGTTAAGTGTTAGCTATCTGTTCATCAAAACATAAAACATTATTTACCCCGTTTATATCTGCAAGGTGTTCATTACACATTTTCCCTGTGTGTTAACATCAGTAATTATGGCTGTTGAATGTCTGACTTGACGCTTGTTAATGTATTTTGCCCCTCCCCCAAACATATGATTTCACTATCAGTCGAATATCGGCAAGATTCGAAAATTCCGATTCGACTATGAAAATCCTTAGTTGGGGACACCCCTACTGCATACACGTATACGTTTTCAATCTCACACATGGAGCCCCAGAACTCTGCACAAACTGATTATACTTCACATTAAAATGCAGTTGAAACTCACCTGAAGTTTGCCTTGTTGTTTTTTGGTAACTGATCACAGGTAACCCACAAAGCTTGTAACCGTTTGTCTGGATCAGGGACACTTGACAAAATAAAAGCCAAGTAATTAACATCATAAACACTACAAGATTTATTTAAAAAACCTTTTCTGTAAAGTACTGCAAGATGGCTTACTTGGATGCCTGTATCCATTCATCATACAACTGGTACGTCATCAAAGGTTCAGGCAGCTCTCTGAGATATGACTTTAATGCCCCTTAAATCAGGAGGATGTGGTTTTAAATTAACATTCATTAAGTGTGAATGACAAATGACTGATACACTCAACAAAACAAGGACTTACCAGCAACGGCATGCGGGTCGGAGTAAAACTCCTCCAGCTGTGAAGTGGAGCAATCCAGAGCTGCCTTCAGCTTCTTCAGCTTGGAGGCTCCTGCAGCTATTCTGAAAAGACCCTGGAGAACGATGAATTTAAAGAAGGATTCAGAGTGAAAACCAAGACCCAAATTCATTCTCTAACACTTTAAATGTTTTGTTTTGTCGGATAGCTGTAGGAGCAGTTTCAAAGATGTGTCGGTACAATGTGGACACAGTTAAAGGATGAACAATACTTGTATTGTGGTTCGATAATTGAAAACATTTGCCGTTCTGTCTTGAACGGATTGGAAAAGATTACTGTGGCAGATCAACAATACAGTATTTGATGTGTATGACTGATGTATTGTTTAAACACTGTAGTTGTCTCGCCGTACCTCCTCTTTCATTCCAGTCTCCAGCAGCATCATGATGCAGGCCTCTATAGGCAGCGCGATCTCTCTGCTACTGCGCTTCAGGTGCTCGTCCAGAGCCGTTCCAAACGCTGGCTTCTCAGTCCACGAATCTATCAGGAAAACAAAAATAGCTTTATTGAAAAAAAAAAAAAATAATAGTAAATGTTTACTAGCAGCATCAACTGAAAGCATCACACTCTTAAAATAAAAGATGTGAATTACAGAAGGAGTGTTCATCTGTGATTCATCAAGACAAAATACTGTAAGCACTAGCCCCCTTCAAGCTGTCTTTTTCCATATTACTGTTTCTGAAAAAGGCAGGTGGGTGAGATCTGAGAAATATTACTCATGGCCCACATGCTGGGACACCAAGTCTGTCTGCCTCACGTGTGCTCGCAGGAAAACATCAAAACAACCATTTATAGCACTCAAGCGCTAGATTTCCAGGCACAAACGAGAATGAAAACAATTATGAGCCTCTGAGGACTGCACAGAAAAATCACTGAAACACACCGTCAGGCTAAATTCACTTCATTTTCATTTGATACATCTACATTAGTCACTAGGGATGGTCACAATGGTGCAGCACTCAATCAAAAACCAGCTACTGTAGCAGACTAATCTGGCTGATAGTTTATGTAGTTTTTTTTTTAAAGTTTTTTATTTTTGTATATTTTTACCAGCAGTGATTTAACTAGTCTAAAAAAAAAAAAAAAAAATCTTCGTCTTCATCTAAAACCAGAATAATTATATAAGGTTGCCTTAAAGGCATAGTTGACCAAAAAAAAATGAAAGTTGTGTCATTACTTACTGACCTTCATGTCATTCTACGCCTGTATGACTTTTGTCAGCTGAACATAAAAGAATATATTCGCACATTGGGATTAAAGTGGTCAAATGATGCAATTTCAATTTTTCCTTTCTCTTTGGAGTGTTACAAGCTCTTGGTGCATAAAGAAGCTCTGTAAAGTTGCAAAGACTAAAGTCTCAAAACCAAAGAGATAATCTTTATAAGATTTAAGAGTAAAAAAAAAACGCCCTCCTAAAACAGCTCATTCAAACACGCCCCCACATCTCTACCTCACAATGTGGGAAGATTTGCATAACACCGCCTAAATGTTCACGCAAAGAAAGATGGCATTACGTTTATTCTCACTGTCGCCACCAGCACCATGTTCTGGAGACACTGTGCGATTCCTTGTAAAAGCAAAACTACTTTGTTTGGCCTTCCAAAAGAGGACGCAACTACAAATCAGCGGTTAATTTGCATTTACAACACTGTTTCAGAACACATTTCGTATGTTTCTCTTGTCGCTTCAGGCGTTTGTTCTATTTGAACAAAAGTGCCCTGTGAAGTGGACATCACAGGAAATTCAGCCATGGTTCCAGTTAAAAGTGAATGTATACGTTTAATTCAAAGTGCATTGAAGTTTGCGAGATGTGAATTTAAATAGTATTTATTTACAAAGGTATACGATGTCACACAAATCCATGAATTTATGTTCTAAAGTGAGGTAAACGTCAACAGATTTCCCTGCTCAGGCAGTAGGGAGCAATGAAAACAGTGTAGGGACCATGTCAATAGGAACACAGTTCATGCACTGAGCTCACTTCTAACAAGCTGATTATCTGAATCAGTTGTGTTAACAAAAAGAGATATGCAAAATATGCAGACCTGGGGGGCGTGAGGACTGGAATTGAGAACCGCTGGTGTTTTAGTGTCATTATAATCCGTAATTATGTCCCCAACAGATGCAACAAATTTCTCGTTTATAATGGGTTTTAATGTTTTTGCCTCAGCACTCCGGGACACACAGCATCACAGTATACTGTAGTAAGGGGCGTAACACTTCCGTCACACGCTTGAGGTATTCGGCCAAATCACAACGCACTGGATAGCTGTCCAAATCAGAGCACACTTTGCTTTTCAGAATGGTGAGTTTTGTTAAAAAAATGTCACGTTTCAGAAAGGTGGGGCATAGAGGAGAAACAATAATGTACACTATGTGGAAAATAATGCATAATGCAAAATCGTGTTTTTTGAAACTTAAACCGCATAAACATTTATTATAATCATTACACCAAATACACAAAATAAATGTTATTTTTAGCAACATTATATGACCCTTTTAATATAATGAACGCCATTGACTTTCATTGTATGGATAAACACAGTCAAAACATTTTTCCAAGTAATTTGTTTTATGTTGCACAGAAGAAACTTTCTGAAAAAGATCTGTTTTCAGTGAACTATCCCTTTAAGACCAATCAATCAACTAGACATTCATCTTCAAAATATGTAGTTTTAAGGATGCTTGTTAGTCACTAGAGGCTATTATGTTTCATTGGTACTTATTTCAGATACACAGCAATAAGAAAGAAACTGAGTCGTCACCTTGTTGAGCTTGAATGGTTGGCAGGACGCTCTCAAGCAAGGTGAGAGATTTTCGATGATAATCCGCTTGTGCCTCTAATAACTGAGAACAGAGCAGACATTGAGGAAGGAGAGACACACAGCAGGATGAACAATGGCCATTACAAACATGGAACTGAACAGGAATAAACACAGCAACTGAGTTACTGAACAAAAAAGCTCCTTACCATTACATAGTGGCGCGCATAGTCTGCCTCCTTTGAGAAGAAATTGTACATGTCTGCTGAAAGTTGATCCTGGAAGAAAAGGAAAAAAAACATGATTGAAACTATTGGTTTTGTTCTGGCTGTACAGACAGAGAAACTGGATATTACAGGAAACAAGCACAGCAGTTAGCCACATTCTCTTGATACATTACATTATGCATTCGGTAGATGCTTTTATCTAAATTGACTTATACTCTTTGCTATACATTTTATCAGTAATGTGTTCCCTGGCAATCAAACCCATGCCGAACAGGAATGCACATGCTGAGCCTTAATTGTTCAAGTGGTGACGCAGGTTTGAGACCTTATTTCATGTCTGCATTTACCAAAAATGACTATTCAGTCAGAAAGGAAAAAAATTGTCTGTAATTACGACATTGATTACACATCAGATTTCTGCAGTTATAACAACCGCTGCATCATAAATCAGCCACCATATGGCTGACTAGCAGCTCAATGGTTTTGCCACAGGCTAGATGAACTTTGAATTAAGCAGACTGATGTCTAGTTTTATTTGAGATCGCCTAGTGATTAGAAATATCATATTTTATTATTTATACAAGAAAAAAAATTGTAGACTAAGAGCAACGATTTTCATTGAACGGACTTTAAATTTAAAATATAGACTGAAAAGGATATTCATGTACAGTATACAATAAACTCACCTACACTAACACATTCAGAGGTTTTGGCTGGTAAAAATACAGTTTGGGATTTGATGAAAAATATAGTAAAAAAGTTAAAACTGTGAAATATTATTTCAACTCTGTTCTATTTTGATATCTTATAAAATAGCTTATTCCCTGTGATGGCAAAGCTCAAAATGTTTATTGTTATTATCATCACAGCTTACTATTTTTCTGGAAACCCTGATACCTTTTAGGACACTTTGATGAATAGAAAAAAATACAAAGAAATGCATTCATTTGAGATAAAATTTAATGCAGCCTTGCTGAAAAGTTATTTCTTAAAGAAACAAAATTCTTCCTGACTGCAGACTTACGGTATTGTACGCTCCTTTTAGAAATCTGAAACTGCACACCCTTTCTAAAAATTCTAGATTCAGTTTCAAAATGCTTGGCTGAAGATTCTAGCTATAATCCTCCTGTAACTAACACCCACTTACCTTACCTCAGCAAATCAGTTAAAGGGATAGTTCACCCAAAAATGAAAATTTGATGTTTATCTGTTTACCCCCAGGGCATCCAACATGTAGGTGTCTTTGTTTCGTCAGCAGAACAAAAACAAGATTTTTAACTCAAGCCGTTGCAGTCTGTCTGTCTTCTAATGTAAGTGGATGGGAAGCACGGCTAAAACACACAAACAAAACCAAATTAAACCCTGCGGCCCGTGACAATACATTGACGTGTAAAGAAACAAATAGTCGTTCTGTGCAAGAAACTGAATAGCATTTATATTTGATCTTTTACATCTGATTCACGCAATGTCCGAACTGTTAGAACTCTCCTGAGCATGTCCTCCTGAGCGCGTTATCAGCAGCAGGTGCATGAGGCGTCTTCTTCTTCTTGCTTTATGGCGGAATGTCAATGGTCGACTTGAGAGATAGGTGGCAGTAATGCACTTATAAGTCTGCATCCGCCATAAAACAAGACGACGACAACGCCTCATGCGCCTACTGCTGTGAACGCGCTCATGAGATTCTAACAGTTTAGACATTGTGTGAACCACAGGTAAAAAGCAATATAAATACTGTTCAGTTTCTTGCACAGACCGATCATTTTGTGTCTTTACACATCAATGTATCGTCACAAGCAGAAGGGTTAAATTTGGTTTTGTGTATTTATTTTTATTTTTTTTGTATGCTTTAGCCATGATTCTCAACCACTTACATTACAAGACTGATACACTGCAATGGCTTGAGTTAAAAATCTTGTTTTGTGTTCAACTGAAGAAACAAAGTCGTCTGCACCTTGGATGCCCTGGGGGTAAGCAGATAAACATCACAACAAAACACATTTCATGTCATCTAACTGATATCCATCAGCCAAGCCAATGAGGTGTATGATGCTATCGTTCTTACATGCCACTGCAATATGTTGCTGTAAAATTCATAACTAAGCAACTCATAAGGTTAAGGCATGTTAAGGCATGTTTAGGCATGTTGCACATCAGTACCTTACACAGCTCCATTTTGTTCATAGCTTCATCGACTTCTTCTTTAAGTGAGTCTGCTTTGGCTGTCAGTGCTTGTGTGTTTGTTCCTGAGATTATGGACTTGGTCGCCTGCAACCACCTGTAAAGAGACCGTTTCAGTTATGAACTAGGTAAAACATGATATAGAGAAACCTGATGCGTGACAGAAACCTAACCTTGCTCGGGCAGA
Organism: Carassius auratus; assembly: GCF_003368295.1. Classification (NCBI taxonomy): domain Eukaryota; kingdom Metazoa; phylum Chordata; class Actinopteri; order Cypriniformes; family Cyprinidae; genus Carassius; species Carassius auratus. Next base: position 9,383,993 of record NC_039254.1, on the reverse strand, counting down.
GTCATAGTCCAGAACCAGCTTGGCTAACTGCCGCCTCTGTTTCAGGATGTTAGGAATGTCCACCTGAAAAAACAATAAGATTACGTAAGCTTTGTTATTAACATTCTGGCCTACACCAATCATTTTTGTCATATTATGTGTGGCTGATATTAAAATGAAGCTAATCTAAATGTTAAATTGGGGAAATGAGCATGGATATACTTTTATGTTTGACTGTACCTCTGCTAGCTGATTGAGGGGGTCTAAGATTTCCTTTTCAATGTTCATCTCATGCTGCATTAGTTCAGAGGCCAGTTTGTTCTCTGCATCTCCGCACATCTCCATCATTTTCCTGCAAAGAAGATACTGAATATAAATGACTGTTCAAAAATTTGGGGACTCAAGATAAAGAAAATACAATAAAAACAGCAATACTTGGAAAAACTATTACACAAAAAAATGTTTTGAGGATGTAATTTATTCCTGTGATGGCAAAGATAATTTTTCAGCAGCCATTATTTCATTGCTCAGTGTCACATGATCCTTCAGAAATCAATATGCTGATTTGATCCTCAAGAAACATTTCTTATTAATGCCGAAAACAGTTGTGCTGTTCAATATTTTTGTGGAAATCGCGATACATATTATCTATAAATATATTCACTCTTACTTTCGACCAATTTATTTAAACTCAAAATTATTTAATTAACCCCTTAGTATAGAGACCAATTTTCACTATTAACTAATTGCTTCTTAGCTTGCCCGTTATTAATATATTAACATACTTATAAAGCACATATAAATCTGCATGACCATATTCTGCATCCCTAATTACTATTAATAAGCAGCAAATTATGAGTTTATTGAAGCATAAGTCATAGTTAATGGTTTGTTAATAGCGATAATGGAATCTCAAAATAAAGTGTGACCTTAATTTCCTTACAAAAATCTTACTGAACAAAGTTTATACTGTTTTTTTATTAAATGCATGACATGAGTGCTTTTATACACTGTGCTTTTTTGTGTCATTGTCTCATTTAAACAATACAATGAACTAATCCATAACCAATCAAAAAAATAAAGAGCCACGTTTAAGCGGTAATTGATTAAAATCGATTTAAATGTTAACGTCATCCAATTACCCAATCAGAGACTCCTCCCCCAACTGGTTTCCGCCATCCTGCATGGCCTGAGACAGCGATGTCAGTGGAAGCTTTTTCTGTGCCAGAAAACCAGGGAGTTTTTTCATGTGAAACATTATATGCAAATTCAAGTCATAAGTCGTAAGCACTGTTATGTCCTTACATGTCTCTTCTCAGCATCAGTGCCTATCTGCCCCTGCAAACACATGACCATTCTTTTGTGCGTGTTGTGCGAAATGACTCGCACCAACTCCATACGCCGCTCAATCTGTGCGGAGTAAAACAAAACATCAATAAAAACCCACAATCCATACTGAGCTGTGGCTACCACTCAATATAAAACCTGTATGCATCGTGTTGAAAGAAAACAGCCAGTAAAAAAGTGCCTAAGGCGTGTTATGCAATATCTTCTGGGAAGCTTCTGTGATATGAAACAGATTTCAGAAATTCAACATTCCAGCTTAACTTTAGAATAGACATCAATGTCAATTAGCAGGTGTTGCTGTCAGAAAGGTATAAAACTTTTTATAGTCTTGAGTGTGGGGTAAGGTCAAACAAGATTTATCACACCACTCCCTGAGGAGGCATGAAAAAGATATATTACTTTACATAAAGACGACAAGTATGACTCATCTGCCCTGTTGGGATGCCTAAGATTTAAATGCATGAGCTCAGCAATGGGATGCCATAAATAGAGAATACAGATGCAGACCAGACTCTCTTGTTCTACTTCATACTGTTAACTAAAAAGTAAATTTTATATTTAAGACTGGCCTTTATTTGTCCGTGTTGACCACGCCCCCGGCCACTATAAGAGGCCCGGGGTTTATTTGACTACCGGTTTTTATTTGAGGAATTACGGTATATATATATATATACACACACACACACACACACACACACACACACACATACTAGTTTGATTGTAGTTTGAGATGGATTTTGTACTGATTTGCTTATCATAATTTTCTAATAGGTGGATTTCTTTTAAAGACTGACTGGAAATGTAGTTCTTTATCTGGAATTTACAATTCACAAATACAACCATTTATAATTGTATAATTATTATACGATTTATTAAAAATGAAAACAAAAATGGAAACCATTATATTCCATTATATAGAATTAAACTAAATGCAGTGGATACAAGTGGATTTTGTGACAAAAATGATAAACTAAATACATTTCTGCAGCAGAATGTATTTGGCAACATTTCCAACGTTTATAATCTGATAAATCATATTCATTATATCTAACTCTATAGGACCTAGCAAACTGCTAAATAAAGCTCTACTGTATTCATTTTTATTTATTTTTGACTGACATTTAACTTCTCATTTATCAGTTAGGCCTCTGATTTTACCAGCAGCAATATGCTTAGAAAAAAATATAGGATGTAATCTTGTATTGTTTTGTTGGAACAGAGATCTACTGTCTAAGACTTTGTAAATACCGTCATGACAGACAAGTCAGCTTTTTGATGTGTGCAGGACGGGCCTGCTCGAACACATGTCAGCCCTAAAAACAACCATGAAAAGAATGTCACTTCAGAACTGTGAGAGCGGAATGACTGAACAAACACTGAGGAGGAGAAAAGAGATCCGAAAAAAAAAAAAACTGACTCGTGTTCCAAAAACAGCCCAGATCAGGAATTCCACAGGCTGGGAGAGGAGATAACCACCTCCTCACACTTCTCTGCCTCCTTTACGTCATGACATTCCCTCACAGCCGTCCCAAAGCAGCTGGGTCAAGCGTACATTCCGCTCGGGTGTCTCCGGCATGAACGCACAGAGGCCCGCCACCCGGCATGGGAACAAGGGGAATCGCTGACTGTTATTGTCTGTGCTTTTCTGCTGAGGGAGATCCTGTTCGAGGGAAGTTGTTTGGATTATCTGGTGTGAGAGGTCTTTAAATGTTTGCCTGTTGCCATCACAGACTAAAAACTGGCAAGCCATCGACAGACTAAACATGCAGAAACAATGAGCTATAGTTTTTTTTTTTGTAATGGAACAGATCATGCGATGTTCAGAAACTGGGGAAACACCACTATAATACTGAATAGTCACTGGCAAAACGAAAGGCACAGGAACGTCCTGTCCGGACAAGGAAAACTGGATGTAATTCAAAATGGGAGGATGCCACTATTCTAGACGCTTAAGAAGTGTCCCCTGAATGTATCTGTGAGTGGCATGAGCATAGCAGCCCTGAGGTTACATGGGTGTCCAGACAGCTGAGAACGGGGTGATGGGATACCGCTGTGATCATCCTTGAGCACCACACAGAACCCAGATTAAAAACCAAGCCCCTCTGAGTGCCACAGGGGGATGTCAGCATAATTCTCGCTTGATGTGTTCCAACATCTCATTGAGATAATTTTAGACACAGCCGGCCAAGAGGAATAAACAAGCTGTCACGAACACAATATTGGTGGAAGTTCAGATAATGACTTTCTATTTCATGGAATCAAGTCCCTGCGTTTCGAGGAGGTCGTTTTAGCACTTTTCTAGAAGAGAACATTCTCTAATGTGACTAAAATAAATAGAATGGAATGTATTTGCTTGACATCAGTGACTACACCTTTCTCTACCCTGTGACTCACTAGTTCCCCACCAACTGATGTAATGTAAAATAGATTACAGACAGAGAAAAGAAGGGCTTCACTGCAGGCAGAGATGGAAATAAAAAGCAGTCACCTGTAACAGGTCATCACTAAGGACCTCGGTTTTCTCCGCTCTGTAAAAGAAGACAACAGATCATTAGAAATTAAACCCATATCCATTTTGAAACAGTAATACTAGTAAATTCCTGTAAAATTACCGTAATGACTTCACCGGTAAATACACAAATGTGCTGATCACACAGACAACAACGTTCCATCTTTTTACCAGTAAAACACCATTCTCAGATCAGTTTCAAAATACCGGTAAATTCGGTCACATCATTAACCAGAAATGACCTCTCAACGGCGGTGCTTCCCGGTGTTGTGTTTGTAAACATGGAGGAGTATACGTGGTCAGTGTTTCTGTTGATGTTCTCATTTTTGTGTCAAACATTCACATTTATGCATCATACAGACATCATATCAGACCACTTCAGACATTTCTTTGACTTCGGTAAATCCATCATCAGTATCAGAATGTTATGATTGGCTCAGAATAGACATCTTACGGCAGCGCGTCCAGTTTCATATCAGTAATCTCGTTCCCCATTTACACTGAGGCCATTACCCATAATTTACTGATAATGTTATAACTTCTGATACCAGCAAATTACCAAAACTAATTTACCATATTTTTGAAAAGGTCCTGTTCACACGATCTCTTAACGGTAATTTACCAGTAATTTGTTTGGAAGGCGCTACTAAAAACACTGGTTCATGAGCTGCTTGCGTGTAAAAGTACACTGTGCCATGCTTCACCATGAAAAACATACAGTATAACATATTTATTGTAATAGTCATGTAATATTCAGGGCTCTAGACTAACTTTTTGCACTGGTTGCACTGGTGCGCCTAAGAAAAAGTTAGGTGAACCCAAATTTTATTTTTATTAAAATAGTTCAGTTTTGTATGTCAATAGCAACGTGATTATATTTCATTTCGATTTTATTAAGTTAATTTAGAAAAACATTGAGCATTTTTTTGGTGTGTTAAATATAAGTTTTAGTTTTTTTTTTTTTTTTTTTAAGTAACGACCAAGCTGCCAGTGGCAGACAGTGAGCATATGTTTGATCAATTTAGCCTTCTCAAATCATCACGACTTGCCTAAAATAAAAACTAGATATAAAACAGTTCAAGCATATAAAAATGTTTAAACGCTAGACCCAGGTAAATGTGTGCTGTATCCAATAGTTTATGCGGAGACGCCTCAGGACATGGCGACGCCAGCATGATCACTTGCATTTTTTTTCAGTGGATACGCCGCCCTTTTTGCTCATAAAGCTAAGAGTAATACATCATTCGTAACTGCAAAGGGTCTTTTATTTGTGTGCCCTCACAATATCAACAAAACGTTGCACTTTCTGCCATGTCGTCTTTAACAGGAGTACAAAAATCTACGGAAACTCAGTAAAAACATGCCTCACAGACGTGATAAATATATCTATAGAAAGCTTTAAATGTCTACTTAACAAAATAAAACAAAAACTCTTTCATTATAATCATAATCCGTAAAAATGCTCTTCTCTTAAAGGCGCGTCTAATGAGGAGATGATGAGCCAGGCTCAGCAACTTCGTCGTTGCGACACAGACTCAGAAAACACTAGTTTATTAGTAAATAGTTCAAATATCTCCTCACTATTTCCCCCGGTCACATTTATGGTAATTTCTTTTGCCGGTGCTATGTGGCAAGCCAGTGAAAATTGGCCCGAAGCCCAGCTCGAGGGGCGTAAGAAAGTCGGGGCCCATCGGGCTCTGGCTGAAATACAGGGCTCTAGTGTCTGTTGATGAACCACAGGGAGATTTTCAGCGTCACTGAGACTTTTTTCCCCCTCGAACGGCTGGTCGCACCAATGCGACCTCAGATTATTTTTAGTCGCACCATTGAGAAATTAGATCGCACTCTAGAGCCCTGATGTTTATAAATTAAACTGTAGACTCTAGTAATGATCAAGTCTAGGACTAGCCAGCAGCTGACAGTCTGTCTAATGAAACCAGCTGTTCGAAACGGGAGTCACCGGCATTTACTTTCCCAGGGAATTTTAGCAGTCCACTGTCAGCCTTGTGAACAAATAGTTAAGGCCCTATTAATAGTAAACTAACAGAGGGCTTTGACCATGGCACAGATTATGTCCTGTCTATCCGAGACCGAGAACGTGAGAGGACAACACCAGCTCAGTTCACACAGGTTACACACACACAAACAAACGTCTATAACACTACTGTTCCAGAATAATGACTCAGAGACAGGTTGTGTGACCTTACCTAAAAATCGTCTTCACTAATGAACTTTTATTGAAGTGTTTGCTACTGTAAAGATCGGAAAGGATTTTACTATGTTCAATCAAATATAGTGACCTTTGCAGGGAGAACAGGTAGATATTTATATATATTTAGATATATATATTTATGACCCTACAAGTTCACATCAACAACAAAAACCAGCATAACGCAGGTCTGGCAATAAAACATTGTTGAAATGTTTCCTGTGTGTGTGGAAGTGGGCCTGTCCCTGTGTCTGCACCTTTTGTTGTGGCAACCGTAACATTCGAAAGCATGGAGGACGTCATACATTATACAATACTGTAAGCTTGCCCGGCATAATATAGAATATTAGTTTCACTGTACATTCATAAAATCCTATTGTTCTCCAAGAGGAAGACAGCAAGTATGACCTTATTCTGCCAGTGACATGGAAATCAGTAATTTACATTAAACTTGAATGTAAAAATAATGCTCTAAAATCATTTTAATTAACTTTGTAAGTAACCACATTTAAGCATTTTGGTGTTTTTAATGTTTTTGAAAAAAGTCTCTTATACTCATCAAATGTAATATTGTGAGATATTCTTACAATTGAAAATATTTGTATTTTATTTTAATATAGTTATAATTTATTCCAGTTTCCAGCAGCCATTACTGTCTTCGGGGTCAATTTATCCTTTAAAAATGTCTCTAATAAGCTGAATTGATGCAACATTTCATATAATTTTTAATGGTAAAAACAGTTGTTGCTTAATATTTTTTGGAAACGATCATACCCTTTTTCAAGATTCTTTAATAAAGGCTAAATTCAAAATAACAGCATTTTTTATTTTCAAATGGAATTAGTTAAAACTTAATGGTTACAGTAATGAATGCTCACGCCCAAGGCTAATGAGTTGTATCTCTTTTTATGGTTATTTAATTTCATTTTATGTATTTTAACCACAAATCTCCTGATGTAAAAGGATGCTTAATGATGCTTAATATTTATTATTATATATTTACTGACCAAAGCTGGCTTGAAAGTTAATTATGGTAGTTTTAAGACCTTGTGTTTTCTTTTTGTTATCAAAAAGGCAATAAAACAATTAGTGCCATTGTAATTATTGAGGAGCAATCAAGCAGACATGATCGCCATTAACTTCTAATGAAGCTTGACTAATGTGTTTAAAGCAGAATACACAGTCTGAATAACTGAAAAATCATCTGTCAAAGCTTGAGACTCTGATTCTGTACTGTTGCATGTCTTCCTTTAGTCTGCCATGTTACCCACAAATCTCAGCCCCAGTTCCTCCTCCTGCCAAAACTCCACGGTTGTAACCTCGTGACAGTAGAGAACAGCTGCTTTCAATTAACACAGGAGGACAAGAAAAAGGGCCTACAAGACTGAAACCAATCCAGATTGAACTCCAAACATTGTGAAAGTGTGTCTGAATCAAGCTCTTGATGTCAGATGTAAAGAAGAACTGAAAATAAATGGTTTCCAGAGCTTTCTCCAGACACTGTCAAACTAACAAACTGATCAAAAATACAGTAAAATGGTACACTTCGCCAAAAAAAGAAAAAAAACAATAACACTATAAAACAATTTTAAATAACTACTGTTCTATTATAAAATATAAAACTGAATTGAAATCAAAGCTGAATTTTCGCCTGACAGCAACTACTAAATAACACTTTACATTTATCTTAAATTAGCCTTATCTTTATATTATATTCAGTGAAGTGTCAAGTGTATGGCCTGAAGCATACTGTCCATTCATGGTTTGAGCAGAGCATTACACACTGATATCAACAGTATCTGATAAAGAAGCGGATTAAGAGCACATAGCAACCACAAAAACTGCGGATTTCTGTAATGGCTTAAAACAGCCATGCTTTTACTTAAAATTACTACAATCTTGTTTTTCCTCTTTGCTGAAACAAACACAGCACACGAGGCCAGTGAAAAGCCTGAGCTGACAATAGATCTGCATCATCAGCGAACTGACAGGTGGTTCTAGTCTTCTGATAAATTGTGAGGTAACGTGGCACTAATGTGGCTTGAGATGGTGTTATGCACAAGTGTGCCATTTAGATCGGCGGTAGAATCTGGTCACACGGTTTGAACCCCAGATCATCGCTGGATCTGCCTCAGAGATGATTCTTTGATTTCATTCATAGAAATGAAACTTCCTCAGTACGATTTCCTATTTAAAAAAAAAGAATAAGGAGAGATTTCCTTTGAGTGGTTGCATGCCGAACACAGTGTACTGCCTCCTCACAATCACAGGAACCATGGGACCAGCTGAGCCCTGCGTCCGACCGACCCTCAACCGCTTCAAGTCTGCTTTCTGCATCACACTGAAGTGATTTATGGTTCGTAAAATAAATTCAGGAAGAGATGAGAATTCCAGCCGAATCTCTTTTATCCACATAATAGTCAACGGATGGCTTTGATGTTCTCATTTTATTGAGCAAATGACTCTGTGTTTATAAAATTGTTAATGAGAAACAAAGGTCAAATAAAACAAATAAAAAAAATACATTTCAACCTGCAGTCAAAAATTTGTGTTACACTATGATTCAGATGTTTGGGGGTTTTAAAGCAGGTTTCATTTATTTAATTAAAGGGGTAATACAACGATGCTAAAAATAACAGTATTTGGGTTAATGCAATGTGCTTTTTATGTGGTTTAAGGTTCACAAAACACATTATTTTCCACATGCCGTACATTGTTATTACTCCTCTCTGCCCAGCCTTTCTGAAATGCTTAGAATTTTACAAAGCGCATCATTCTGAACAGTGCGGTGTGATCCGATAGGCCAGCTATCCAGTGCATTGGGATTGGCTGAAAATAGGGGTGCACGAAAAATATCGGCCAATAATTAATGCATATCTCCCCAGTAAAGGCGGTTATCTAATCAGCTGTAAATTCCTGTGCAATTCCACACTGATAATGAACGTAAATTTGCGAAGATTATCAGTTAACAACGATGAAATGGACATAATCTCCATGACATGGCGGCAACAATACTAGCGAGAATAAAAGTAATGCCTTCTTTCTTTGCGTAAACACTTGGTGGTGTTATGTAAATCTTCCCACAGTGACTCAGATTTGGGGGGGGGGGGGGGTTAAATGAAGCGTTTCAAGAAGGTGTGGATGAGTCTTAACTTTATAAACAATATCTCTTTGGATTTGAGACTTTAGTCTTTGTAACTTTACTTATTTTATATATACACGAACAGATTATAACACTCCAAAGACAAAGGAAAACATTTAAAAAAAATTACCCCTTTAAAAATACATTGTTCTTATATTATATTATATTAATATTATTGCCATTTAAAATGACTGTTCTCTATTTTTAATACATTTTAAAATGTTTTTTTTTTTGTTTTTATCCCAGTGATAGCGAAGCTGAATTTTCAACAGCCTCAATCTTCAATGTTGCATAATCATTTAGATAATCATTCTAATGCTCGTTTAGTGCTCAAGAAACATATTTTTTATTATTATCAATGTTAAAACTACTTAATATATTTGTGGAAACAGTAATGCTTTTTTCTAGATCCCTTTTTTTCCCCAAGTAAATTTTTTTTTTATTGATTTATTCATTCACTACACCTGACACTTGAAATTTGAAATTAAATTACTTTAAAACCTAATGATGCTTTGTAAGTCCATTACTATGTAGATCTTCATTTAGAGGTATAATTTGACACCTCACATGTTGTGAAAATACACTGTCTGGGCTGTCTAGTGGTGCTGGACGTGCCGCCCTCTTTATAGCAGACAGTAATTTTCGGAGGCCTAGAAAGATTGAGGGGGCTGTAAAGTTCCTGGTATTCCAAACTTTGCAACAAAATTATAAATCACCTCAGTTATCTTCTTTTAAACTGAACAGGGATGACCTTGCCCCAGTTTGGTTCAGTGTGAACACTAGTAAACTGTTAGCTACTGGCAATTCTCATTGTCATTGGGCTAGGCAAATGTCTCTGGTGGCTGATCAAATTGCACATGTTTAAAGGGAATGAGGCTGCAGACATGGATGCTAAAGGTCAGGTTAACCACTAGTTCAATGAGCACAGCTGATAGGCAGGTGCATCGCTCCTTGTAAACGTGCTATGATTGGTTAGAAAACTAAAGTGAAAGGCATGTCATCTCTGATACCATATATTCAAGCAAGAAAGTAATGATCTGCTAGAAATGTTACAGTTTGTTTAGTCAAGTGGCCTGTTCAGTAAAGTTAGTACGATTGATACAAACTTAATTTAAACTCTGTATTAGATCTACTTAAAAGGCTTAAAGTGAACAAAATATAGTTTGATGCGAGGAAGGGGAAAAAACTGCATTAACAGCTTTAACACCTCCCTGAAAGACCTGTTCCCTGCATGTTGAGAATTAACAATCCCATTTACCCTCACACAGCTTGTGCAGAATCAAGAATGCAGTTTGAGGCTTTATCAACAGTCAGAGGAGTCAGAAGTGATGACCATGCACATGCCATTTCAATGTACGACACAAAATATGAGCTCAAAGGACATGCTGGCGGACCAACAAACATTAGAAAATACAAGAAGCGCACATAACATCTGAGAACTATATTTTCAAATAGATCCAGGATGTTATCGAGGCACCTATGAAGAAGGAATGTGATCGTGATGAAAGGCAGACTTATCATAATTTTGTTCTTTGAACCAGTTCAAAAAACGATTCAGGGGCTATATTACGTTCTGATCCCTGACATCCGGAACATATACTGAAGTGTACCAATAAAACACACACTGCTTATTAATTTTCTAATTTTACTAATACACGTGTTTTCTTGTAATTTATAATGTTCTGTATGTTTCAGTCATGACTGAGTCTGTTAAAACAAATATAATGAGAATGAGTTTGAGAACTGAGAACAACTCAGACTGATTCAGGAGTGAATCATTCAGTCGATTCATGAACAAATAGTTCAAACGAATTATTGTTCGAAAAGATCTGACCAACTCATTTTAAAGACCCGACTCCAAAAAATGATTCATTCACGAATTAGACTTGCCTAATCGTGCAGATTGCGTTAACTGCTTAAAATAGTCTTAAAAGTCTATCTTGGGCTAGTTGGTCAAACTAGTCATTAGTCTTTAAAAAAGTGGCTATGTTTATGCAACTGGCCCAAAGTAGTTTATCAGAAACTTTATTTTACAGACACAGCAATATAAGGCCGTAATGATTCATACTAACAGTCATTATTGCTGCTCTAAAGTAATTATGTAAAAATAAATCTATCTAAAATAATAATATGTGGTCAAAGAACTGCACAATGTTTGTATACAACGTAAACGATAAAAAAGTTTTATCATGGCATTTAACTAATTACTTGCTGTTACACTGACTGTTAAATTATTCACACTGAATCATGAACGAATAGTTCAGTCGATTCATTAACGAATTGTTCATACTAGTTTTTGAACAGATCCCACTGACTCGTTGCAAAGATCCGATTCAATAATTCACAAATCAGACATCTCTAATCTTCAGCAGTTTATCAGATAGCTTATCTTAAACCATTTCCCTTTCAGATTTAGTATTACATAGTAACGAGGGCGCAACAAGTCTAACAGTGTAACAGTCAAATCAAAAGTAGCAAAAAGTTGAGTTTGTAATCAAACAAAATTACGTAATTTAAATATAATGTAAAACAACGAAGAAAGTTTACTCTTAAGCTAACTGCTATTATTCTAAGCGGTAAATCGAAGAGATTTGTTTAAGGCAACAACCGCCTTGACAACATAACATAACAACATACCAACCCATGACAGAGCTGCCCGTGCCCATTCGTGAGAGGAAAAAAACAAATAAAAACTTTAAATCTGTACTCGCCTGCCAACTGTTTGACTGGCGAGCTGTCTCATCCGATTGAACTGTTTCTTCATTTTAGTGGAGTCGGCCTCAAAACCCAGTTTTTAAGACGAGGAGATTGTGTTCGTCGATGCCTCATGAGCCGAAAGATCCTTGAGCACGATGGTGAAGTCGTGTGGATAATTACATTAAAACAGCCCGAGCCCGCTGTACGGTTAGCTCGAGCAGCTAGAAAACTAGCCGATCGGGAGAGAAAAAAACAGTAACGTTAGTGTGGAAAAAGTTAGCTCCGGTGAATAGCGGTGCTCGTTTCATGTCATTCCGTGCTGCAACTGCTCTCATAAACGGGAGTGAGCGGTGTTTCCACGTATGCCAGCCCGTGACATCTACGGGAGACGGTGGAAGAGCATAGCAGCGGGCTGATCACTGCAACCGTGTCGGTAATGAGTGTGTGTTTCTCAGCTCGGATCAGCGCAGCTCCAATATGATCGTGATGACATTAATATGGACACAGGGGCTGTCTCGAAACCTAGTGCGCTGACTTTACAGACAGCATATTTGTGCGTCTGTAATTTTCAAAGATGCTGTCTGTGTAGGCAGCTCCAAAGGTTTTGAGACGCAGCCTGCGAAGACTACGTAGAGTTACTCATATTACCGACTGTGATGATCACACACTCCCTGGATGGACTGTAGGAATATTACATCTTAAGGATTTTTTTTTTTTTTACAGTGTAAATAACTCACTGTTAGTTTTTATAATATTATCTTTTATAAGATATTTTTTACCACGTTCCTTATGTAATATAATTCACACATTCACGTGCTACTTTTATGTCACTATTGATTTTATTGTCTAATAATACTTTAAGTACAGTATATGTATTTGGAAATGTTGAAAAAGCTGAAAATAGTGCTAATAAAATGAAATAAAATAAAGTTTTGTCTCTGTCTATTTATCACTTTCACTCACTGACAACTGCAGCTACTCACACCAATCCAGTCTAAATCTATAATACCGCTATTAATACCTTATCTAGTTTTATGTGGCATGCGTCTGAATGACAGATTTAAGTAATATATGTTTTTGTAGTCCTTAAAACATTAATCTCTAATATCTATAAATCATCTGTAGCTAACGGGACATTTTCCCGAGTGATTTTTAAGCGAGTGATGCAGGGGTTAAACATTGTTGTGAACAATAATATAAAACGACGGGGTATTTGAAATGATTACGATTTGCAGAATCATAAGCGTAAACATCAAGACATCAACCAATGTGAATGTTACACATAAATGTGAATAAAAGCACTGTCATGCGCAGTATAAGGTCTCCTCGCTGCCACGAAATGTATTATGGGAAAGTTTCGTCAGCGGAAGTGGATGTAAACATGTCAATCGGAGCGTTTGGTTCAGTTTTGCGGCTGTGAAAATCAGTATGATTGATTCAAATAAATGTGCTTTTAAAAAATATTTTAAGAAAATGTTGGCAATGAAGTATTGAATCTTATACTGCGGCGTTTTCGAAACTCAGTTTTGCTAACGTTTAGCATATGTGTTCATACAAATACAGAGTGTGTTAAATGTAATGCAGTGTTTATCAGCATCTCTTCAAATCTGTAGGTGTCCATGGCCTCCAAACAGCCATTTACAGATTCTGACACTGCTGATGAAGCAGTCAGAGCAACTTGCGACGATGCATCGACATGCAAAAGGTATAAAAAATAAAATTATGATGATTTTCTGTGTTTCTGAATACGTTACTGTGCTTCTCTCTGGACATTCAACTGCAGTGTTATTGAGCACCCTGTGGGAATATTTCAGTCGAATATTTCACAGTGTTTCTAACAAAGAATAGCTGTAAATAATACTTAAATTATTTTCTGATTATAAAAAATTTTAATGTTAAAGAGCAACGCTGTAATACTATTTGTTATCAACTTACAATAATCATTTAGTATTTTACATACGTTTTTATTTTGTTTTATAGATTTGCTACCAGTAAAGGTTACTGGACTGACCTCTACGTCCAGTATTTTGTGAGACAAATAGGTGAACGTAAAGCACCTGAGATCAACAGAGGTAAGAGTGTGGGAGTGTTTAAACATCTCCCCCTGCTGGTTAATGTTTGCAGCTGCGTTTAATCAAATGCGCTGGCGTGTTATTAATCGTGCTGCAGGTTATTATGGTCGTGTCAGAGGGATGAATCTTCTCATCGATGCTTTTCTCAAGAAGACTCGATGTGATTGCCAGGTGGTCAATCTTGGGGCAGGACTGGATACTACTTTTTGGAGATTAAAGGTTTTTCTCTTTTTTTTTTTTTATCACATTTAGCTATTTAACGATTCCAAAAGAAGACATTACCCCCCCCCCAAAAAAAAGAAATTAATAAATATATTAGTTATATATATTTTTAATAAGGAATTAGATGTATTCTTATACAGACTCCCATCAAATATTTTTGATAATCAAAATATCTTCTGTTTAGTAAGTGCATGTATTATCTAAATTTTTAGGATGAAAACATAATGCCGAAAAAGTTCTTCGAAGTCGACTTCCCAATGATTGTTGCCAGAAAAATACACCACATCAAGTAAGGCGTTTTTTACTGTTATAATATGATTATTGTTATTATTGTCAGTAAATTGTTGAACGATTTTGGATATTGGCATGTTCTTTTAGTCATATTCCTGTAGGGGGAGACAGTGTTTCTAGGACCCTCTGATTCCGTATGCCCACCCTCCGAAGTATTGCCACTCATTGTATATCTGTCATCTATTTTGTAGTGTATTCAGTTTTATAAGTCCTTTGATGCACTTTATCATTTTAAAATACCCCTCCTTAATTGATATATTTCAATACCTGTTATGCACATGAATTATACTCGTGTGATGGATGTTTTGTCATGGGCGTTAATTTTTTTAATTGCTACATAACAGTCAGTGTAAATCGCTGTGGGTGTGGCTGTGCAACATAAACAAGACTGCATTTGCATTGCAATGAGATTTTTATTCAAAGTGACTTACAATAGAGGAACAGAAGCAATTTGTCAGAGAGCCAACTATATTCATAGTCTACCATGCCAGGTTTATTAGAAAGCTGAACTAGGAAACAAGCAAGAGCAGATGTGAAATGCAAATAAAAGGACGATTTTTGTGTGCGTTTAAGTGCTTCGGTTTGAGAGTGTGTATGTAAGTGACAACAGAAATACACACAGAGTTCAGAGGGACTTATGCAATACAACATTATCTGTAAACACCCTCGATTATCAGTGCATCAGATAACAGAATACCAAAGTGTCATCTGCAAACAAATGATACTAGACCTTTCTCACGTTTCTTTTTCTTTTTTTTTCTTTTTTGCAGTTTACTCTGTGTTTTTAAAGTCAGTTCCCCTCAAGTTAACCAGAAAAGTGTCCACGTTATTTGAATAATATATTTATCATGTGTATATTTTCGAGATTGCTATACAATAGTACAGAAGGGATCTTATGGAATTCAGAGGTCAAACTTTTTTTTTTTTTCCTTTTTTTTTATTGTGTATTTCCTACAAGTTGTGGGATGATAAAACATGAATGCTTTTGAAGATAGAAATCTGATCACCGTTAGTGATCATGAGATAAAATCTAGAGATAAGATCTATCTCTCTATCTCTCTATCTCTCTATCACAGGACAAAACCTCCACTATCAAAACCTTTGATTGAGACCCACTCCACTGATTCACTCGTCCTGGGTATTGAAATCAAATTCTGATGTAACAGAGCATTTTTCGTTGTTGTGGCGTGAACCTTTCACTCTTTCAGCTGTGTGTCTTTTTGACAGATGGTCACAGCCTGGACTCGGACAGATATTGTATCATCGGTGCTGATCTAAGAGACCTTCCTGCTTTAGAGGAGAAACTAAAAAAGTTCCAGATAAACCCAGAGTAAGTACTGTAACACCACTGCCTTGGCTGAGTTCAATATAAATTCAACATTATTACAGTTTCTCTATTGCACTGCATTTTTGTGACGTTTTATCTATGTGGTTATCGGAGTAGATTATATAGTAAGTGCACTTACAACCTCTCTTATCTTTATTGTGATGATGTGCGGGTTTGTCTTCTGAAAGGTTCATGTTTAATTTGTTGCCCCAGTTACATGTTAGTTTTAAAACGCATGGTTGTGTATCAGAACAATAGGTTTTTGAGATTAAACTTGATGTACTAGAACAGTAACTTCACGATTCTGTGCATCCTAGATAGGGTTGATCCATCCTGTTTGGCATCCCAGTAGGAGTTGCAGGCATCTGTTGTTTTGTTTTCGTGCATCTCTGCTGATGCCCCTGACGACAATAGTACACTCGGGAGCATTTAGAGTTTCCTCAGATGCGTCAATAAGTGCACGCTTTCTTTGATGTGGACTGATGAGACCCGAAGGAAGCTACCGTTCTAGAAGGTGTATGACATCAATAGCATCATTCCCAAGGCCTCTCACCTTGAGTTTTTTTTTGGTTTTGTTTCGCCTTTTTTTGTGTGTGTGTGTGCAACTTCCCGTTCAGTCCACCCTAACGTGGCGTCTTGACGTTTGCCAGCTTGTCTGCAAATCCCATTAGTGTCGCAGATGCTGAGTAAATCTGGAAAATCTATTGTCATAGCACGCAAAGCACTCTTCCAAAAACATGATTTCCTGCTATGTTCTTTTAGGTATTACCATAATGATTCTTGTTTTGCTGAAATGGATGAGCGGAACAAATTGTGATGTTCTTATTAAAAAAAAAGAAAAAAAAACAGTTGCAGAAAGGACCCCTCTTTTTTTTTTTTTTTTTTTTTTTTTTTAATACAGGAAACATGATTTTGTAACTAGATTGAATTTAGTTAATGCATTAGGTATAATAAACTAACACTTATCTTTTTTTTGTATTTAAAATTATCAACACAAATTAAGAGTTTTCTAATGATTTGAAATAAGTCTCTTATGCTTACCGGGGTTGCATTTAGTTGATAACAAAATACAGTGAAATCCATAATATTATGAAATATTATACAATTAAAAAAAAAAAAATTGTAATAATTGAATACATTTTATATGTAATTCAGTCCTATGATGACAAAGCTTAATTTGCCCAGGAAACATTTTTATCAATGTTAAAAACCACTTAGCTACTTAATATTTTCAAAGGAATTTTTATTTTACTATATTTTGATGATATTTTGAAGAGGAAGTTCAAAAACCACAAACTGGATTTCAAATAGAAATCTTTTGTAACATTATAAATGTACTGACCCCAAACAATTGGTGGTGTAGGTAGTGTTAATTAAAAATATACTATTATTCATTAACACCTGTTTCTTTATTATGCATTAAATAATGTTAATTTATACATAAATTGGTATTAACCTAAATGCTATAAAAAGTAATGCTGTTCATTTTTAGTTCATAGTACCTAATTTTAAAAAAATATCCGTAAGTCATAGTTACATTTATCTAGAGGAAGCTTAATCATAGGATGGGTGTTGTAAAGAAACACTTCCCCACCATTCCTTTATCAGTGTACTCCTGCTTCTCTCCACCCAGGTTGCCCACTCTGTTTCTGTCCGAGTGTGTACTGGTGTACATGACCCCTGAGAAGTCCTCCAAACTGCTGAACTGGGTTGCACACACCTTCCCCACAGCCATGTTCATTAACTACGAGCAGGTGAGTCCATGACGTTAAACAGCTTCATTACTACAGTTGTTTAACAATTCCCGTCTTCCCCTTCTTAACGGTCCAGATCTTTTCAGGTGAACATGAACGATCGCTTCGGGCAGATCATGATTGAGAATCTGCAGAGACGACAGTGTAACCTGGCTGGGGTGGATGTGTGTCAGTCTCTGGACTCTCAAGTACGACATTTTACACTTAGGACTCGCAACTTCATTTATAATGCACTTCATTGATATTGTGCAGCTGTCATACTGTATGATTGTTGATTGTTCTGCTACTTACAGTAAGTCAGTGTCTTTCTATGTGCAATCAAAACATTACACTGGGTTTTACTTGGAATTCAAAGTTGTTTTCCTGCTCAAAATACAATGGGTGATCAAGACTCAGGAAACGGAGCAGTTAAGCACAAGGCATTGTTTATGCGACCAACGCCAAGACTTCAGTCTCACAAGCAGTGTCAGTGCACGTCTCTCAAGGTTAACACCAGCATGTGTAGACACCCTAGAATATCTGGTCAACATAGATTGAAAATGTGCTAGTGTTTGTGATTATAGTATGATATTTCAGTTTTCATTAATGTATTGTGAATCATATCTTACATTAACATTAATCATTTTGGGTCACCATGATGGCCTTAGCATGGCTTGGTCGGGTCTGTTTGCATACAGATTGAAAATGTGGTATTGTTTATGATTAATAGTATGCTATTTTAGTTACATTAATACTAATATAGATTTATTAATATTTTGAACCACTTTATTATTTTCTGTTTTCATTTTCATTTAAAAGTTTGTCATCAGAATATATCTGGTCAACATGGCTTGACATTTGTATTCAGATTGAAAAAGTGTTTATGATTAGCATGTCATTTTAGTTTCTTTAATATGCTAATGCAAATCTGTGAATATTTAGAATCAGTTTAGAGCTAAAAGAAGATTTTCTGTTTTCAATTTTCATTTTGATGTTTTTGCCATTTGTAGACGCCTCAGAATATATCTGGTCAACATGGCTTGAAATTTGTAATGCGTTGTGTGTATGAAATGTGAATGATAGTGTGTCGTTTTAAGTTTCATTAATATACTAATATAGATTTATTCATATTTGGAATTCATTTGAGATTGCAAATGCGGCGTTTACGATCATAGTGTGTTATTAAATCTGATTTGAATGTTTTCTGTTTCCATTTTAATTCAAATTTTCAGCATTCGGTTGTGTTTTGTCATTTTAATTTTCTTAATTTTCTTCTATAGATTTTATCATTATTTTTTTTATAAATTTTCAGTTTAATATTTTGAATAAATGTTTCCTTGGCAATTAGCTAAAATTAATAAACTTTTTCTATGTGTTTCCACAGAAGGAGCGCTTTCTGTCAGCAGGCTGGGAAAGTGTAAAGGCACTGGACATGATGACGGTCTACAGCATGCTTCCTCGGGAAGATGTAGCTAGGTACACAAGTCAACACTCTCATCCAGTTATAATCAAGCGTATGTATTTATAACTGTACAACCTGTGCCAGGAAAGCATGAGATCAGAATCTCTACTGTGACACTCTCTGTTTTACAATCACAGAATTGAGCGTCTGGAATTTTTAGATGAAAAGGAACTTCTCCACCAGCTTCTCCAGCACTACTGCATCTGCTGGGCTGTAAAAGATAAGCTCAGTCTAGGTGAGGCTTCCATTTGCACCGCTTAAACTGCATTCTAGAGTTTCATGGATGGTTTGACGTCACCTGTAACTAACAGCCGACTTCTCTTTTCAGGCCTCTCGCAAATTGGGTTTTAAACTTCAATAGCGTCTTGGTTGTAAATGTTTCATTTGAGACGGCATCACTAAGAGTGGACAGGACGCTCTTCTTGTTCTTGGCGCTTTTCAGAGGACAGGAAGGGGAAGTCATTTATATCTTTATTTCCATTTTTGAGCACAATAAAAATGGAGACTACTGGCATCAGCGTCTTTTCTTCTGTTTTACTTGTCTCTTCTTCTGTCTCCCATGTGACCGACGGGTCTCACTAAAGTGTCGTATTAATTCAGGCATGTTTAACAAATGTAAAGCAAAGCTGTTGTTAAACAGTTTTTGTTAGCTGAATAAAAAGTAACGGGTTTTTGTAAAAGCACTGAATATTCATGAACGGTGATGATGAATAAAGTCAATTAAGAGTATAAAATGATGGTTACGTGCTTGATTTTATTGATTCAAAACCATTTTACACAATCTACATTGTAATACAGAATTAAAAACCTGGGGAAAGACCTTTTCTCACCTTTTCAAATAACATTAAATTTGTCATAAGCATCCCTCAATTAATTTTTTCTGATTTTAATGTAGTTATGTTTGTTGATAATTATAGGTATAAAATTAAACGACAGCAAAAGGCATAAGTTTGTGTTCTGCCATGGGTTTTCTTTTGACTATATAGTAGTATTCATTCTGGACTTTTTTTTCATAGTACCTTTTATAAAGGCAATTAATACTTTTATTAAACAAGGACACATAATATTGTCAGTTAAGACATTCATAATGTTATAAAAGATTTCTGTTTAAAATACATGCTGTTATATTGAACTTTCCTCAAAGAAGCCTCGTTGATAATATTAAGCAGGACAATTGTGTTCAACATTGATAATAATAACGGGAAATGTTTCTTTAAAAAATCTGCATATTCTAATTATTTCGGAACCGTGTAACATTGAAGACTGTAGTAATTCAGCTAAGCCATTCACAGGAATAAATTACACTTTAAAATCGAATATTGAAATACAAAGCAAAAACGTTTATAACCGGTAATATTTCACACTTGTACTGTCACTGCTGTATTTTAGATCAGATGAATGCAGCTTTGGTGAGCTTTAGAGAGAGACTTCTTTCAAAAACAAAATCTTACTATCCTAAACTTTTGAACCGTAAAGTAAGTGTTTTTTTCAACGTCACGAATAATCACAAGGAAGTAGTTTTAGAAAACAAAAGGCGATTAAAAGACACAAAAAAAGGAAACGTTTCCTCTTTAGCCATCAACGCCAGGCATCCTGCCGTCTTTCTCTGCATTCATTTTTGTCAGTGACTCCCTGAAGAGAAACATGAACCCAAACCGACCTTGTGCTGTTATTTACTGCCACAGGAACCCCAATTTAATGCATGAGAGTGAGAGATGCAAATGATCTGCTGCAGGCCACTCGGAACTGCAGAGCAATCTATAATATGCCATTAAATATGTCAAGTTTGGGGAACTGCATTAACTCTGATCAATCCAGTTGCATAAGACAGGCGAGCAGACCTTGAGTGACATGTGAGTTGGTTATGCACATTTTTATTGTCCTCAGTTGTGTAATAGCAGACTGGTGGATGATAAGCTATATCCTGAAGCCATCACCCCCTAAACAATGCTCTCCACTGCTGGAATTGTAAAGTGTTTTTCCCAAGCCACCATGAGTGATGACGGGGGAGACTGTTGTCCCGCCTTACCACCACTCCACCCCATCCTCTGTCCACCTTTATCAGTACCAAGCCGCAGTGTGTGAGCACAGATCACCTGAAGTTTCACAAAGACAAGATGACCTCAGCGGAGTCCAAGTCAGAGCTCTTCACTGTAGCCACTGGCGATGGAGGGGATGCCCATCAGAATCAGCCTAAGAAGTTGTCTTTCTTCGAGCACTACATTCAGCCGTGCCTGGCCGAGGTCCTGGGCTCCACTCTCTTCATGTTTGTGGGCTGTGTGTCGGTCATGGGCAACGTGGGCATCAGCGGGAGCATCCAGCCTGCCCTGGCACATGGACTAGCTCTGGCTATAGCAATTGCCATTTTTGGAGAAATCAGGTAACTGCCTTAAGTTCTGTGTGCTTGATTTAGCAGATGACTCGACTTTGAAATAGAGAATCAAAAAATTTGAAATAATATATTTAAATATTAAACAATGTTAAGCATATTTATATTAGGTTTAGTACATTTATAATATATTTATAAGAATATAATATTGAAAAACGAATAATGTAACCAAAACTGTAAACTGAAAGACATTTATTTTGTGTTTACTTCAAATATCTGATTAATCTGCAAAATTATATATTTTTACTTCACAGTTTTATAAATAAGAAAAGTTATTAAATTATAATTTTATATTTTTATGTTTCATTAAAAAATTGTTTTATACTTTTTTATGTAAAAGAGTTTTATATGTTATTGTATTGTTATTTTAAAATGTATTGAAGTTTGTTACCTGTTTTATTGGACAAATGAAATGTACTCATTCATTCTGGACCAAAACTGTAGAATATATGTTTGATTGCTTACATTTGATTTCCCTATTTGATCCTTTTATTTTTCCCCAGTGGCGGTCACTTCAATCCAGCTGTATCTGTGTGTGTTTACCTCATCGGAGGAATGGAACTGATCCTCCTGGTGCCATACGTGATCTCACAAATGTTAGGTGGAGTGATCGCTGCCAGCCTCGCCAAAGTATGTGTCTAAGCTTCTCTGTTAATATTTGACTTGACATACGGTGAAGCCTTGATGCACACATTACTGAAAGTCCAATCATTTACTCCCGATGATAAAACTTTCCCTTGATTCAATAGTTTTATTATTTATCTTTTATCTTTTTCTTTTCTTTAGGCTGTCACTACAGATGTAGCATTTGCGAATGCAACAGGAGCAGCGTTTAATGCCATTGAGTCCGCTCATGGCACTGGCTCTGCGACTGTGGCAGAGATGGTTATGACGCTCTTCTTAACTATGGTTGTCAGCATGGGTGCCGTGAACGGAAGGACCCGAAGTCAGCTGGCTCCTTTCTGCATTGGACTCACAGTGACTGCAAATATTTTGGCTGGGTAGGGAGCTAGTTTTTCATGCAAAAATAAATGAACTAGCCTATCGTACAGAATATGTGCTACAGGATATTTTAAATAAGATTTAGTCTTCTGTTTCGCAGCCATAGAAAGCATTTGTGTTAAATATAAAAAAATTAGTAAATATACGAATGAATCGAAGCACTGTTTAACATGCATGTCTTTTTGAGTCTCCAACTTTGATATATAATATAACTATACAGTACAAGAGGTACTGTCGATACTATAGTAACTATGTAGATATGTGTGAAATGCAAGTTCACTACTGTAACAACTGTAAACATGGATGTTTTATTTATTAATGTAAACATGGATGTTTATTATATAGGAAACATTTAAATTCCAAGCAGCTTAATAGAGTGGAAAAAATAGAACAAATACAACGCTAAACACATATTTTCTTTGTTTCTAAAATATCACTTTTAATTATTTTATATCTATAATTATACATACTTTAAAACGTATAAAGCAATAGAAATATAATAACAGAAAACTGTCAATTATATTATGGTAAAGATCCATTTTTCTAGATCATTTCGATTTTTCTGTAGATCATCTTCTCACTTGTTTTATATGTGGAGACAGAGGTGTCTTTAATGAACATGGCAACCTAATGAATTGAAAATCACAGGATATGTTACAGGAAACAAAGACATTAAACAGCCTTAGAACAATAATGGAAATAGGAAACAATGATTCCTAATGTGCTAATGTGCTGTATTTGGGTCACAATTGAAGCCAGTCTTGTAACTTCTCAGTCTTCAGTGATTTCACTGATTTTGTCTTCCGTGTTCAACAGGGGTGGAATATCAGGAGCATGTATGAATCCAGCACGGGCCTTCGGGCCAGCAATAGTGTCCGGTCACTGGGAGTACCACTGGATATATTGGGTTGGACCTATGACTGGTGCCCTGGTCACTGTCAGTCTTGTGAGGTATTCATTGCACAATGAGTGGTTTTCTTCATTTAGAAAGAGTGTGAAGTCATTGAGTGTATAAAGATAACTGAGTTTGAATCAGATCAGGCTGAAATAAGAATTCAGAGTTCTTTTGTGTTTTATGTGTAATACAGTGTTTGAAACATTCAGTCCTGATATGTAATATGTAAGTAGAAGTATTTGAGTATCTATAAGTATCTGAACAATTGCATTTTTTGTTCTAGGTTGGTGGTGGGAGACAAGAAGATTCGTGTTATTTTCAAGTGATGGAGAGGGGTCCTCTGAGGATCTCATGTTGCCAGCTTTTCAAAGTCAAGATAACTTGTAAAACATTGTATGATATTGTCAAACATTTATATTACTGCAGTATTCTAAACTTTCCTGTATTCTGATGCTTTATTGTCTCTTTGCCAAATGTATTTGTTGTTTTTATAGCCTGCCATAATGTATTCTGATGTTTTCTGTTAATAAACTGTCTTTTGTTAGAAATTGCAGATTTCTTCACATTGCATATCATTAAATGAGCCTATAGTTATATATTTTATTTTATTATATATAACACAATATGTTATTATTTGGTAAAAAAAAGTGCTCTCTCTCTCTCTCTCTCTCTCTCTCTCTCTCTCTCTCTCTCTCTCTATATATATATATATATATATATATTATATGTATATATAAGAAAGATCATGATTCGATTTCTAAATAAAAAAAAGTTATATTAATAAGAATATCAATATCAATTGTAATATATATATATATATATATATATATATATATATATATATATATTCCTTTTTTCTTCTTCTTTTTTTTAACCTATGACCCCCTGAGCATATTAATCATATTTATAATACCTCCATATTAATATATCACACTGCATCTCAAAGTTCACTTTTGAGTGTCAATGCATTGTTTTATAATGCACATGGGTGATCATGCTCTGTGAGTTATGACACACTATCACACAAGCAAATCAATAACACAGAGATAATAGTGAAAGCAATACTGTGCAAATGTGAAGCACCTCACGTCTGATAAGGGAACAGCTATGCACTAATTTAACTCCAATCTGAAAATGTCTGTAATTATACTTGGATACCATCTTGTTCTCACCAAATCTTTTCATTGACTCCCAAAACTTGATTGTATGTTGTTGCTGCATTGTTCATATATAATCCTACGATAATATATCAGACCTTTCAGGGATAAAAGAGTGATTTATGATGGAACAGAAGTGCTTCCTTCTGCCACGGTCACAAAGTTACTCAGTGCTCTGGATGTCAGCGGAGCCAGAGAAGCTAGAGCTTGAAAATCTGGACAAAACCTTGCCGAAGAAGAACAAACCCAAACATCTGGGCAAGTATGACAGAATAATCCAGCCATGTGTTGCTGAGCTGGTGGGCACCACTTTTTTGTCTTTATCAGCTGTGTGTCTGTCATTGAAAATGTGGAGACAGCGGGACGATTACAGCCAGCGCTTGTGCATGGACTGACAGTCACTGTGCTGGTGGCGTGTACGGCAGAAATCAGGTAAGATATTATATATGTATGTATGTACTGTATGTATTGTATAACTTTAAAAAAAAAAAGTTTTAACTATTTTGTATTTATATTTTCAGATTTGTTACATTTATTTACTGTGTAATTTACAAAGAATTCACACACTTCAATATGTTTGTTATTCAAAACTATTCTTATATTGTACATTTTGGGTTTGTTTATCAATTTCTGATTCTAAAAGTGATTTTCTGAATCCATTTCTCCATCTCACCTGAATGTTTCTCTCTCTCTCTCTCTCTCTCTCTGCAGCGGATCACATTTTAACCCTCCGTTCACCATCGCTATCTGGTTATGTGGTGGAATTCAGCTGACGATGGCTGTTCCCTGACTTATCATTCAGCTTATCGGAGGTTTGCTGGGAGCTGCAATATCAAAGTTGTGAACGAGACTGCACTTATTACATAAAAAGAAAATAATATGAACATGCTACTAGACCGGCCTTTACTATTCTTCCATCTGAGGAGCAGCTGGGGAAGGCTGTGTTTGCTGAGATGGCCATGACGTGTCTAACTAATGCTGCTGGGAGCTGTCAATGGAAAGAGCAAAAGCCCCCTTGTGCCCTTCATGGTGGGCTGCACTGATTTGTCAATGTTCTGGCAGAGTGAGTCTTAATACCATGCATTTGTAGCTTAATACGTATATGTTTATGTAATATCTGTTTTGTTAACATTTTTATCTGTCTGAAAAAAACAAATGTTTTCTTTAAAAGAGGAGTTGTTTCTGGCACCTGTTTGAATCCTGCAAGAGCTTTTGGACCTGCGTTGGTGGCTAACCACTGGACATATCATTGGATTTATTGGGTCGGCCCGATTCGGGGAGGTCTTGGGGCTGCTGCTGTGTGAGGTCAGTTTGCCTTGATATCAAATCTGTTGTTTACGACTTCCATTTCAAGAAATTAGTTTTACAGCAGACTGTTACTTTACTGTTTTAACAGGCTTCTGCTTGGAGATGATACTGGAGCACCTCAGCATGCCAAAACCTTGATGACTTCATTACTCTTAAACAGTCAACAATATTTCACATGTCAAACCCAGCAGCATATTGCATTTAAACTGTGAATATAGTGTACGTGACTTTGATAAAACGTGACCAGTCCTTTTTCCTTATGTTTTGCCTCAGGCTGCACTCTACAGTTTACTCTATTTCATGTATTTATATTATCAGTGTGTTATGAAGCATTGTGACTTTCCACACTATAGAACAAAGAAAGTTTAATCCATACCCAACATGTCTAAATGCAAGATTTCTTTCTTTCTTTCTTTTCTTTCTTTTTTTTTGCCAGACACCAAATAAATTAAACCCACTGTAAAATTAAACCACTACATTATATCAGGAGTACTCGATCCCATTTCTGGAGCTTTATAGACCACCTAATGAGTTCAAACCCTGATCAAACACTCCTGAATGTGATTATCAAGTTGCCCTGAAGCTCTGAATTTGTTGGTTCAGATGTGTTTGAACTTTGCAGGAAGGTAGATCTTCAGGAACAGGACAGGGCACCCTGTCACACTTCATATCAAGGCGCAATTCTCACTTATAGTCTAATTAACACATAACTACGACTTTTGCCTCAGTAAACTCATAATTTGCTACTTTTTAATAGTGAGAATTGGTACTTAAAAAAAGTGTTAAACTGTCACAAAGGCTCAATGGCTGTTTAATTATTTCAGTAAAATGTTAGTCTATTTTTTTTTTAGATACAAAATACTGTTAGTTACTGTACCTACCTTATGTGAAAGAGTTTGTAGCCTTTTCTTGGTGTTTGTGCATGTGGCTCCTTGATAAAGTGTTTTTTTTTTTTTTTTTCTGAATGACCGTAAATGCCCTTTCCAAGATTCACGTGACTCAAAGCTGCTGGCGAGTCATTGACCTTGTTCAGTTGACTTTCATGTTTATTTATTTAATGATTGCTAGTTTAATATGATTTATTTATTTATTTATTTTCGGTTATGCATTATATATATATAAATGAAAAAGTAGCTATTGGCTAATACAATATAAATATAAGTTTTATGTATTAAACTTATTGCAATATCCTTCTTATTGCAATATCCTAGTCTCTTAATAAACCTTGATATTTTTTCATTTTTCATAAAACTAATATTTTATATGCTTAAAGAAATATAATGGATAAGAGTCGCATGAGCATATCTTGATGTGGCAAAATGATTTATTCAAGCAACCGCTTAACCTTAAATCACAATTAAAATTAAAGTAAAGTTTTAAAATTAAAATGACGCTTAATTAACTAAAAATAATTCATTTAATTCGTATAAATTTGGTCTAATCTAAGTTTAATCATATAAAAGTTTTACAAATCTAATGGGATTCATATGATCCCGTATTCATGCAGTTTCACGTTTTAAATTTGCATGTATTGCAAATGAATTTAGGACAGGGTAAGTGTCTCCAGATTAATTATTTATTGACATGTTGCTGACCAAATCGACAAAGCAACATTCAAACTGCATAACAAATATCAAACAGGTTAGCGATATTTGTCAGACAAAGCCAGGGCCACTCTTGCAAGAAACTTGTCCATGGCAAGGTGGGCTTCAGGTGTGAAGTCATCAGGGAAGAGCATGGCCAACACCACAAGAATGTTGTGGGACAGGATCTGTTAAATGAAGATTAAGAGACAGCATTTTGAGCAAGACAACTTCGTAATGAGAACTATGGAAGTCTGGCTAAATTATTCAGCAGTAGGCTATATTTACCCTGAAGTTAGCAGGGTCGACTCTCAACTGAAAGGCATGCAGCTCGCTAAGAGTGAGCAGGCCGGAAAACAGGTCGTCGATTTTCTCAACAGCCAAACCGATTCCAGCGATGATCTTCTTCCCGTGCTTCCTCACAGGAGCGGATCCGGGGGTCAGGTCGCTCCAGTGAGAGAAGTAGGTTTTGGTCTGAGGGTAGACATAGAGCATTCTGCAAAATGGAGAGATGTAAAAGCCGATTTATTCCATCTTACATCTGTAAAATATATAGTCTATATAAATAAATGAATAAAAAACTGATTTGACTTACCTGGACAACGCCTCATTGCCGACATCCCCAGCCTTTGGGGAGATCTTTGCCCAGAGGGCCTTCACAATCGCTTTGTCATTAGCAGAGAGACTCATTTTGAATCGATGTCGTGCTTGGGTCAAATGACTTGCCCACCTAAACGTTGGTCCTCTTTTTAAGCGTTTGAAGTTGAGCGGGCACACCCAAGATACAGCCTAATTGCGTGTCAGATTGAACTCCTGCCAGTTAGCACTGAAAATTGACATGATGCCCATTTTCCTCCCTCTTCGTTTTAGGGAGAACGTGATGATACGTGCGTCACAAGAAACAGATATTGGCAGATCCTAATCAATCCACGTCCACATCTTAAGTTCAAGTAACCCAACAACATGATTTGACTAAGTAATGAATGAATGAATTAATTAATTTAATAAGTTAGTAAGTTTGTTAATTAGTTAATATGACCTGTTATGGCCATAGGCTAAATGCTTCCTGCACCCAAATATCTGTGATTTTACGCTCTTTCAATGAATGAATTAATATATATATATATATATATATATATATATATATATATATATATATATATATATATATATATATATATATATATATATATATATATATATATATATATATATATATATAATATTAAACAAGATTATTAAAATGTTATTATTATTATATTATTTCTTTTCTTACAGGGCTCTTATTGTGCATAAAAATGACCAAAAAAGTAACTGAGGGCACAGATCTTGATTTTCAGATTTTTCTTTTTTTTTTTTTTTTTAATTCTGAATTGATTTATAAATCATTTATTTCATTTATTGGCTCTAAAATAGTGCGTGTCTGGTGAATGGATAAAATGGCCACACCCTTTTAATTTGGTATTTGATTGGATTTTATTTATTTTTTTTAACACACAGGCATTTCATTTTGAGATCTACGCAAGTGGAGAGTCTGTGACTGGAGATAAGGAAGAGTCGTTTTGAATGTGCGTATGTGCATGAGATAACCAGCAGCTGAGATCACAAGAATAATTCATAGACTGTGAAAGTCACATTTCCCAAGGATTTAAACAAGTAAATAAAGATGTCCTCTACAATCATATGCTTACATTTTATATTCAAAGGCATTATCCTTGTCATACTATGCTGAAGTTATATTTTATTTTTACTCTTTTCATAAAAAGAGGGCGTATGTTATGCTACAAATGTTTTGCCACTTGCATTAAAACGTCATGTAACTTCTAGAGCAATGCAACGAGCAAAATCACTACATCTTTGCGTCCTGCGCACAAGCAGCTCCAGCCAATCACACGAGCCCTCTTGTATTGGCAATGCAACCCGATGACATAAATACCATCGACAAGAGTGGAAAGGTATGATTCTAATTCCTAACGGAGAACAAAAATCATAACCCGGCGACATGGTTGTTTGGACCGACCAGGAGCGTGCCTGCATCCAGGACATTTTCAGCAAGCTGAATTATGAGGATGCTGGCCCCAAAGCTTTGCAGAGGTATGGTGCTCATGTTATTGTGCTCATCATTATCATCATTTTCATAATTTTATCATACGTTTATAAAAACACAACAAAGGCATATTTCTTTTCAGTTTTATTTAATTCACTTTTTGGATGCTGTATATTATATTGTATTGCAGGGCCTTGATTGTGTATCCCTGGACTCAGCGGTACTTCGCAAGTTTTGGAAACCTTTACAATGCAGAGGCCATCATGTCCAATCCAAAGGTGGCAGCCCACGGGATTGTTGTGCTCCACGGGCTTGACAGAGCCATGAAAAACATGGATGATATCAAGAACACGTATGCCGAACTGAGCGTGCTGCACTCCGAGAAACTCCACGTGGATCCTGACAACTTCAGGGTACGCAAACACAGCATATAAACATATAAAACTCATATCCAGTCAGACTACCAGCGACTCACCTGTTGCGCTACACTCTTCTGCTTTTTCCGTTTCAGCTGTTGGCCGACTGCCTGACCATCGTGATTGCGGCGACTATGGGTTCCTCTTTCACAGCTGATGTGCAGGCCGCCTGGCAGAAGTTCCTCGCTGTTGTGGTCTCTGCTCTGCGCAGACAGTATCATTAAAACCTCTAACATGGGGGAAAGCTTTATTTGTTCTCTAACACAATAAAGAGAATTGATACGCACCTGAGCCACGCGTTTAAACTGTTCATTGTGCGAGTATCAGGTATCATTAAACTGAAAACTCTGTCATTCTGTCAAAGACTCCAGGGCTTTATCACAAAATTATAATTTCAAACAAACAAACCACAAGACAGAAGACGTTCAAAGAAGTTTGGGGTAATTAGAATGCTTTAGTAAAGCTTGTCTACTGAATTAGACTAGACTTGCTGTGGGATGCCTAAAACGTCTCTGAAATATCAAAAGGGATGAACTAAACACAAGCAAATAGCACTGAGATTTTCCATTTCAATGGTAACCTACAGTATATAATGAAAATGAAATAAATGAAAGTAAACGAGTAATAAATTAATGTGCATCAATATAATATTTAATGCTTTATTTGAAGTCTTCGTCAGATAGGCTGATCAAACAATTTATTGTTTCAGGACACAGCTGATATAGTTTGGCTGTTTCCATTGCAAATCCTCCTTTTAATGTTATTTTAATTAACAATATTTTTGTATAGCCTATGTCTGGTGGTATATAGGGAGAAGCAATGAATTGAGGCAAAACTTTATAGAAAACATGGTCGTATTAAAAGGGGGTGTCTGCTTGGCTAAAGTGACTCTCAGAAAAAAAGGTAAAAGTTTGAGTTTCAAAAAGTAGTCTACACCTTTGTTCCTATTTACTCCCAAAGAACGCCTATAAAAGGAACTCTGTGACACAGCAATAATATAATTTATTTAGGCTAGTGTTCCTTTAACTCAGAAAATGTCAAACCAAATAACAAATGTAAGTATATTCGTGGCTGTCTGAGCATGTTGTTTACATGTTGACAAACTATCTGTTAGTGTAACTTATAAACATAATTTCAAAATGTCAAAATTACATGTATTTTTTCTGGTTTTGTATTACTACGCTACAAGTCACCCAAGTCTCAAGTCAAGTCAAGTCAAGTCATCACCCTGTCTTGCAGCTGTGAAAAATATAGTGTGTGTGTGTATATGTGTGTATAGTGTATATGTGTGTAAAATATAGTTGCAATTCAACATATATTGTACAGGGAGCTATTGGGGGACAATGATGTCACACAGGCCCCCCAAAACATACCTTAATTGCAAAGTACAAGGGGCCCAGAAAACCTGGAATGTTTAAAACATAAGACCTGGAAAGACAATTCATGAAATAAAGTTATTAAAAGAACTCACAAAGGAATATAACTTACATGATGAAAAGATCTTTATCAGCCTACATCCAGTACATTGACACGTCAACTAAGGAATGATCAAACGCAGATCTTATAAATGCTTAAAACTTAATCGCGAAAAACTTGAATAAACATTGTGGCTATATTCCTAGTGAGAAATATTGAAGCCCATTTTCACAGAATGAAAACTCTATTTTTGTTGATGCCAAAGTGCATCTATGATATCTTTTATACCAGTGGACAAGAAATCTAACTGACACAGGGCGGGAGATACAGTATGCTTTCAGAAAAAAAAGTACCTTTAGGGGTAAAACAGCTTGTCACCCGGCCAGTACCCTCAAAGCGACTCCTTTAACCCTAAAGGGTGCATATATCTTAGAGCAGTATGATGTACCCTTAAGGTAACAGTATTATTATGGTATACTCTTATGAACACTTTATGAGAAAGAATATAGAAAGGTGTCCCTTTGAGGGCACTGCCCCAGTGGCAAGCTGTTGTACCCCTACAGGTAAAAAACATTTTCTCAGAGGGTATAAAAAAGACTACTTCAGTGGGACCGATGCTTCAATAAACATACTGTTCCGGAAGTTGACTGTAAACCCCCAGACGAAGTCCTATTTTTTTTTTTGAGGAAACATACAAGTCCTTGATCAGCACCTGTCCAGAAGCATGGCATCACTGATATGAGAGGTGTATATGAGGCAGTTAACAAAATTCCCAACCTTACAAACTCCTATAGTTTGAGGGTCTCCTTATCAGCCCATATGAGCTTTCATGCCTCCATGTTTAGAGTTGATCCCATCAACTTCCAGGTAAGTGATTTCATCTCCAACCTCGACACCATGAATAAGCATGCACACCATAACATTTTAAAGAACTGGAAATGTATTGACTTCAGACATTGACTGTCTTCTGTTTTTCAACATATCTTGTCTCACTGCATTTGTGCAGTGTTGGGCATTTTTGAACCAGTTCACTCTTGCTCGACTGTTGACAAGATTCTGGTCCTCATCTCTCTTGCCCAGGCTGTAAAAAATCTTTAAACTTTGCTTCATTGATTTTGAGAATTAAAGTTGAGCAATTAATCAAATATAACTGTTGTTGTAGTTTGATTTCATTAGCCATATTTCCGCTGTTGGGTCAAAAGCGGGCGTGCTAGGGCTGGTCACTTCTGGGGCGGTACTTCCTCAAGACCAACGTCCAGGGATTTATGACCCCGCGGATACCTTGGCTTGGGCCAAAGCGTGCCAGCTGGGCCTAGAGTGTGGTCATGAACAAGAAAAATTAGACAGTCTACCGCCTCACTTCCCTAGTTTTCACATCAGCATTTAAAACATTTTAAACTATTTTAAAATTAGCCTTCAGACGCAAAAGTGTCTTAAATAACTTAAGATTGTGATCCGATGGGAATTCTCTTCAGTGTGTGAGGCTGAAATGCATTGGCCTATGCAATACTAAAGGCTACGTATGCTAACCATCGGCATAATGGGCCTAATAAATACCAGAGGCCATTGAAGAACTTGGACAAATCATATATAATTATACTTGTGTATTTAATTGGATTCGTGTTCTGTCTTTGTCCTGTGGTTTTGTTGATATTTAGCTCCCTCTGTTGCTTTGGCTGAAAGGATAACAGCAAAGTGAAACAGGACAGTGCCCAAACATATATTATTTTGTGGAAAATTAATATAAATTATCCCTCTTTCTCAAGAAGTTGACACAAACATATGCGTTTAATGGTGTTTTTCTATTGTGTTGTTTGCATGCCTTGGACTTAAATGGACTGAGTTATGCATTTTTGTATTCTTTTTTCTAAATAAACAGAGGAGCCTCGACTAAACAAGTATCCTATGTGTTTCTTTTTATGTTAAATTATACATATTAATTGGATTTGGCATCACTGATGTATTTCTGTCACTATTCTTAATCATTGGTAAAATATCGATGCTGGAGTCTTTTTAAATCTTTCTGAGGACAAAACATATGCTTCCGTCAAGTTCATTTTAAAGGGATAGTTCACCCAAAAATCAAAATTATGTAATTAATAACTCACCCTCATGTCGTTCCAAATCCGTAAGACCTCCGTTGATCTTCGGAACACAGTTTAAGATATTTTAGATTTAGTCAGAGAGCTCTCAGTCTCTCCATTGAAACTGTGTGTACGGTATACTGTCCATCGAAAATACATTTTGGTCCAAAAATAGCAAAAACTACGACTTTATTCAGCATTGTCTTCTCTTCCGTGTCTGTTGTGAGAGAGTTCAAAACAAAGCAGTTTGTGATATCCAGTTCGCGAACGAATCACTCGATGTAACCGGATCTTCTTGAACCGGTTCACCAAATCGAACTGGCTTGGCTCGGTGTTCATCTTCAGTTCTCTCTTCACAGCAGTTCAGTCAGTGTGCTGTTTGAGTAAATGAATTACTCCGGGATATTGGTTTGTTTGAACTCAGAGGGAGTGTCAGCCACATTAAAAAAGTAAACAGCTTAAGTCATTTGTGGATTAATGCTTAATGGAGACACAAACCGTTTAAAACAATTCAGTTCGATTTGGTGAACTGGTTCAAACAGATCCGGTTACATCGAATGATTCGTTCGTGAACCAGATATCACAAACTGCTTTGTTTTGAACTCTCTCACAACAGACACTGAAGAGAAGACAATGCTGAATTAATTCAAAGTTTTTGCAATTTTTAGTCCAAAATGTATTTTCGATGCTTCAAAAAATTCTAACTGACCCTCTGTTATCACATGGACTACTTTGAAGATGTTTTTCTTACTTTTCTGGACATGGACAGTATACCATGCAAACAGTTTCAATGGAGGGATTGAGAGCTCTAGGACTAAATCTAAAATATCTTAAACTGTGTTCCAAAGATAAACAGAGGTCTCACGGGTTTGGAATGACATGAGGGTCAGTTATTAATGACATCATTTTGATTTTTGGGTGAAATATCCCTTTAACAGTTTGAGCGTGGTCTCATGAAAATGCATATAAATAGTATGCCAAATAATCGTGGTAGGCTACTGATAAGCAAAAATAGACTTTGGCGCGCAAATGAGACGCACGTGTTTGACATATTCAGTTTCGGATGCATATGATACGAAATTTTTTGGCTTAGGCTACGTATGTATGATAAGCGTCCACCCCACAACCCTATCATATGGACGCAAAAAACAATTTTTGCGAAACAAAACCCGTGCTATTGATATGCAACGGGCTGATAGTTTTCATTCAATTTCCCCCGTGAAATGTTGATTGTGTGATGTTTGCTTAAGAGAGGCGTGGTTTTTAGAGGAGCGCTGGCCCGACAGTGCAAGCGCAGCATGATTTAGGGCCCGCGAGGGTGCGAGAGGCCTCTGGCCCAGCACGGCTCGTTCTTAGATCTGGACCGCACTGGTCTGATAGTGGAAGCAGCTATTGAATGTGAGTTTGATATTAGCAGAATTTACGAATTGTGTCACCATATTAAATTTGAGTTGGTGAAGTAGGCTACTATTATATTATATTTATTTTTATTAGGCTATTATAGTAACTAGGCTATTATATTATAGTATTATTATACTTCATGCCTAATATAAGTGCTAGGCTATTATAGGGGATAATTGGAGATGTACCAATAAAAGTTTGACTGATCAGAAAGGAGCTGTGGTCATCAATATCATACACTCCCATCTTCTTTTTGAGCACACAGGACAAACTGCATGTGGTTGTGAGCAAATCTGTAGATTTTATGACCACAAAAAAAAAAAAAAAAAAAAAAAAAAAACGGTTTTCAGCTAGGAAAGCATATTCTTGAGTTGTATGCAATTGTTTAGCTTGTATGACCTGAGTAGCTGTTTCTCAGATTAATCTGATGATTTGCATTTACGCTAACTTCAAAGCCATGCTAAGACAGTTTGTTGTATGGCTGTTTGATTTGGGGATAATTTTAACAGTATAGGCCTATAAAAAATGTTACAGCCAACCCTTATATGATTCCAATAAGTCCCGTTATCGATTGCATAGGCTACTTGAGGCAAAGTCACGAGTTTTCTTGTTGCATATCAAAATGTATGCGCATGGCTCCCAACAGACAAAATAAAGATCTTCCTCAATCGAACGCTTCCTCAATTGAAGTTTTTTTTTCACATTATAAGAATGTATGCACATATTGATCTTTCCATCCAGCGTTTTTGTGCTATATCTCAAAATTCACATCAAAATAGATGGAACATGGTGACTGAACCCTTATGTGACAGGAATAGAGAGCACTTAAACATAAAAAAGATTTACAACCATCTTCAGTCTCCCAACATTTGTTTTTGTTTAGAGACATTAGGCTACCTCAAATTGGTAATTGTTGTAATGATTTAAAATATATTTTACTGGTTTAAAAAGTTGGGATTTCAAATGACTTCGGTGAGAATATTTCGATTATTGTTTTGTAATTTCCTCAGTTTAAGTCAAGAACTGAGAAAAAAAATCGAAACAGTTTATCTGTTTAGGCCTAGGCTAATGTGACATTTTTTTTTATTTTTATTTTTTACATGAGTCACTAATGGATATCTCTACGCAAATAGCCTTTTATTGTTGTACCATTAAATCAAATTTGCAGCCTACAGACGAAGTCAATCTATTCAGGATAAATAAATAAACAAGAAAACTAAATAAAAGAACCACGCTCTATGACACACTATCATAGCCATGCTACTATAAACTTAATTTAAACGGACTTTGGAGTTTATCGGTCAGCTGCCGCCTTTTTCTCCGTACTATCGGCAAAACACATCTGTCCGAAATACATGGGCGGGGGTCTAGAAGGGTCTATTTAAGCCTATGTCCAGTTGTAAAGCCACAACAAGTCACGATGGTTCAGTGGAAAGCTGAGGAACGCGCTGCGATACAGGCTGTATTCGCCAAACTCGACTACGAGTCGGTGGGCCGCGAGACCTTGACGAGGTATGCTACTCTTATTTCTGGCCTGTACATTGTTCGATAACCTATATTTTATTGTGTCTATTTCTTCAGAGCATGTGCATGTAATCAGCCATTAGCTTGTTTCAATCAAGGTCTTATATTGTTCTTGTATTAATTGTCTGGTCTCAAGGCTCTTGGTGGTCTACCCTTGGACTCGGCGGTACTTTGGTGGGTTTGGAAACCTGTTCAACTCCGAGGCAATCATGGCTAACCCAAAGGTCGCAGCGCACGGGGTTGTAGTGCTCAAAGGTCTGGAGATGGCTCTTAAAAACATGGATGATATCAAGAACACCTACGCTTCCCTTAGCGAGCTTCACTCAGAGAAACTGCAAGTCGACCCGGGCAATTTCCAGGTTTGAGTCTCAGAGCAGTAGCCAAGCTATGAAGTTGCTGATTATGTGTGAGCTGTGCTTTACTTTTCTCAACTTCTCTTCCAGCTCTTGGGTGACTGCCTGACCGTGGTGATCGCTACTCGCATGAGGTCTGAGTTCACCCCAGACATCCAAGCTGCGTGGCAGAAGTTCCTGGCGGTTGTTGTGTCAGCTCTGAGAAAGCAGTATAATTGATTCATCGACTGAACGATGAAATGATGTAGCCTACTATTGTGTAATTCACCAAACAAATAAATAAAAATAATTTATTGACACGATTTGGTTGTCCATTGAGTTGTCTTATCAAAAGGGCTTACACAAAATCTGATGTGATTTCCACTGCCTCCCTCCCTATTTTTAATTTTATATTTTTTTTACACGCTTGACAAGACGAAAGATGTAGAACTAATGAAAACTTAATGTCCAAACTTCCTTCAATAAAGATCCAAAGTGCTTTATTATAAACATTCATTTAGGACTTATCGTAAACGTATTTAGGCCGAAATTTATTATATTTGTATTTAATTAGCATATTTTCATTCACCTGGATAATGCAAATTTTTCACAAACTAACCTGAAGCATTTTGGCAGTCAAATCAAACCGATAGGAAACAAATAAGGGTTAAAATTCAGCACTCAAAAAAAATAAATTTTACTATAATTTAATTTAACTGTTTCCGTTTATTCGATTCCATTTAGCCTAAATAATTAATTCTTTTTTTGATTTTATGCATAATGCTTCAAATTCATCTTTATTTGACTCTCTAACTTTAGCTCTCACTATTGTAATTCTATTCTTTAAAAAAAACTATACCTTTCTAATCTTTTTGCATTCTATATATATATATATATATATATATATATATATATATATATATATATATATATATATATATAGCTATATATATATATATATAAGACCACTAACACTTGCTTACTCTATTCTTTTTCTATTCTGTTTTCTTTTTATTTATATTATTTAAAAGCCCATGCTACGTATACTGTGTCAAGCTAACTGAGTCTTGTTATAGCACTTATATATTTCATTGCTCTTTTTGTTGTTTTTGATTGCTTCCACTGTCCTCAATTGTAAGTCGCTATGGATAAAAGCGTCTGCTAAATGACTAAATGTAAATGTTAATGTAAATTGGTTCAATGTTTGAGTAGCAATGGAACAAGCAAATCAATTAGTTAAATAAATAAGATTTATTGATGATAAATATATAAACCTGCGCATATAAAACATTTCGTCGGTAGGCTACTATGTTATCCACAGGTAATGACAGGTCTATATAAATGTTTTCAGCACAAAGGACAGCGTCACATTTCCTTTGGACTTCGGTCAAGATTTCAGCACTTATGTCTGGATAGCACCACACCCACATCAAACATCAATAATGTTTAATAGTCAGTTTCACAACTCAACAACGACAAATCAAATTCCACTGACTTGCATCACAGTAGAAATCACACGCGCACACACACAGAGCTAACTATGTTCAATTGATTTTTAATTGGTTAGTCCATTACATTCAGACAAACAACAAGGACATACATATTAGGCTATTTTGTATAAGATAAAGTTCTCAGAACCATCCAATTATTCTTTGGAGGGGCCTTCATATGAACTTTTCGGCCATAACAACTGAGAATGCCGAAAGAAACATATGGCAGGCTAACGTCACGAGGATGCAATGATTGAAAAGCTGGGAAAAAAAAGTGAGAAATTTAAGTTAGCGAGCTAAGGGAAACTTCGCACATTAGATTTGTACCGTATCAGTTAAGTGGACAGATAGACATTAAATGAACACCTTGAAGTTTGTAGGATGTATTCGCAGTTGATAGTCATGAAACCTGCTTAGTCGTGTCAACGTGTGCTTATGTTCCATCCTCGCGCCCTCGGCTAAAGCCTGGACGATTTTCTTCCCGCGACAGCGTAAATGCTCTGAATGGGGGCTGATATTTGTAAACCAGTTAACAAAGGAGAAAAACAAGGTCAGCAAGATGCAGACGGCGCGAGACCCCCACAGTCTTCCCTCCCACTCTGCTGCTTGCGTCACCACTCATGGGAAAGTGCCATCAATCATTGTACACTTTTGATATTCAGAAAACTGAAGGACGAACTAAGGACCCACCAAAGAGTAAGTCAGACCAAGTTTTGTATAGGCTAATTTAAAGAAAAGCAATATCCCAGCATGTTTAACAGTCTGTAAAAATATTTTGTTTTATAGCCTGTATCATTCTTGATCTAAGACAGCATCTTAAAAGAGCCTCAGATCCAACTTCTTCTGCCAGTGGAAGCATTTTGTCCCATAGGCCTATCTGTACAATCAACTCTTTTTCGGTGTTCAAATTCGAAAGCATTATAAGACTGCATGCGTGGCACAAGATATAGGCTATTTATAGCCTACTAGGCTATCTAAACACAGGTGAAACATATAAATTGAGTTTCTAAACAACGCGAACAATTCGTTGGGATCGGCAGCTTTGCCATAGGATATATTTTCGATCACATAATTAACCACAAGTTCTGCCTATCTCGAATTAATAAATATAGCACACAGTAGATAAGTTAGCAGAAATGTAGTTCCCTGCTGTGTGCGGTCAATGTCGTCATCTCACCGGCCAGCGAGAGGAAACCCGATCACGTGACGGGTGATGTTGCGCAAGGTTAAGATGATCAAGAGTTAATGTACTATAACTCATGAAGACCTAAACCATTTATTAATGATAACTAGATCAACAACTAATGAACATTCTATATGTTTTATAGATTAAGTAATAAATATATTGTTATTAGTTAAATGTGCCAAAATATAGCCTAGTTCCCTAACATTATATTAACTAATGATGTAAATTCATATGATAATTACCACAGTGGTCAAAGCTATTCAACTTCCAGTTGTCTGCTTTAATTAGTCATTAGCTCATGATTTGCAAAAGTATCATTATGTTATGACCTGTTGAGGCCCAGAACTATTAACTAATTGCTAAGTAATATGTAATTGTGGTGATGGATTCTTAATTAGTTAGCTTGTCATGTGCCTCAACAAGTAAAGTCATAACATAATGATTTATTTGCAAATCATTAGCTAATGACTAATTAAAGCAGACAAGTTGAAATGCATGTCTTCGACCATTGTGGTAATTAAAACATGGATTTACATTATTAGTTATTATATAATATGATATTGGGAATTAATACATTTTGACACATTTAACTAATAACCATTTATTGATTACTTAATGAATCATATCGAATGTTCATTTGTTGCTGATGCAAGAATTATTAATCATTCGTATAGTTCTTCATGAGTTATATATTATAAACCATACGATATTATTGTAAAGTGTTATCATTTTTATTTTGAAGCCCCACTCTTTTAATATTTTACATTTTGTGCTAAAACCACTAAATCAGCATCATCATCCTGCACATGTTTAATTTATATAAAATAAATAAATAAATAAATAAATAAATAAATCCACATTGTTCTTAAGGGGTGCATCGTATTTAATATTAGATGCATGTTGGTAACATCAATTTGATATTTACATTTAAACCTATTAATAAGGGCTACTTATGCAATTTACATGTACAATATGCAAATGTCTCTATAGTTGCACATGTATTGATAACAATTTACTGTTTCTTTTTTTATTCTACTATCATTAGCACAGTAAACTATTTCTATAAAAATATCATAGCATTACTGTTATTTTGCCTATAATACATTGTTTAACAATACTTTTGCACTCATCCAGCTGTATTTATTACCACTGTTCTCACGTTGCTGCTGTTCATAATGCATATATGCATTTCATTAGCTCTGTACTTGTACTCTGCATAATGACAATAAAGTTGAATCTAATCTAATCTTTAAATAACAGTTTTCAAAAGAAATGTATGGAGCATCTGCTTTCTTTGTTGTCATTTTACCACACATAATGCCAAATGTGGCTCAAATGCAGCAAGAAAACAACAGCAAAAACAATAAAGCTGTGAAGTGCTAATGCATTTATGATGTTAAATTACATTGACTCTCATTTTTAATGGCTACGAGAGCATGCACTTCTGTGACAGGGAGGGGTCAAGGCCCTGGGTCTGATAAACCCTCATGGCTGTTCATATCAGTGGCTCAAGCTGGAGGCTGAAAGGGTGGAAGCTGAAGAGCAGTATAATCACCCGTCTCACTCCTGCCCTGCCCTCCTGCCGGCCCGGACCGGACTGTGGCAGCACACATGACTCAGCTAAACTGGACGACTACATCTTTAATAGAATCAACATTCTTTTACATTTTGTGGAATGTGCAGTTATGACAGGTACACGATTGTGCTCAGGTCTATTCTTGGTTCTCTGTGTGGGAGATTTTGTTGATGCTTCAGTTAAAGCTTCATTGCCTATTATATTTTCTTCTAATAATTATATTATTATATATGTGTTTTGTTATTTTATATTATAATTCATTCTGTGTTTATCATTGCAATGATTTAAAAAAAAAAACATGCTTTCAACCCTGTTCACATTTTTATGCTTTGTTCAATTTTGTGTCTTTTTCAATCAGGAAACAACTCCAACCTTATAGCCTTTAGTGACATATCATATCATTATTATTATGTAGCATATTATAATGTTTTTTACTAAATATTTTGTCAAATAAACACAAATTGACAAAAGGTTCTTGTCACTTTAAAACAAAAAGAAAAATCACTTTATGTACCAATTTGCACTTTATTTGCTTGATTATAAGAAATTAAATAAGTCTTGACATAAAATGGCTTTATTAATATTTTGGTAGCACTTCATTTTACAGTCCTGTTACTCACGTACATATTATGTACTTATCATAGTAATTACAATAACTAGGTACTAACCCAGAACCTACCCCTAAACCTAACCCTACCCCATGTAGTTACCTTATATTACCAGTAAAATCTTAGATAAGTAAACTGTAACACTGCAAGTACATGTACTGTAAGTGCACGTACTGTAAAATGAAGTGCAACATATATATATATATATATATATATATATATATATATATATATATATATATATATATATATATATATATATATATATATATATATATATATATATATATATATATATATATATATATATATATATATATATATATAATTTATTTATTTTGTAAATTAAAATAGAGAGAAAAAAAATTCACCTGTAATACACCCCCAAGAGCAGTAACAGAACAACAACGGATGTTTTTGAAAAAATCATTAGTAGGAAATGATGAGGTTGACAGACAAACCGAAAACTAAAATACAAAAAACAGCTCTGCAGATGTTTTGCTATGATCGGAAAACACTGTACCCTGAATAACCTTGTGTCCTTAAAAGACTTTCTCAAATGAATGAGTATTCCTTTTATGCCATATCACATACAGTACACCACCAATCAGTCATTAAAAAAAAAAATCTACTTTTATTTAACACATGTGCATTAAATTGATCAAAAGTGTGTGAAAGACATTTACAACATTATGCTTTAAATAAATGCTTGTTTCTATTTCATCAAGAATTATCAAGGATCCTGAAAAAAAGTGTCAGTTTCAACAAGCACCAGATCAGTATATTAGGATGATTTCTGAAGAATAATGTAACATGAAGACTGGATTAATGGCTGCTGAAAACTCTGATACCAGATTTTGCTTGAATTCAAATGCCTGCCTACCATTTAAAACAATTAGTTGTTGATCTTGCTGACCACTAGATGGCAACAGCGCACCGAAAGCAACTGTACTGTACATACAAGTGTACTAGGAAAAATTGCATTTGTATGGCACATATATGAACACATTTGTTAAAAGCTCTGTTTTCCAAACTGTTGCAATGAATAGAACAATATGCATATATTACAAAGCATCTAGGCAACCGAATCGTTTTGCATAGGTGAAGAAAATAAATTTTGAAGAAGTGCCAGTTTTCCTAAAAAAGAAACCTATGGTTAGCCAAAGACGGAACTGCCTGTCATCACTTCACAAGACACAAAATACAGCAAACAAAACTAATCCAGATTAATTATTTTCCTCTTCTTTAATCCTTCTGATGTGTTGTTTGCTTGAGCACTCACTGATAGATCACACATGCCACCCACACTGTCTAGTCTCATCCTGCCAAATACACAAACGTGTTATATTGTGACTGGTTGGCACACCAATATATTGCAACTGCCGTTTACATTAGATTAACATTTTTAGGAAGCCTATAAGTTCTTATGAGGGCTGTAATAATGGTGAAAAGAGAGATAAAAGGACTGTGAAACATCAAATAACTCAACTTAATCTTGATTGTTCTGCACATGAAACAAAACATTTGAGTGGTAGTTTAAAATCTTGCCAAATAAAAGCCATCAATTCATGGCTATATGCTTGCTCCCCTCTTAGGCCCATGTCATGTCTCCTCATCCTGTGAATGCCCCCATGAGGGCCTTTAAACATCCATCATTCCATGACAGTTAATCCTCCTTCCCAGGAAAAAAAAGTCTCAAGTGTTTAAACAGTGCCACAGACAGCCATTGTGGTGTGGAGCTCCATTGAGGATATCCATTAGATTATCTATGAACTAGACGAAGTGACTAGCAACACGGGCACTATCTTCTCGAATAAATTAGAAGCTGTTGCCCCCCTCAAATTGAAAAAGGTTAGAGAAAAACCTACTGTGCAGAAATACCCATTCTCTCAAGAAAGGAACTCGTAGTCTGGAGCGCGATTAGAGAAAAACTAATTTGGAAGTTTTTGAAATTGTGTGGAAAAACATTATGTGCAGCAAAAATAGGCTCTAAAAGCTGGCAGGGCTGAGCATATCCACAGACTCATTGAAAATAGCCAAAACAATCCAAGGTTTTTATATAGCACAGTGGCTAGATTAACAAGTAACCAGACGCCACCCGATCTAAAAAATCCCTCACAGTTTAATAATAATGACTTTATGAATATCTTCAGTGATAAAATAGATAACATCAGAAATACAATAACAAATGTAGATTCTACAGCGTCTAATACTTCA
The DNA here is from genome assembly GCF_003368295.1 of Carassius auratus. Lineage (NCBI taxonomy): Eukaryota > Metazoa > Chordata > Actinopteri > Cypriniformes > Cyprinidae > Carassius > Carassius auratus. The sequence continues at coordinate 9,340,372 of NC_039254.1, read as the reverse complement.
GCCTTATTCATCGCACCCAAAGTTACACTGCAGTGCTTTACAGCTATATGACAGGAAGTGCTAAAAAAAACTTATCACTGCATCTAAACCAACAACATGCCTGTTAGATACTGTACCCACTAAATTACTGAATGAGTTGTTACTTGTAGCAGAAGAACCGCTTCTCAATATTATTAATTTTAGGGCATGCCCCAAAACTATTCAAACTGGTGGTTATTAAGCCTCTTATTAAGAAACCACAACTACCGGTAGATCCTAGTGAACTGTGTCTGCTCAGTTGCACTTCTTCCTGAAAAAAAGAAAAGATCTCTATGAAGAAGGACCCACCATAGCAAAGAAAATGCATTTATTAAAATTACAAATGACTTGTTTCTTGCTTCAGATCAAGGTTGCATCTCATTGCTAGTTTTACTTGATCTTAGTGCCGGGTTCGACACTGTAGATCATGACATACTCATAGATTGATTACAAAACTATACAGGTATTCAAGGGCAGGCTTTAAGATGGTTTAGATCCTAACTGTCTGATTAATACCACTTTGTTTATTTAAATTGGGAGTCATCTCAATTATCACCAGTAAAATATGGAGTGCCGCAAGGATCTGTCCTAGGTCTTCTTCTATTTTCAACATGTTGCCCTTTGGTAATATTATTAGAACATACAAGATTAGTTCCCCCTGTTATGCTGATGATACTCAACTTTATATCTCAACGGGACCAGATTAAAAATGTTAAAGATTGGATGACCAAAACTTTTCTCCTATTAGATTCAGATAAGACTGAGATATAACTTATTGGACCAAAAAACAGTACACAGAATCTTGTAGACTACAGTTTGCAACTAGACGGATGTGCTGTTCCTTAACTGTCCAAAATCTGAGTATTATATTTGACAGCAACTTGTCTTTTGAAAATAATATTTCCCAACACCATTCTTCCATTTTAGAAACATTGCAAAGCTATGAAACATGTAACCTGTTTCTAATGCAGAAAAGCTAGTTCATGCATTCATAACCTGTAGACTGGACTATTGTATTGCCCTGCTAGCTGGTCAAGAAAATATGATCATATTACCCCAATTTTATAGTCTCTGCACTGGCAACCTACTGTATTAAGGTCCATATTAGTTACTTAGAAAATATTATTACTCACATATAAGGCCCTTAATGGTATAGCTCCTGCGTACATGCTACAATCCATCATGCTCCCTAAGGTCGCAAAACTCTGGACTTCTGGTAGTACCTAGGATAGCAAAGTCCACTAAAAGAGGGTAAAGCTTGTTTAATTTGGCTCCCAAACTCTGGAATAGCCTTCCTGATAATGTTCGGGGTTCAGACACACTCTCTCTGTTTAAATCTAGATTTAAAACATCTCTTTAGCCAAGCATTCAAATAATGCATCTCATAATATTGTACTGCAGTTATATCTGATTAGATGTTCATTATTATTCTTTAGATTGGGTTAAACAAATTAATTTTAATTGGTTGGAACAGCAGCTACAGTAATTATGTCTCTATTTGTTTCTCTGTTTTGCCATGGGTTTTACATTACCAGTGGTTACCAGTTACCAGTGGTAACTAGGATTTACACAAGCTCCAGTCTGGATCCAGAACACCTGAGAAGAGATGATGCTAACCCCTCAAAGAGCCTCAGATGATGACCAAACCTGAAACAATACAGAACTAAAAGAATTTTCTATAATTGCCGTTAATAGTTTTCATCGTCCGTTTGATTACGACTTTAATTGATTTCTCCATACATTTCTGCCAAATGCACATAAACTGAAAGTCACCACTGATAAGCTACTAAATATAGTAGAAACTTAATTTTCTGTAAAGTTGCTTTGCCACGATTTGTTTAGTAAAAAGTGCTATAGAAATAAACTTGAATTTAATTGAATTAAACTATATATACACAGCCTTTCAATTAGTTTATTTTCAGACAAATGCTTTTCTGTAGAACTTTCTACTCACAAAAAAGAATCCCTAAAGCATATCACCACTTCCACAAAAATATTAAGCAACATTTTTAAGCTGTGCAATAAGAAATGTTCTTGAGCACCAAATCAGTATATTAAAACAATTTCTGAATGATCATAAACTTACATTAAAACACAAAACAGTTAGTTTAAAGTAGCATATTATATTTTATATTTTATTAGGATTTTTTTTTATCATGAAAGCCTGGCATATATTCAATATGAATCAAATATAGTATCAAATACAGTCCTTTTTTATCTAAAGATCTAAAACATTTACGGGAGTTTTCCTTCTCATAGTTGCACTTGATCTTTGCATTCAGAAAGTTCAGTGTTCAATGAAAAAACCATTTGCTCTTAGCTACACAAAAGAGAGGAGGCTTTTGAATTTCCAGCACGTATTGGAGAGTCAACCCAGAAACTTAAAAAACTTTCCCTTTTCCACGAGAAAGCTTAATTGCAAACTTCTGAGGCACAAGTGGACCTTACAATGGTCAAATTAAGCCCTCCAGGCTGGCAAGTGTACAAAAAAAGAGTGTTCCTACATACACTGAATTGCTGTTATTCCTACAAATGTATTCCATTATACTTATTTATCATGTTTTAGATAGTAATAGCATAATAGAGTTATATGCAGATTATGATTTGTTAGCTAAAGTATGATGCATCGCTTCAATTCAGGTTCAATTGTATTTTGTGTACACATACACATACTCTAATCCTCATGCTCCAGACTGTCTAAAATGATGAGGAATGACCTCAGCAATAAATACTGTAAGTCACCAGGGATCCGGAACATCTCCCTTGAACAGTATGTCAATGTATAGTTAGAGACAAGCAGTGGATTTACTGTCTGCATCGCTGTTTAGATAAAAACATCAGCAGCAGCCCTGTCTCTCTCAAACCGGTGGAAAGAGAAAGAGCTCTTGTTTCTGGCTGCTCTTGTCTGTGAAAAGGCAGTGATTTACAGGACATCCTCCTACTTTTGCTTTCAGTTGCAAATGAGTAATTGAATAATTAAGTGACTCACATGCTACTAACAGGAACCAATCCGCAGTTTCTTTTTATATTGTACTATTTTACAAAACCATAAAGCTACGTTGTTGGAAACAAGCAGGTCTCACAGTCAGGTTCTCTGAGGGAGTATGGACATGTCATCAGGTTGAGTACTACTGTAAACTAGTACTCCCTTCTGGCCCCAATAATCTAGAAGGCCAAAGGGGAGCACAAGAGAGAAGAAGTAAAACTTCCAGTGCTCCTGTGAACAGCTGCCAGCTATGCTTCCTGCTCTGGGCTTCTGCAGGAGAACAGGAAACTTTGAAGTGGTCATGGCAAGTACAGTAGTTGATCAACATGCAGTGTTAAGAAGTTGTAGAGAGGAAGTGCTAGAGTGTGTAAAGCTGAGGTTCTTAGAGTGGTCTGCTCTCTAAACTAATTATAATCCAATTTAAGATACCACATAATTGAGAGAAGAGTTTGAAAGTGTCAGTGATTCAGCTGTAGGAATGAAGACGCAAAATGTATATTTAAGCATTGTGAGTGTAATATTTTTTTTCACAACAGGTCAGTAAACATTGTGTTATTTAAAAACTTATATTTTAGATACAACATTGGCTATTTATTTATCTGTTTTTGCTTTGCCGGTGAAAACTGTCCCTAACAAACAATTCAGAGACACATACTGGCATCTTATTTTTCTGCCATATGGATATCAAGTCATGAAATTTGCATACCACAGGTAGGTCTGATAGGTCTTTCACAAGCAAGCACATCATTCACAAGATGATTGTCCTTAGCTGATTCTGTAGCCAATGAGATTGCTTGCTCAATATCTAAAGAGTATGTTCAGTGACGAGTTCCTCTGAAGCCTTCTACCTCCCCCAGCTCCACTTGTCAAGAACTGCTAAGGGATTTATCTACAGAGCCAATAAAGGGAAATTTCCTTCTCTTGCAAAACTTTTGCATTCCCTCGCAAAACAACTTTAATATTTTACATATACACTATATGACATATGACATAGCCTATACACTATGTCCCAAAACTGCGCCTTGAACTAAGTGCGGACTGTATTTCCAAGTACCAAGTTCAAAATAAAACTCTATGAACCACTCCATTGTGAATATATATAGTTATATGAACCCTGCAAGCTGTAAACTAAACAGCAAGTGTTTGTCCGAACTCAACTGGTTTGGCAAAAGAATGCAAAAGTTTTGTGAAGGGACACAAATATCTTCGCAAGAGACTGCAAAGTTTCTCAAGGGAATACAAAAGTTTTGCGAGAGAATGCAAAAAATTGGACAAAAGAATGACAACATGGCAAATGTAGTACGTATATATATATATATATATATATATATATATATATATATATATATATATATATATATGTGTGTGTGTGTGTGTGTGTGTGTGTGTGTGTGTGCATGTTTTAGATTACATCATCACGCATAGGCTTGTGTATTTCCATTATCTAATTTTTATCATCATTGAACGGTTAATCACAACCAGACGCTGCACAGTGGATTACACAGTCCACCCAAAGGAACCATAATGTCTGTGGAAACTAAAAGCTGGGATTTTACTCACAGGCTCGTGATGTCAGGATCGATCCGATGATACAGATCAAAGGAGCAAGAGCATAAAGCAGAAATTTCTCCAAATGTATTCCCTGGAAGGTGCAAGCTTTAACTATCAAAGGATGAAACCATGATGATCTTTTTTATTGTTACATGTTCATAACAAAATCAAGGTAGTGTAGTGTTTAAAAGGAGCCTGTCATGAGCTGTGATTAACTCCTGGGATTCCCCTCACCTCAACATCCTAGTTCACAGGGTCAATGTCTCAGCATTAAATCCTGATAAACACTTCCTCTACTCAGCTTACACCAACTCTGAGTACCTTTAAATTGCCAGAGGGATGATTCTGAAATCACGAATATACTACAGTTTGCTGGTGACTCCATAGTTTGCTGTTTTCTTCTTCTTCATGACTATGATGGTCCACCAGGTAAAACAACACCAAGCCATTCTGGAATTCCCCAGTGATCTAAGACTTTTCCCCTATCATGAGTTAGAATTGGTTACTTACATTTAATTTAATCATTAATTAGTTAGACTTTATTGAAGAACTGTCTGCAGTTACTTTAGCTTCTGAAATAATTATTTACTTTTTAGAATAAATGTAATCTGTTTTAGCACTCAGTAGTCATCCAAAAGCATCTCTGAACAGTTTATAGTCCCAAGTTAAGGAACTAGAGAGTAGATGGTTTATGAAACAACATATTGGCGCAGTAGTGTTTAGGTCGCCGGCTGTCTAGATTTGCTGCTAATAAACAGAGTTTGTGGGGAGCTATGGAAGCACTTACCCCTCTGACATGTAATCATTTCCATTCTCTTTTTGGTTTAGCCTGGAGAAATGGCACAGTAGAGCTTGCCAGTGTTGGTTAGTGTGGATGCAGACAGAAACCACAAAAACAACATTTAACCTCAAATCCTTAATACACTGTGGCATATGACTGACAATATAGAGGAACAGACTCAATGGCTTTTGTATAAACTTTCAAAATGTCACATAAAATTTGAAGCACATGTGACTGATATCGGTTTTGAGCACAAGCTACACTTGGAAGACACTAGATATTTTCATACATCCATATCTCCAGTGTGTTGTTGCTTTGAATCAAAATGCTTAGCCTATAGCACTTAAAAAAACGAATTTTTTTTTTTTTTTTGTATTTTATATTTAATATGACTTGAGCCAAATCAAAGATTTCTGAATGTGCCTCTGATATCTAGGTTATGATAATTGGTAAGCTACACATTTCTCAATTATAAGTAGGATTTACAAAATTTCATTTCAGTTCATCAATTATGGTATACGGATGTGAGAATCGCTAGAAAAAATGCTATAGTTTCTCTCAGATGTTTAATTTGTAATGTTCATTTTTCTAACATTGTCTTGCATTAGAGATATAAAACATTTTTTTTATTGTTGCTAATACTATTACATACATTTCACAGATCAGTGATTCAGACTGATTCTATAGAAACTTTATTCAGCCAGTGGATAAAAAGGTAACTATGACTTTTTACCTCACAAAATGTGGACTTTAAACTTGCAATTCAAATAATGACATATAAACTCATATTTAAAAGTAAATAAGTCAGAAATGTGCAATAAAACGTTTTTTTTTTTTTTTTTTGTAATATGTTCAGGCAAAATAGAATTTATGCATGAGTGTGAACCATAAAGCAAGAAAGCACCCAGGGTTCAGACAGGGTTAAATCTCAGGTCAGGACATAATGTCTTCCATATGCTGATAGAGCTAAGGACATGTATGCACTCTCCTCTTTCTACCTGCATTCCTTCACCAACACAGAGCACTAAATCTCTGATAGCTCCCCCATGCAGGGTTTTATTCATTGCAAGGGCTATCCTATGATATCTGTGCCTTTTATCTGCTTCCTCTGAGTAGCAAATGTGCCCTTACGTGGAGCAGCATATCTGATTTGTTCTGCTTTTAGTTGTAGGCTGATTTTGTTGCTTAAAGTCATATCAGTGTGTGGAATCAAAGCTCTCTACACCTCATGACAAAAGTGTAAGGTTGAGTGGCAAGGAGCAACTGTAGCACTCAAGAACAGAACAGAACAGAACAGAGCTCTCCATTGGGCTTTATAACTGTGTTACACACATGTGCATGTACACACATATGCAAATATTTAAATTAAAACATATTTTTAATTGTTTCTAGAGGCAATTAAGGGTAAATCCTCTTGTATTACATTTCTACTGGTATGAATTATAAGTCATTTTTTATTTTAGAAAATCCAGTAAGAGCTCAGAAAGGATTTGTCAGTTAATGAATAAATGTAGAAATATAAATATAAGTCTAAAATGTGGAATTTCAGCCCAAGGTAAGCACTGGAAAATCCCAGCTGGACGTTTGTCTATCCTGCAGGAGGAATGCTGTTTAATTTCAGGAAGGGGAAGAACATGCAGATCCAATCAATGTAGGGATCAGCACTGGTTCTTTAGGGACAATCCTATCGTCCTCTGTTTACTTTTGTTTCCTCTCATCAAATCTGTCACACAGATGTTGTCTGTGCCAGGAGGAGTGTATACCTGTCTGAATTAAAGACAAGCACCACTGCCAGTAAAAATAAAACCTAATATAAAAATAATATCCATCCAAATGTTATGTCCAAGAAAGACGTTAAAATGTTCTAGCCAAACAGTGGCTCATCTACTATACTAAATCAGCATTATCCTGCATTGACCATATCCCTGGTTGTGTGCTAAAAGGGTGTGCAGAGCAATAAAATGATGTTTTTTTGTGATATATTTAACATCTTTCTCAGCCAGGCCAGTGTACCCACCTGTCTAAAAAAGCTCCATTATTATCACACTCCCAAAAAAGTCCAATTCATTCTCATTGAACGACTATTGTCCAGTAGCCTTGACCCCCATTGACATGAAGTGTTTTGTGTGGCTATAATGAGTCATATCAGGTCTCGTCTCCCAACAAATCTGGACCCCCTTCAGGTTGCATATAGAGCAAACCACTCTTCTGAGGATGCAATCTTCACCATGCTCCATCTCACACTGACACACCTGGAAGACAAGAACACCTACGCCAGGATCTTATACTAACTTCGGCTCAGCATTTAATGCAATCTTGCCTCAACAACTGGTGGAAAAGTTGTTGCTGCTGGGTCTGGATTCAGGAGTAGGTGGATTATGAACTTTCTGACAGCGAGAAGACAAACAGATAGAGTTGGCAGTTTTACATCTAAAACAATAACTGTGAGCACAGGTACACCACAAGGGTGTGTTCTGAGTCCTTTATTGTTCACGCTGCTGACATATGACTGTACTGCCCGTTTTAATGGCCTGTCATCAAGTTTGCAGATGATACCATTGTTGTTGGCCTTATTACCAATAATGATGAGTTGGCATACAGGAAAGAGGTGGAGAAACTCACAGCCCTCAATACCAACAAGACAAAGGAGATGGTCATAGACTTCAGGAGGGTTAGCCAATATCATCATATCCCTCTAACCAACAGCTCTGAGGTGGAGAGGGTAATTGGAGGAGAGACACAAATGATTGGTGTCTCATTGCCACAGATACAGGAAATCTACAAAGAGCGCATTGTGCAGAGAGCTGGTGGCATCCTGAAGGACTGCACACATCCATTTTATGGATTGTTTACTTTGATGCTGTAAGGAAAAAAATACCGTAGCATAAAAACTACAACAACACGGCTTCAAAAATAGCTTTCTTCCTACAGCAATCAGGCTGCTAAATTAGAGTTTGTGACTTTAATTTTGTGAGTTTGTAATTTTTTTTCTCTTTGGAGTGTTACAAGCTCTTGGTGCATAAAGAAGATCTGTAATGTTGCAAAGACTAAAGTCTCAAATCCAAAGAGATATTCTTTATCAAAGTTAAGACTGCCATGCCTCCCTAAAACAGCTTGTTCTAACACATCCCCATATCTCTACGTCACTGTGTGTAAATATTTGCATAATGCAGTCCAAATATTCACGCAAAGAAAGAAGGCGTGGTTTCAGTAATCACAGTTAGTGTTGAAGCAGCCATGTCAGGGAGATGCTGTGTGTATCTAGTTGAAAGCAAAATCACTTTATTTGGCCTTCCGAAAATAGATGCATTTAGGAATCATTAAGATTACTTACAATAGAACAGCCAACAGCAACACATTTTATGGATGACCGTTTTGTGAACCTAGGAGAGGAGGTAATTCTGACTTGGCTACGACAATCTGGCGACAATCTATCTATCTATCTATCTATCTATCTATCTATCTATCTATCTATCTATCTATCTATCTATCTATCTATCTATCTATCTATCTATCTATCTATCTATCTATCTATCTATCTATCTATCTATCTATCTATCTATCTATCTATATTCTGAATGTGTGCTAATTCCTGCTGAATAGTAAGTCTTCTCTTTGATTTTTAACCTCTCATTTGGTAAATTTTCTATGTGACAATCCTCTTATGGTTGCCATTGTGTCCAAATTCAACAGTGAATACATTGAGCTGGGTCTCCGTTCTGAAAGAAATCATAGTAACTTTGAATTAAACAGCCTAACTGGATCCACAGATGGGAGATCACATTTTACATCTCATTACAGTGACATTTAGTCTATGGCGGCACAATAACACTGACGCAAGAAGGTGTCTGTTTGAAGTACTTCAGTTTCCCTCATGTGCAACTGTATGAGCTGTGATTATCTTATTCTTTCCACTTAATAAGGCAAATGGAAAAATGTGACCAACAGATATCAGTATAGATCAGTATCAGAGTGTGAAAGTCATATACATTAACAGCACAATTCTTTCTATATGGCAGATATATCACACTCTATATCCAGAATGTTGGCTAATATATCAAGCTTATGAATGCCATCAATAGATTATTTCTGTGGTACGACAGGTATATTAAGTGCAAGTTGAAGACTAAACTTTAAGAATATATGTGCAAGAATACATGTAGCTGATGAATTTGTGGTCCTAAAACCTACAAGACAATTTTAGCCGAGGGTTTCCCCCTGAGCAGTTTTGGATGAATGTCATTTATGTAAAAAAATAAATAAATAAATATCATCATAAAGTTATACTTGATGTTTCACATTTATGTACATACATTATACAATTAAAATGTACATTTTGATTTCTGAAACAGGTTACTAATTAGTTATAAAACTGGAACTGCAACAGAGATATAAGAAGTGTATGAAACCAGTGACAGTGTCAAGTCACCAGTCACAGTGGCTTCAGAATCCACGTTTGACTTTTGATTATTTATCATTTATTATGTAGAACAAAGGTTCATCAAGTAATGTTAATCAAAGACCTTATTTTTCACTTAAACCAAACAGCTATGCTAAAAACCCCCTGGAAATTATCAAGGCAATTTGTATGACCTACAAATTGATATTATGACTGAATAGCTCTATTGAAAGGCCTAAAAAGCCTAGACTTTGTTATAGATATGAAAATATTGTGGTTACATTTTATGACCAGATTTTATGACGAGTGCATCATGAGGAAAATATATCCTTAAAATATAGGGATGTATCTTAATTTTATCTCAAGGAAATAATGTTTGCTCTAACGTTGTACTTGTTGTTGCCATAAATGACGCACAACAGCGGTTTCTGCATCCTTTTGCGGTGAAGAGGTGAAGAAGCAGTTTGCTTTTCTTTTACGCCCATGAGCGGCGCTGATTGGTTAATGACATCTGCATGTTTCTGTAGTCTCCGCCCACTCCTTCTCTTTCAGCGCGTGTGGGCGTATTTTACAGCTCGAAACTGAACTACAGACTTCAGTGTGGGAATTTACGGGGCGAGCAGAATGGTTTTCATCTGCAGCGTTGTTGCAGCCTTTGAATTTAGGATTTGACTATATAAAATCACATTGCTTCCGTACTGTTTAGTTATGCTTTGACATTACATATCCTCTGCGAAGAAGGTGCATCACACTAAACGCCGGTTAATGAACAAACCCTGCTGCTAAAATCTGAAAGTCCATCAGAAGGTATGGCTTTATTTCACTTTACGTCAGTTGTTTTAAAGTTGCACCCATAGTAACAAACGGAGCATCTTTGCTATTTGAGACTAATAAGATGTGTGTCAACTCACGTGCAGCTGAATGCATGCCAAATACATTTCATAGATAACAGTATATTGTGCATGTTGCGTTATGCAGCTATTGGAAATACCACATTAATTTTCTGAAATTATGGCTGTTTTAAAAACTTGAGCTTTCTACCTAGACGTGTGTGTTGACTGAAAAAATGTGCTGTGATGGCCAAAAAGATATCTAGGTAGGCACCTCACGAAGTTTTTGGAGACATCCCATAAATATGTGCTTGTGTAAAATGGTTTCGCAGAGCGATTGCATGCATCTGTAATCTGGCTGCATGATAATCTGCAGCTGGTGGATTAAGTGCTACGAGCGTCACTGCTTTAGTCATTTTAATGGACATGGATTCTCCTCAGTCAGGGGCTTTTCTTCATGTTCCAGAAGAATTGAGTACAGAAGAACCTATGTCAACCAATATGAACAATGTTTTATATTTTACACTGAATTTTGCCATTTGTTATGATCTCAAAACTAGAATATTGCCCATAAATATCAGGCTGGGTCAAACTGTCACATATTTTAAACGTTATAATGTTAAATGAGTTTGTTGCCAAAACAATGTATTTATTTATTTATTTTTACAATATTGCTGTTTCATGAATTTTGTGCAGATGCTGAAGCAACTTACAAATGAGGTCAATAGAAACAATCAAACCAATAAAAGCAAGAACAAGTTTTATAATAAATAAATAGATGAAACAATCTTTTTCTTAACTGGGCAATTATTGCAGAAATGTGATGTGGCTATGCAAAATAAATAAATAAATAAATAAAAGTCTATATGCAGATTATACAGTTATTTATTGAATTCTTCTCAGCAAATTTTGAATCAACAGAACAGTCTTCATGTTTGTTAAAGTTGTTTCAAATTTTAGTGGTTACAGCTGCAGGAATGTGCAAGGTGCACATGAAAAAAAGTAAATTGAAACATCTGACTTTCCTGAAACTGATCATTTTTTTCATTTATTTGAATGGCTACAAATCAAAAGCATACTTCTAACATTGGAAAAAATCTGTGGACTTAAAAAGCTTTTTCTACATGAATTATTCTCACTTCTATTTTACTGTCTTACCAGTGACACTGAATATTTAGCCCCTGGACGCTATTAAAGTGAAGGTGAAAGTATAGCTCAAGGAATACAGGAACACATCCCCCCTGACCTGAGTCATAAGTGCTAAGTTTCCTGGTTTAAAGAACAGGTGCAATTTCCTCCCCAGGAAGTTACTTGCATTTACAATTATTATATATGCCCATTCAAATTCCTGCTCAAAATTAATAATTATTAAATAGTAGACACACAAAGACAGCATGCTGCGTGCAGATTTTTGTGAAGATGATGGGGCCAACATTCAGCCATCTGGTGACTACAGTGCACACTGAATCTCATTTAATACTTCATAGATTTGCATAAATAATGTCATTTTACTTCTGTTACTGAGCTTGGAAATTTTAGAGTTCTTGTTCTGAAAAAAAAAAAAGATAGGTTGCTTTCTCATGCATGTTAACAGTCATAATTTTTGGCTTTTTAGAGATGCTACAGTGTGAGGTAAACTCCTCTGTTCTGACTTCAGATGAGGCTGTTGTGTGCGAGTAGTATGATCCCATTTGTGGATTTATCGTAAGCTTGGGTGATTTGGATCCACACACTTTACCATAGCCTAGTGTCTCTCATTTTGCCTTGTCACTGTCAGATAAAAACAGCAATTTACTTGTTCTTGGAATAGGTGTTGAATTATGTATAGGGATTTGTTCCAATAGGCTGTCACTCATTTCCCTTGAGCTCATGTTAAGTTGTTACATCACTTTCTTACACAAGATCATATCATTTCTTATGCTTTTCAATCTTTTAAGATTTCCGTTTCATTCCTAGGTGTTTAGTAATCTGTGTACATACCAGTTTCGCATCTTTTGGGCTGGATTGCCTACTTCTTGACAGCATTGACAATATGGCATTATATACAGTAGTATTAGTAGTACACTATCGATCAGAGGTCTGGGGTCAGTAAGATTGTTTTCAAATGAATACTTTTTCAGAAAGAATGCATTATATTGATTAAAAGTGACAGTAGTAACATTATTTATTTATATATTTATTTTTCAAATGATTGCTTTCAAATGAATGGATACAAAAATTTATTAAATCTTTATAAATAAAGATTCATTTAATTTTAAAGACAGAATAAAGTATTAAGACACAACTCTTTTCAACATTCATATTAAGATTTTTTTTTTTGAGTGCCAAATCAGGATATTAAAACGTGACACCGAAGACTGGACTAATGCCTGCTTTAAATTGAGCTTTGCCTTCTCAGGAAAAAATTTAAAATCTAATAAAATAGATTGCTATTATACAACTGCTATTGATATTTTAATGCATTTATGTGCATACATTTTTAGGTGTGCATAAATGCTTTTTTCATGTATGCAACATACTGTAGCAAGTATTCGAACAGTCAAGTGGAGAAAAAAAAGGATTTCTTGCAGCATTGCTTTCAGGAAGTATGGACTAGTTCAGACCTATCCCAAACTATCATACAGAAAAGTGAGACATCTGTCAGATCACAGGGAGTGCATTCACTTCCAAATTCCTTTTGAGCAATCCATTCAGTGAATAAGATTCACAAGACCCTTGAACGGATCTTATTTAAATGATTAATTCGTCATCAGATTTTTATGAGACCATATTAATGTTTGCTTTGATTTTGCAAAAGGCCTGTCAGACAGCCTGTGAAGATACTTGAGCACCAGCATATTGTGTCTGGAAATTAAGGGATGAAGAAGTAGATTGGGGATTTGTTGGCTGTTCAAGACAAGTAGAGAGAATGACATTATGATAAAAAGGAATGGAAATGAAAACTGATGATCCAGCTCTTCTGGAGAATCAAATTACCTTAATTCATGATATTTTTACCTTAATTCTCTCATTCTTTCTCTGTTTCCTGGCTGCTGATTCTGGAAGAAAGAGCAGACTGTGGTGGGTAAACCCCATGTGTGCATAAGCAGCTCTTTCCCTGCTCCTCCGTGTCTCTCTCATTCCTGCAGGCCCTATCAGAAAACTGCAGGCCCCTTCCAGTCTCTGTCTGTTGTCAAGCACTTTTGAAAGGATAATTTGTATTTATTGGTACATAACACAAGGAACGGGATTTGACTGTCATTTTATTGTTTTTGCAAGCTTTTTCTTTTTCACTTCGCCTTGGAGAAGGAAAAAATATGAAGATTTGAGTTTATCCTGAACAAGTGGGGGGTTATAATCCCAGTAGCCTTTGTGTGGTTGGGTGGAGCAGCAGAGACATGGGTTGTGTCCGGGCCTTAGGACGTCACGTGGCAGGTCAAGTTCATCTGCTCGCAGGCAATCTGTGCGTCATCATATATAGCTGCGGATTTTAGGCTCTCGTCAATGACCTGTTTATATCTGATCATTCGACATCTGAGGATGAAAGTGCTCTTAAAAAAAAAAACACTTTACGCACCCATGTGCACTTTTTGGCTTCGAGACTTTGTTGGAAGTGTGAATGGTAAAGATGATAAGACATCCCTCCAAAAAGATGGCTGTTTATGTGTAACTGAGGCTTTAAATCTCACCTGAAAATGAACATTTTTTTTTCTCTTGTGAAACACATAAGGAAATGTTTAGCAGGTTTCTGAGCTGCTTTTTCCATACATTGAACGTGGATGAGAACCAGGGAATGTCAGAGTAAAAAAAAAAGATTCATAATAGCCCTTAGTCAGACTATTAAGTATATTATTGTATCTTTATGCGATGAATTTAATTTAAGTTGTTATTCATTATAAATCTCAGTTAAAATGAACTCCTCCTACGGGTCCTTTAATCAAGTTGATGCATCAGAAAGGAAAATCTTGAAGGATGGAAGCAGTTAACCCAGAGACATTCACAGTGTCTTTTTTTTTTTTTTTTTTTTGAGTTTTTCGAATTTTTCCGGGAAATATGCAGTTTGGGATTGATCTTGTTTTTCCCTCCATGAATATTGTGAATTTAATAAGACTTTTAGGTGTTACTGCCAGTAATAAGAATTCTTGGTTATATTCTTAGATAAATCATATTAATCTATACTAGCAGTAAATATCCAAGATCATGCAGGTACTATATTGACAAACTATATGACAAACTTTAGTTGTGGTGTAATAAATGGTATTATTTAAAGCTTTTGACAGCCTGCTGCTTCTTGACTGTAAGACTTGGACCTTTCCTGTTCATATTGGGAAGACTTTTTACTAATTCATACAGAAATAATCACATCTTTCTGTTTAAACCCTTGTAGAGTCTAATGTATTTTCGGGGATTGGGGGAGATTTGGCTTTCATGTGATTTGAGACCTTCTGCGTCTTTATTTGATCTTGGATGTCAGATGTTTGAAATTTTCCTTTTATTGTCTATTTTCTTTTCAAACCCGCGCACCATCTGCGTACAATTAACATTTTATTTTCATACAGTGTGATCCAACAGAGGAAGTGTTCATGTCAAATTCACAGCGTGAAGAAGCCTCATAATGAGCACTATTGTGAAAGCAGCCCCTTCTTAGACAAAGGTGACAAACCACCTGCAGTTCTCAAACAGCCCCTAATGCAACACCATTTGCCCATCTGCAGTGCTACAGATTCTTGTTATCAGTGTTCTTTGAAAAGAAACTGCTTTCAATGTATGGTTGAAAGATTTTTTATATGAGCACAATTCATGTTCTGCTGTGTTATCTTGGAGCAAGGCTTAGCCTGTTTGTGATACATGCTGTTACATGTTAATGGAAGCTGTCTATTAATTGGGTGTGTTGGACTCACTGGAATTGCAATGTGAACACAGACGGCATTCTTTGAATTATATCCCCAAGTCAAGCTCTTGGCAGACAGGAGTCAGTTAATGGAGCCCAGACAGGTTATTTTTAAGAAATGTACAAAGAGAAGACTATTGCATGTGGTATTTCTCTATCATTTATTATGTGGGTCAAAGACATTTCCAAAAATATACATTAAAAATGCATTTCAAACATACAATGAAAGGATGGTCCTCCCAAAAATGAAAAATTTGACATCATTTATTCAACCTCATGTCTATAAGCTAAATAAGCTATTTTGAAGAATTTTGATAACCAAACAGTTTTGGATTAAACTGATTTCCATTGTATTTTTTGTCTATATAATGGAAATCCATTGGGAACTCTTGGCAAAAGAGTTAAAAATTGGGGCCAATAACTGCACAAAAGTCCGAGCTGCTACCTCGGATTGGGGCGACAGACCCTGTCAAACAGTCACTTAATTCACAAGAATGTCAACTTTATGGAAAGATACTAACCTGACCCTAGCCTAGCTCGCTAGCTTATGTTGATAGTTGCACAATTAAACCGGTTAACATTAACAATTAAACAACATCTCATAACAAGGAGATAACTACGTAGCTAAACACTTTCAGTTATACCACTCCCCTGTCGTTGCCAGAATCCATGTTGAGGTCTCAACCAACTGAAAGACAGAACTGCTCGCCCTCGCGCTCATGACACAGGCATATCGCGCTGTGTGAACGCGTTCGTGTGATTGGCTTAGAAGTAAAGAATCCCCCGCGTGGGGTGCATTCTTGTGATTGGCTAAAACAAGGGAGATATCTGATTGGTTTGCTGATCATTCCCCGTTTTAAAAAAATGTTCTAAGTTCAAGTTTTAAGTTCACTGACCGCAAGCAGTTTGTAAATCAAGGTATATTTGTGTGTGCAACAGAAATACATTCCTGAATCTTGTCCTGTGCATTTCTGAATCTTGAGTGAATTTGTAAATGTTGTTTGCATTTCTGAATTGTGTGTGTATTTATGAATTTTGTGTGCATTCGTGAATTTTGTATGCATTTGTGAATCTTCTGTGCTTTTTACATTTTGTGTGTGCATTTGTGAATTTTGTGTGCATTTGTGTATTTTGTGTGTGTATTTATGAATCCTGTGTGTGCATTTATGAATCCTGTGTGTGCATATGTGAATGTAGTGTGTGCATTTATCTTTTTTGAGACTCGTTTAGCTCCATATCTTTGACCCATAAGTATACCACAGTCAATTCTAGTAAGTTTGGCACATTTGTGTCCGTCTTACTGGAACAGACTTAGATCCGCGTGGCTTACAGTATATGTAAATCAGGGATTGGTTTGGGATTGGGATCTCTTATGGGTTTTTGACTGCTGTTTCCTGGCAGTTCCACGCAAACAACGTCAGCCTCAGGTTTGTGTTGTGTGCCATTCACGTGAGAGCCAGATTTACACATTTATGACTGTGAGTTTTGGCCTGTTTTAGCTTATAGTCTACAGTTGTGTCTCCTGTGCCCCCGGAGACAAACCTAACCCACCAAATTAACAAAGCGTTCCACTGGTTCTGTGAATAAGGTTTGAAAGTTCCCTCCATTTTCAACCATTATTATGCTGTCACAGCTTATTAAGTATAAAACAGTCTGCCAGACCAGCCGCTCTGGTAAAGGTTTGTCTGTTTTTAGAGTTGAGACCTATATTATTCTCCAACAGCTTCTTTGGCAGTTGCGAAGACTGATTCTTTTGGGAGCTAATGCATAATTGAAGGGATTTTCCAGAAGTAAATTGCTTTTGTGTCTGAAATATTGCATTTTTCTCCCCTTAAGTGATGTTATGGAAGTGTGGAGCCATTTTCTCCCTTTGAATTAATGACACAGAGCCACTTTATTAGCACGGCTTTGACATTTCCATCAAAAGCCAGCAAGGATTTTTAACAGCCCAAATCAATACTGACAACCCACACAGCGAGTCCTCTCTAGTGGGAAATGCTTCAGGCGGCCTTCACCCTGGAAAGTATTTAAATGGAGATCACATGTTGTTTAGGCATGCGCTGCTGAAAGTCCTCTTGGCTGGCGACTGATGCAACCGAGACAGAAAGATGTTTGTTGGCAGGTTGGAAGATGGATCTGAAGTCTAGCAGGACCATTCAACACCTCTGTTTCTCACAGCATGCAATCTGGGATCAGCACCAGTGCCACTCTGTCAGCACATTGAAATCCAGGGACACTTATTCTGATGTTTTCAAACCGCATCAAGCTGAAGCACAGCCATTGAGTTTTAATGGACCATTTTCTTAATTTGCAGAGTCTTTTAAGAGCCGTATGTGTTTAGTCTTTAGCATAGAAAAACAGAGCCCTGTTGGCTCTGAATGGATTAGGTTCAATTAATTTCTGACTGGTTTTTGCTGGTTTACAGTTGATCTAGCTGGTCTAGCAGCATAATCAATGACATAGTTTTCACAGTTGACAGTTATATAAAAATATATATCTAAAATATATATATATATATATATATATATATATATATATATATATATATATATATATATATATATATATATATATATATATATATATATATATATATATATATAAATAATATAATATTTCAACATAATAATTTTTAAACATTAGTTGACTTAAATAAAACAACCCAGCTTGGTGGGTAACCAGCTGGGTTGCCAAATAACCCAAGTTGGGTTGTTTTTAACCCAGCATTTTTTTTTTTTTTTTTTTTTTTTGAGTGTAAACATGGTTTTTTGGGGGTCTTTAAAAGTCTTAAATTGTACAAGAAAGTCTTAATTATGATTTCAAGAGGTCTTACATTTGGGGACGGAAAGACCAGATTTGGTCATTGGATATGGCTGAATGTGATGCTTAAACTTCAAAAGGTTAACATTATGATTTCATTAAATAACATGAGTGCTGCACATTCGAAGTCCAGTGCTGTGCTGCTTTGTGTTCTGCTGTCACCGGGGAAACAGTTTTATTCTACCAAACGCTCCAGAGAATGAATGAGCATTTTAAATACAACTGTTGTTTTGTTTGGAGTTCAGAAAAATGTGAAAATCGACCCATGTTTTTACCCTGCAAACACACCGAATTTTAAATGTGAACTGATGGATCGATAAGAAGACAATGCATTGTAATCTAAACATTGGATGTGCAATATGTATGTTCTGCGATAATATCATAATTGTAATTGCACGTTCATGTTTATTCACTGCATGCATTAATCAGTCTATTAAAATACATTTAGAATATTCACATAATTTAATATAGGGGACAGAAAATGTATATTTATATAATTTATAGTTAATAGCACATGAAGAGTGACGTTTTTTTTTTTCTCCAAAAGCAAGCATGATTACAAAAGTGATATTGATTTTATGCAGCAGTTTATACAGCAGATAACATTTTAGACGTTTTGCTCTATTTCTCCAACAAAAAAATCATTTCAAATAATTTCAGTGCTGTTTTGTGTCTCTGAGCAACAGGACGCTGTTTTGTTCCCGAATGAATCAACTGTTTAAATGATTCGGCTCAATTGTAATGACTCACTTATTAACAGCGACTTACTGTCGCCTACTAGCCGTTTTAATTTCACATTAAAGGTATTTTTTCTTTTCTTTTTTTTTTTTATAATTTCAAACATCAGTTTTCAATATTTATGTTTAAAATATCAAAACATTATTCATGCATTTGTAACTGCAGGTTAAGGTATTCCATGTCCCTCTGAGCTACATTAAACAGTGTGTAAATGCATGTAAATGACACTTCTAATGCAGCTTCTGTGTTTCCTCTGCATTGCAAAGATAAATTCTGTTGATTTAATTTGTTGGTATTGGTAACCACCCAAATGCAAGAATCTGACTTAAAAGTTGGTGCACACTTTTAGAAAAAAAAAATGATTTAAATGTAAAAATGCCCATGAAACTTAATGGAAATTATTAATTTATACAACTGCTGTGAACTGACCACACAGAATATGAATAATATCCACTGATCTATATATATAACTGGATCGCTCATCGCGTTCTAAACCATAGACATCATATAGGTAGACGCCACTGATCTATATTATAGATCAGTGATAATATCAAAAAAATTCAGGAATCAGCTGTCCACGGCAGTCCTTAAGATATCAGCACAATAACACACTCAGAAAAATATGATCTAATTATCATTATTGATAAAATCCCAGAATATTTTGGAGATATCTTTTTAATCAATATCGCACACCCCTGATTTACGTTAATTGATATAATAATTTGATAATAAATGTTTAAATAAATAATTTTGACTTTAAAGGCTGAAATGTAAAGTTGATCATTTAGAAAATTTGAACTGTAAATTATACTTTTTATTTGAAATATTTTGTAGCATCATAAATATCTCACTTATTGATCAGTTTTATGCATCTTTGCTGGATAAAAGTGTTTTTTTTATATATATGAACATTATACTGAACATAATGTTTTAACAGTAGTGTATATTAAAATGCAATTCATCTATAAAGTTACTTAAATACATATCTATATGATAAGCACGTTTATTTTAATTCTTAAATTCAAATTCAACTTAATATTTCAATATTTTCTGGCATATTGATTTTTCATCTTTAAAAAAGCGTAATCTTTCATTTTTATTTCTTGCGAGGGAAAAAAAATATTTTAAGAATATTGTGGTTAAAATGCTTTATTAAATGCTTTACTATTGCTTATTAATTTGTATTTTATTTTCCATATGAAACCATCATGAATACAACTTTAACATGAGTGCAATTATAAGAACTTGGCAGAATTTTATATAAAAAGATTTTAGTCCTTTTCTTTATCAAGGACAAGGACACTTGTTTGTCACTGACCCTACAATTGTGGTCTTTTATTGAAGCATATTGATGCTGATGACGAGCTTACTGAAAGGAACAAGTTAACTGTAAAAGCAGGCTGACCAATCATCAGCTGAGTCATTATAGTGGACTCTATCCAGTCTTAACCTCAATGGCCAACCAAAATAAATGCAGTGAATTAGTGCAGAACGGCTCAGGCAGTCCAGTGGTATGTGTGGCATTTCCCAGAATGTGCAGGGAGCGCTCTGCCAGACAGCATGCCCAGATCAGTGAGATTCATGCTCATTCCTAAAGGTATACAGGCAAGTTCTTCAACATCAGCAGTTTACTGATGCCAGATGTGCCGGCATCATTCAAAGCTGAGGAACCATCATTCAGTGTTTGACCAAATACATGGATGTTTCTTTACCTCTTGTGGCCTATTTTTGAAAAGCAACTGCATAGAGGTTATCTTTGGACATTCAATTATTTAGTCTTTCTCTGTTTAAAATATGAATCTATATCACATACTATAGTAAACATCACAGTGGGCTTTCAGTTATTGGAGTTGAATGAATGTGTCTGTTTTGTGAAGCTTTCTATTGACGTCAAACGGATGAAAACCCCAGATCAGATTCCTGTGGCTTCTGCATGTCTTTGTCGTCCCTCCTTTTCTGAGAGGAACTATTGTGTCTGTTGTTGCTCATGGAATGAATTTGACTCAGTTGAGCCAGTGTTTTGAACAAGACCAATGTTCCTTAGGCGTCTTTTGCAGAGGAAAATGTGTGTCCAGTGAGTCAGTCAGCTATGGGTTATTGAGTTACTGTAACCATTTTGACCACCTTAAATTAATAGATTTCTGATAACTATTGGTTGTATCAAAGCATATGTGCTTACAGAAAGCATCCACAAATTTGGACATAAGGAAGGGGTTGTTGACTCTAAAGCAGATCTTTGATAGAACTGTGTATGTGAGAAAGAAAACAGGGCTAAAGCATCCCTGCTCAGGAAGGAAGTGCTCTCCAAATTAGATCATTTATCACCGGCCGGCAACACATGGACATCTGCCTTCTAGTCCTGTCCACAAAAACCAACTCAGCGTCCCACTGCAACATCTGGCCCAAGTCAAAACATCAGCCATGTCCTTCCCAGCACTGCAGGAGGACCTCAGGAAGAAGATCTGCAGATCGCAAAGGGAAGGAATTAAATTGCAGCTTTTAATTACATCAGAAAATTAAAAGAATATTCTGTATTCATAACAAGGAAAAATAAAAATACAAATCAGTGTTGAAATGTGAAGCTTTTACCTTGCTATTATGTTATCACATACTGTAAAATTTGTCTTATTCTTATTTTTTTATTACTATGAGTTTTTTTCATATGATCTCATGTTCTACTTTACGTTTGTTAATGGCATCTAAGAGCACTGAAAATAGTAAATCTAGTACAAAACCTCTCATTTGTGGCTGGTTAAGGTGGATTGCGGACGGCATGTGAGTAAGCTGCAGGGTTTTATGCTGAACCGCTGCATGCTGAACTGTTTAGTGAGTTTGAGCCTCAGATAATTAAAGAATATCGAGGGCCCTGTTGTGTGCTTTTGATGCTATAACTGTTTCTATACACCACAGTTCTCTGGAAGTATCAGGACATGCAGTATTTTGTTGTAATAAGAAACTTTACAAACACAACAGTCAACTCATGTGGGCTCCTTGTGTCTCTTTCTCTGTATATGAGGAAAAGTAATGCTTCTGATTAGGTTTACTTAAGGATGTTTCTAAGTCACTACCATCAAATGGTTTGACTAAGCTGTGACTAATGAGTGAATTACACACAGGAGAATATATTTTGCTTGTTGTTTTGTATTCTTGGACAACCAGGGTAAACAGCTCTGTTTTTCATGTAACTAATAAGAAATGAACACGGCCAGAGTATCAACAGTCACATCTGTGCGTAGGAGTCATTAAGAGAGGGAAAATAACTAATTTACTGTCAGTATAACCAAAGTGAACCACATTTTACATCATCATTTTTTCGAGAGTTTCCATTGTTTTATTTAGTCCTCTGAACAGTTCTGATTTATATAATGCGAAGTGTTCGCTGGGAGACGTGTATCAGGTCAGACTCATGCCAGTTAAGAGTGTTTTTATTGCAGTTTACTTGCAAACAGCTTTGAGCGGAAACTCTTTATATGGTACTAGAAATTAGGTAAATGCATTCAAGTGGATTTCTGGGAAGATCTTGTTTTCTTGTTTCTTTTTCTGTGCTGGTTTTTAGTAAGTCGCTGTGTAGAAGCAAGTCTACCAGTTCTTGAAAATACAATATATATACTGTATAAATCAAGAACTAGTATTTATGGGGTTGTATCTGTTAGCAAGCTAATCTTTTGCCAGTCGTCACATGCCATGCTCTAAAATGTGCTCCAAATACACAATAAAGTCAACACATGAATTAGTTCTCTGAAATACTGCATATTGATAAATATAAAGGAAAGCTTAAATATGTTGGTTTATAAGGGTTAGTGCTTACCTTTTGCCCAATCCTGAAAGTTTGTTTGGTTACAAATGTGGTCTGCAGTAGGATGTGGTGGGATTTCCTTTTGTTTATGTGATAACAGGAATGTTATTTGAAAGATTATGTTTAACTTTTTGTAGAAGCAGATGCACTTGTTTTCGTGAGCAAGAAGTGCTGTTCATTATTTGTGTTTGTGCTATGCTTCATGATCCAAACTGTAGTCACTGAGAGGGGCTTGTCAAGAGGTGTTAGATAGCGCTTTTGGCTGATGTTTCAGGATCTTTTGGAGGAAGTCATTTTAAATAAAGTCAGTGGGGTCGGTAATGATATTACAGTCTTTCTATAGCATTCAGCCACGGATATAAAAAATTAAATAAAAAAACTTGTAAGCTGATTCGAAAAAGGCTTTGATTTCTGTGCTTCTAATTACTTCCTTTGTGTTTAAAAACCAGTCTGTTTAGTTCAGTTTGTCGGTCCTTAAAGTAATGTAGCGTAAAGTAAAGTAAAGTTCTTTATGTGTTTGTTCTTTGCCCTTGTTATCATTAAAACCTACTTTGGATTTTCGTCTGGCACCCTTCATTTGACGACACGAGCTGTTACAATGAGTGTGCCTAGATTTATATTAGTGTAATACAAAAAAATATTCTTTTTTAGTTTCTTCTATATTTTCTGATTTCAAAATTGATTTGTATTAAATATGAGTTTAATGAAAATTATATTGTCATTATATTGTCATTATATTGTTTATATTATATTGCTATATTAAAATCATATGTAATTATGAACATATTATGAATTACATTTAGTCATTTAGCAGACGCTTTTATCCAAAGCCACTTACAAATAAGGACAATGGAAGCAATCAAAAAAAGCAATGGTATATAAGTGCTATAACAAGTCTCAGTTAGCTTAAATGCAGTCCTCGTAGCAAGGTTTTTTAAATACTATAAAAAGAAAACAGATAGAATAGAAAAAGAATAGAGCAAGCTAGTGTCATAGGTCTTTTTTTATAATTGTATAATAAATGAAACGAAAATAGAATACAACAAGATTAGAAAGTTTGTTTTAGTAGACATGACCGCCCCATCCAACATCTCTGAGAAAATACCATTACAAACTGCCTTGCTTTTTCATAATGAATGAATAAGGGGAGTCCCTATAGCACACTACAAACAGTTAAAATTATTAAACGGTGAAATAATAGGTGAATTTGCATCCTCTGCTGGAGGAGCTGGGGCAATGCACTTTTGTCATAATTAATTTTTTTAGCTAAACTGAAGGTATATTTGACAGGACTCTTTGATTTACTGTTTTGTCCATATATGGATATCTTCAAACTTTGCTATTTCTAACGGTGATTTTAATGTCAGAAGGTGCATTGAAAATATACATCAACTGAGCAATAACTGTGTGAGTGCAGAGAGCACAGATGCAGCTTTACACTGTTGTGTGCAGTGTGAATGGAGGACAGCACACTGTCACATCAACCAGATGGAAATGCGGATTATCATGGCATGTGTCTTATGTAAGGCAGCGCTGCTGTGTGTGTGCATTGTTCACCCATATCTGTGTGTTTATGTGACCCTGTCTGATCTTACAGCTGGCTGGTAAGGGAAAGGGTGGCAGACATGGCCGAAGCTGAGGACGAGAGCAGAAACAGCAGCCTGCGGAGAAAGAAACCGCCCTGGCTCAGACTGGACATCCCCATCGCCCCGAACCCTGTGGAGGAACATAATAACTTTCTCCAGGTGGATATTTGATGTTACACATTTCCTCAAGATATTTTGATTCACCTGTGTTTCCATGCAATAAATCAAATCATTAAAATATGTCATTATTGACCACAGCCCGGCATGCGTAACAGCTTGTACCTGCGGAGTGCCAGCGTACCGACAGAAAACATCCAGCTCAGATGCCCGCTGGTCGATCCCAACGCCTGCCGGAGACCCTCGGTCCTGCGCAAACCCTCCATCTCACAGACCATCAAAAGGTAAGATCGCCCATCCAAAAACACACATACACTACTATGAAATATGAAAATAGAAAACTGTTATTTTAAATTGTAATAATATCTCACAGTATTTGATTAAATACATTCAGCCATGGTGAGCATGATGGACTTTTTGGCCACAAATTGTCACCATCAACAATCCATTAGCTACTACTTTTGGCTCAGTAGCTCCTAATTTGCTGCTTATAAATAGTTAGTAAGGATGTTGTTAAGTTTAGATATTGAGAAGGATTAGGGATGTAGAATATGTTTATGCAGAATATGTGCTTACATGACAACAATGTACTTAAAATGGCAAATTCTTTCCTTTGAGTTTTCAAAAAGTTTTACGTACAGACAGCAACGTTGTGAAAACAATCCTGTTTACACGGATCGCGTCAAAAAATGCTGTATTATGTATGCCAAGCCAGTAGATGGCGATCTCAGTTAGTGAAGAATCACTATGTGCCTGCACACAAACCTAAAAACAAAATATGCATGTGCATGACATCACCGTTTTCACAAATTTGAATTTTTTTGTAGTTTACATGGGGAAATATTTGTTTTCAAAAACTTGCATCGGTTGAGCCAATGATTCGCAAAGGCATAGCATTTACATTTTTCTTGCTTACTTAAAGTTCGGTGTCTTGGCAGTAGGAATGCACTTATATTCCTTTGTTGTGTATATGTACTGTTTTACATAGTTGTGTTTTGTGTCAGGGTTCTGTCATGGTCACAAGCTAATTTGCCTGCAGGAATGTAAATAGGTATCTGAAAAGTCATTTATCTTGTCTTATTGCCAAACAAACAGATACACTCATGCAAACCCACATGTAATGGCAAAGATGTATATTAGCATATGCTAGGTGACGCAGTAGCTCATTGCACAGTGTTGTTTATTTCAATGTTATGTTTAATGTTTAATGTCTTGTATGTAAAAGCCTTGTTTTGATGCCAAGCAGCTTTGCTGTTTGAAAAGGAGATTGCTGGTAACCGTTGACCCATTTCTATTCTACGGGGGAAAGATGTTTGTGAAACAGATACACAACTTATTCTGAAGTTTATTCTTTATTTGGTACATATGCTGTCTTTAATAAATCAATCGCTTCTTGAAATCATCACCATCTTGCGCTTGTAAGTGTGTTTATAGCTGGTCAACCAGTCACTATGATGCAAAAACAAGTTTGACCTCCTGAATCTGGTCTAATGGTTAGTTACTATTAGAGACCAGTTAAAACCGGAGACCAGTTAGATTTTCCAGCAGTGGCTTTTTGGTAGCCTGTCTGATACAATGCCATAGTTTTATGCTGTGACTGAGCTAAAAGGCTAATGCATTATTAATGACGGTTTAGGTGCTAAATAAAAAATTAAGTCAAGAACGTGTTTTGTATCTGTGCTCCGTGCTTATTCTTTTTTAAATCGCTGACTTGACTGCTCTCTAGACTCCCGGCCAGTAACAAGCACTGTTTATCTTAATGGCTTTGGATGTTTTATCTTCCTGGTATGGCTTGAAGTCCTCCACTGTGAGGAGACACAGCAGTAAATCACGCTAATGTATTTATGTTCGTTTTGACTGGAAGTACGCATTTCTTTTTCAGCATCTGTTCTTGTGCTCATATTTTACAAAACCAGTTCTCTTTGTTAACCTTCTTTCTACTGCTTTTTTTCTGCAATTAATATGATCCTGTCGGCTTCTTTTTTTCCAGCTCTGTTTTTCTTCTGTAATTAAACTGGTTGCTTTTCTATCTTTTCTGTTTTCCCCTGTTTTCTCATCTGCCTTTCCTGATCCTCCTCACCTCATCCCGTCTAGTCCCACGGGGAAGAGGGTACGCTTTGAACAGATGAGCACCGTCCTGGTCAAAGGCCAGTGTTTCTCCCGTCTGGAATCCCCCAGACGTCAGTCGCTGCCTCAAATCGTCCTCAGGTACGGTGGAACCAATATAGATCCACTCGAATCAAAGTCAATTTTTTTTACTCTTTCACATAGTTTAAAGTAATAATCAGGCGTTTGTTGCCTTAAAAAAATCTTAAATAAATTGCGGTTTTCAACAATAAATGGAAATATTCAAAGAGATTTTAATCTGGTTCGCCCACGCTTAGTTTAAAATTAATTATTTAAAATAACATATTACCTGATCAGCCATAAAACTGTCAGAGCACACACAGACTACAACACAAACTTGAAAAAGAGCTCCTTTCTTCCTCTGCACAAAAACAGGAGCGCATCAAAGCCTTCACACCTGTGTCTATGGGTTTGGCTCTGTTTTAAGATAATACACTGATAGCATATTGGCTCTTGAGTCCACCATGTGTCTGCCATCAAAGGAATATCTGAGCTGTGGGAGAAGAACATGTCATGACAGAAAGTGTTATTATTCACAATGCTGAAAAAGCTGCTATGTGGGCCTCTGTCGGCTATTTTCAACTCTGCCGCTGGTTGTGACTCATGCCTTATTAATGTAAACTTGTATCCACAGTTTGATGCCACTAGTATCGATTCACAGTGGAGCAGTGAGGGTTTCTGGAGTCCCAGGGTTGGAAATGTGTCCTGTCTTGTCTATATTATGATTCATTCAGTTTCAGAAAAAGTACATTTAATTTTAATTGCATTGACACTACAGCCATAGTTTCTACAAGTAAGACATAAAATAAATTATTTATTTTAAAGTTTTATACATCTAATAGTAATAGTGGGAAGAAAATATATGATGTAATGAAAAATATTTCCACTTTAAAAAAAAAAGTAAAAAAAGTCAAACTACTTAATATTTAAAGTAAATGTATATAATTAAATAAAATTATTTACAAATATATATTTTTTTAGTAGCCATTATTCTAGGGTTCATTGCCACACGATCCTTCAAAAAAATTATTTACTGTGGGTTTGGATCAATTTAATGCATCCTTGCTGAATAAAAGTATTCATTTCTTTAAAAAATAAATAAATTCATACTGACCCCAAACTCTAGAATGGCAGTTTAAATAATAGAGAGACAATGTATTATTTATTTGGTAAAATCTTCAAAAAACATTACATGAAAACAGTAATTTAGGAAACATCTTATCTTGATTATATTATGCTTCATGTTATCTTACACAGTGGGTCCTCCTTATACATGAAGATATAAAGCTGCCTATGTTTTACTAAGGAGTTCTTTATTTTTAGGGGTCCTCCTGGGCATCACCATCAAAAAACCCCAGTCTATAACAGGGTGTAATTGTACCATCTCCCCATTTAAATCCAGGACTCCACCTCTCTGTCATTGACAAGTAATAACCACTGATGTGCACAGTGCATGTTGGGAATTTCATGTCAGATTATGAAGGGGGTTTAAAGTTGAATTTCCTCCGCTGGAGTTTTTTAAAGAATAATTTGCAAAGGACTGTAATAGAGGAGACTGTATTATTGTGTGATGTGTGTGTCATCGAATGTGTGAGTGCTTATAATTGAATTGTGCAAACAGTCTTTTAGTCCCAGTTCTCACACTTATCTCATGTTTCGGCATGTTCCCTACCTTCTCTCTCTTTCTCTTTCTTTTCTGTCTCTCTTTTTTAGTCAGATGAGCTGGTATTTTACTGGGTTTTTACACACACTTCTCAAACACTATCTGAGTAGGCGGCAAGAGTAAAGTGAAGTTTCTGTTGGGATATGAATCACTGCTGTATGTAGCGTTTAAGCAAGTGCTGATCCTTCAGACTTACTTGGAGTGTAGCAGGTTTTCTGCCTGAACTCTGACATCAAGGAAATGTCTTGTTTGCCTCTATGACATCATGTGAAATAGGGGGTAGGAGAAAGGGCAAGCCAATATTTGACTCAGTGTGAAGGCTTCCGTTCCCCCTCTGTACCTCAGACATGACCTTCCTGGCCTCCTGGGATGAGTTAGACAGGTAGGGCAATGGATAGTTTTAATGATTCACAGTGTCTTTATGAGTGATGTGGATATTTTTTAATCAAGTTTTTTTTTTTTTTTTTTTTTTTACGGACAGCTTTTTAAACAGAAAATTGTAATTTAATTTAATTGAATGTATTGGTTTAATTTGTGTTGTGAATGCATAAACTTGATTTGGAAAGTGTTTGTACTTTTTAGTAGGGATGTCAATTGGTGTGGTTTATGGTCTTGTTTGGTTTATAGATCATCTCAATGTGTCTGGTTTATTAATTAATTATGTGTTGTTGTTTTTTGTTGTTGTTTTTCAGTTACACACTGCTATGGAATGCTTGCTTTTGATTGGTCAGTTGTTGTATGCGGTTTATTTAATTGTTGTCAGGTTTAGTTTCAATAGTTGTACTTTTATTAATGAATCTCACCGAATATTGTTCGCTTTCTCCAAACAACAAATTATTATGATATGCAATTACTTATTTCTTTTTACTTCTAAAGCCAATGAAACATGGGTTTTTGTTTTCTTTCAGTGCATAGTAGTTACATGCTCGGCAGTGATTTTTTTCATCACCATATTGAGTGCTTACAGTTAAGGAGTTTGCAGTTATTCACTGGATAGCAGAACGGTCCAAGTTATTTTGTTGGTTGATTTTACTGAAAATGTTCTTTCTCAAATAATGCTTCCAAAATGAGGATGACATTAAGCTGGTGACTCCCCCTCTGATGCCTTAAAAGGTCCTCCCTCAGCAGGCCTCCCTTGTAATGATGCACAGCCGACTCTGTTATTACTATGTGTCCTTTACTCTAAACACTGCTCATGTCCTCACTGTACTACCAGCAGTTACACACACTTCAAACATTTGAAGACACTGTCCAGGATTGTGTTAGTGGGTACTGTTTTCCAGTAATGTAACATCTAAGCATCCTTAAAATAAGACTTTAAGTTTATTTAAGTTTATTTGAGAAGCGATATTGCATACAATATTAAGAGATTATTATATCTTGAATTAAATGTGTATCTAAATTTAAAATATTTGTGTCAGCTAAATCCCTTAAAGTCTTAGGGAGTAATTTTAAAATGTAAGTAAATATTTCAATAATTTAACGATATAGTCATATGATTGTGTTTTTGATGGTGGTTAATGCTCACATGACCTGCAAGTGAACAGATCAATTATTATTTTATTAGTATACTTTTGTAATGAATTACTTTAATTATAAAAAATAAATGTATTGTTGTAAATTGCACTTGTAAGATTAAACAAAATAAATGCTCGATAATTATGCACCCATATGAAATAGCTACCATTGATTTGAAAATAGCACTAAGCTATATCATGATTTCAGTTTTATTTTGATTAATTTTGCCACATTTTTTATTTAAATGTAACATTCAATGTAATTATAAGCATTTAATCAGTTTTATTTTAACTTATTTTAACTCACTAAATTGATTTATGCTTAAGACAAACTATTTACCAATAAGTTAAAATCAAACATATATATATATAAAAATTGTGTATCAGAAGTTAATTTAAATTAATGCATTTAGCAGACACTTTTATCCAAAGCGACTTACTGTGCATTCAGGCTATCAATTTTTACCTATCATGTGTTCCCGGGGAATCGAACCCCCAACCTTGTGCTAGCTTGCTTGCTAACACAACGCTCTACCAGTTGAGCTACAGGAACACTATTTTTGCACATTTATTGTGTCTTATAAATGTTTTTGTTTTTAACAAAACAAAAATACAGAAAAAAATCATGGTATGGTTTTACCGTATCAAAAATTTGTTTTCATCCATCAATTTTAGATACTCATGAATCTTTCTTTAGAAACGTGTTAATTCATGAGATTGCAGTCGACCGCAGTTGTTTTGGAGTTCTCAGGAGGTTCGTTTATTCAGAAGCTCAGACTTGTTTCGACTCTTTACTCAGGTCACACAGTGGATTTGATCATGATTCTCCATTCTCTCAATTTGAACACATGGTGTAATAAAACTGTTTTTTTTTACTATTACTCTAATGAACAATGAATGTGACTGCAGGGGCACAGCAGACTGGTTTGGGGTCAGCAATGATGTGGATGCCACTCAGAAATGGCAGCGGAAGAGCCTTCGTCATTGTACCCAGCGCTACGGCAAACTGAAGCCTCAGGTGATTCGCGAAATGGACCTTCCCAGTCAAGACAATCTCTCCATGACCAGCACTGAGACCCCTCCTCCTCTATACGTCCCCCCCGCACAGCATGGCATGCAGAGGGTAAGCTGGACAACATACTGAACTCTTTATAATGGTACAATCCAAAATAGCTTAAACTGTTCTGTTTGAAACCACTTCATTTCTATAAATCATTAGACTTCTATTAAAATTTACCATGAGCATTTACTCAGGTGGTTTATGATACAGATGGGGTGATCGTGACTCACTGTTTAGGCTTTTTGTGATTGGTGTCTGTAGATCGTAGACCCGCTGGCTCGGGGTCGAGCGTTCCGTAACGTAGAGGAAGTGGACGGTCTTAGTATACCTCAGACCCCCATCACCCCCTGCGCCGCCTCCCTGTGCTCCTTCACCAGCTCCCGCTCTGGCTTCAACCGACCCCCCCGCAGACGAAAGCGCGAGTCTGTCGCCAAAATGGGCTTCAGAGCGGCTGCTGCTCTGGTGAAGGTAAGAGCCCATAGATAGACAGCAGTGTTGTATCTGCATTTTGTATGATTTATAACGGTGGTTCTCAACAAGGGGGACGGGGCCCAATGTAAGGACTCAGCAAACTTCCAAACGGGGACTTAAAATTATTTAATTATACATACTAAAATTTAAATAAAATTCTTTTTTTTTTTTTTTTTTTTTTTTTTTTTTTTTATTAATGACAGAATTAAATTTTTTGAAAGAACTATTCCTTGAATCAGAATCTTGAATTATCTGGCATCACAATTAATTTGAGTTGTTTTAAAATAATGTTTTTTAATTATTAACATTCCCAGTTTTATGTAAATTTTTTTTTTTTTTGGGAAATTGTCATATTCAAGCAAAAATCCCTTAGGAAATATTTTGCCTGATTTGTGTAGCCTTCAATTAATAAAGGTTGAGGACGACTGACTTCTACCATTCTAGATGGTCTACTTTAGTTGCATAGAACAGAATAGCTCCAAAAACTGATTTCATTTCCGGGATTTCCAGGGAAGTCATGTTTTATTATCATCCCCCAGACATGAACACAAGTTCTCAGACAGGAACAGACAACAGGATAAAGCGACAGATTTAATTTCTGACGTTTGCTGAAAAAAATCACCTTTTGATTTGGTCAATAATCATTCCTTAAAATTCGAAAATCCCCTTTTAGCTCAAGCCCCTAATGTCAAAGTGACGTGAATGCCGTTGGAACAAGGCATCGGACATCCAATAAACCCAGCCGTGGTGATTATCATAGATTACTTCCGAGGCTCACTTTGACGTCCTTGTAAAGATTGCAATAAATATTACCCTCCCCCATATAATCTGTTATGTAAAAGTTTATCTCTGGCTTGACTTGTTGGCTGTGGATTTGGCCCAGTTCCATTTAGTGCCTGAGCCCAGATGACCAGGCTCTAGGCCGGGAACCACGCTAACAGATGGCTATGATAATTCCACTGGAATGTTCAGTTGTTAGTCTGATAGAATATTCTGGAGCCGTTTGAGGTAATCCCCTGCTTGGCCACAGAAGAAGCACAGCTGCTCTGGAAAGGACATTAGGCTCTTACCCATTGTTTGTGATGTATAACATAAGATATTTAATTTCACAGTTGTTGTGTTCATTTCTATTCATTATATAAACACTGAGCATAGTAGTAAGCATGATGCTGTCAATGAGGATGATTGTAAAGATTACGGTGGTTTTAGGGACGCTCTCTGCGGGACGGTGCCTCTCGGAGAGTGCATCGGCGGAGTTTCGCCACAGCTAGTTTTCTGGATGAGGACACTGTGGATTTCCCAGATGAACTGGACACCTCCTTCTTTGCCAAGGTGAAAATAAATACAAGACCTGAAGTGTACGACCCAGACCGTCTCGGTGCTGCCACCTAGGGGTTGATATATTTATTTAATGTTATTAGTATTAGTGTTCATTTATTTGTATGTAGCCAATGTAGCCATTCTGTCACTTTAGGATGGGCTTGCACATGAAGAGCTGTCCACGTACGCAGACGAGGTGTTTGAGTCTCCTTCTGAAGCTGCCATTAAAGAAACTGATGCCAGTAGAGCTGGAGATGAGAGAGACCTGACAGGCAGTGCCCTAGAGAGGACAGAACTAGAGCGGAGCCATCTTATGCTGTGAGTCACATGCACACATGAAAAACATGTTTGAGCTTTAGATCATTCTGAATGCTTTTAAGTGGACTCCTCATCTCTGTTCAGGCCTCTTGAGAGGGGATGGCGTAAGGGAAAGGATGGTGCTCTGATACAGCCTAAAGTGCGGTTACGGCAGGAAGTGGTGAGTGTGAGTGGTGAGCGGCGTGGACAGCGCATTACTGTACCTGTTAAGAAACTCTTTGCCACTGAGAAGCGTCCTTATGGGCTTGGCATGGTGGGCCGACTGACCAACCGAACCTACCGTAAACGCATCGACAGCTATGTGAAGAAACAGATAGAAGACATGAATGACCACAGGTATTTACAACACTATTGTGAATGGGAGCCTTTTTAAAATGCGTGATATACAGTATACTGTACAGGGTGATGAAGTGGTGTTTTTTTATCCCACAGGCCTTTCTTCACTTACTGGATCACCTTTGTCCATTTGCTGATTACCATATTGGCAGTTTCCATCTACGGCATTGCACCAGTGGGTTTTTCACAACATGAGACCGTTGATTCTGTAAGTAAAACCATGTGTATTTGGTTTTGTTACACTGGACTTCTGTTTAATACGGTGTGTTTAACAGATTATGTCATCTGTTGTAGGTCTTGCGAAACAAAGGAGTTTATGAAAACGTCAAATTCATGCAGCAAGAAAATTTCTGGGTTGGACCAAGCTCGGTAAATATATACATTGCTTCACATGGTCACTAAAAGTGAAAAAAGTAGATGTTATGGAATTAAGTTAAGAAATGGCGAAAGGGATTATTTGAGTGTTAAACTAAAAACGATAAGGCTTTTATGAGAGTATTTGCATATGTTGATAGATGTACCATGGTAAGGGGCTTTTGTGATTTATTTTCAAACTAATTGTTTTGCTACATCCATATTCAAACACAATAAATCTTTTTTTTTTCAGTCATCATAAACTTCAAAAACAAATTTTCTTTAAAAGGAAAATGTGTATGAGGCATTAATTGCATGTGAAATATTTTGAACATTAGTTATTAGGCTATAAAATACTGTTTTGAATAATCTTGGATAAACAATGTTCTTAACTGATACTAAACCAGTTACAAATTATTTTGGTTAGTGAAATGAAACTTAAAAATAGTGAAATATTCTAAATATATAAAGTTTAAGCTTCTAAAATGACTGAAATTAGAACTGGAATAAAAATAACGCTAAATAGAAATATTTATAAATAAAAATAAACATTAATTGCTACAAAAGCAAGAAATTAGTTAATTAAAATGAAAATTGAAAATATGAATATATATTATTGTTATAGAATAAAATTTTTTGAGTTTATTGAGTTTAGTATGTTCCCATTATGCGCTTGCCTAATATGCAGTTCTTGTTGGTGGCCTACAGGAGGCGCTGATTCACCTCGGGGCTAAGTTCTCCCCCTGTATGCGTCAGGATCAGGAGGTGCACCAGCTCATTCAGGAGAAGAAGGACAGTGAGCGGCAGTCGGCCTGCTGCGTCCGCAATGACCAATCAGGCTGCCTGCAGACCTCTCAGGAGGAGTGCTCGGTCAGTTCCTGTATGACCTCACATAGTGACATTAATGTCAACCTATGTTTACACAAATCTCCCTGTTATGTTCTCAGAGTACACTGGCATTATGGGTAAAGTGGCCTCAGCACCAAAGTGTTCCAAAGGGGAAAGTGTATCAGTATGGCTCTGTGTGCCATCAAGACCCCAGGTACAGTTATAACCCTCTTTGATTATTTTACCCGTTCACATCGCCTGTGGATTTAATTATCTTATTTACCATATTTATACCTTTAGGATTTGTCTGGAGCCTGCTTCGGTTACTCCTCACGAGTGGCCTGATGACATCACTGAGTGGCCGGTGAGTTTGCTACAGTGTCCGGTGACCAACAATGACCACAACGTCATTTTTGTTTGTTTCAGTGTAATACTGTT
The DNA here is from genome assembly GCF_003368295.1 of Carassius auratus. NCBI lineage: Eukaryota > Metazoa > Chordata > Actinopteri > Cypriniformes > Cyprinidae > Carassius > Carassius auratus. The sequence goes on along the minus strand of NC_039254.1, from coordinate 9,305,448 downwards.
ACAGTGTACTGTTGTTCCTCGCTCAGATATGCACCCGGTACAGCACAGGGAATCACACTAACCTGCCACACATTGATTGTGTCATCACTGGCAGACCCTGCTGCATCGGAACCAAAGGAAGGTGAGGAACACCGGCTGACACCCATTACGCCATGAGATACACTGTAAAAAGACTTATCTTACTTAGTATTTTTGTCTTGTGTCTAGTTAAGATACAAAAAAATGCAAGATGCATTTACTAGATAAGCAAAATGACATAAGATATTTAGTCTTCTTTCTTAATTTTGTTATAAGAGTATTTTAGATAACTGATAGATCATTTACTTGTTTTATGTAAAACCAGATGTTAGAATTTTTTTCCCCCTCAGGAAAAAAGACTAAATATCTTGTCATTTTGCTAGTAAACTCATCTTGATTTAAGAATTTTTGGTTGCGCTTTATTTTACAGTACATGTACTAACATGTACTTATAGTGTACTTACACTTTATTTATCTAAGAAAGTTCTGGTAACACAAGGTAACTACATGTGGTAGGGTTAGGTTTAGGGGTAGGTTCAGGGTTAGTACCTAGTTATTACATAGTTATTGTAATTAATTTAATAAGTACATAGTATGTACACGAGGAACAGGACTGTAAAATAAAGTGCTACCGAATTTTTGGTAACACTTTATTTTAAGGTGTCCTTGTTACACGTTACATGTACTTACTATTATAAGAACAATTAATTATGCATAATTATGTTCAAGTAACCCGAAGCCAAACCATGATCCTAAACCAAACCATACAGTAAGTACGTGTATTAAATTAATATTACTCAGTACTTGTATATGAGTAATAATGTATAATTACACTGTAACAAAGACACCTTAAAATAAAGTGTAACCAGCAGTGTATTGTAGTGTATTAATAATAATAACAAAGATTGATAACAGGTGCAATATAAAATAAGGATATAAAATGATCACTAGTCTCATGTAGCCAGACCTTTTATTTATGGCAGCTTTCATTGGCCAAGGCCCGCCCACTAGGGTGTTTGACCGACAACGTCTTCACCCCAACCTTTAAAAATTAGTTTCTGTTTCTTGCAAAAAATGTGTTCTGTCTGAAAACATGAGTAGTTTTGAATGAGAAAGATGCTGTTGGACACCCGATGGTTAAAGCATGTACTGGCGGGGGCTGACGAGGGTCATGCAGTAGCGGTATTAACTTGAAGTGGTTTTACATCTTGTGGCATATGTCACAAAAACGTGTCTTGTGTCAGTGGATTATGCCATGTGAAAAAATTGTGGAACAAGATCCAGTATGTTGGGGCATCTAATATGCCGGTGCCTGAAGGCATATAGATGTGTAACGCATTTAATAAAAGACCGTTATTTATTCAGTACTATTGCTTTTAAACATACTGTATATGTTCATATACATATTCATATACATATACATATTGTAATATGTTCGTATTAGTCTACCTTCTCCAAAATAAAAGATTTCTGCTGTGACTACATTTTTGAAAATGTATTATTTAATAAAAAACACAATTATTATTGTGTCTCAGTTGTATCGGAATAGCTGCCGACTCTTAAAGTCACATGTCTGTCACTTCTGGATGTGCCGCAACATTCTTCATCATGTTCTGCCATTCTCATGGGCACAATCCACTGACACATGACACAAGATTTAGTGACATACACAACAAACCACTGAAAACCAGACTGGTCTTTAAACATAGCGATATGTGTTTATGGCTTCTGTTCATATGATGCTATGCCAATTAATTTTAATACTGCCTCTCAGGCCATGCTAACCAGCCAAGTCTTGACCCCTTGGTTGTGGCATTAATATTAGATAAATGTAAAAATGGACAGGAACAAGTCAAGTGTCAGTCAAGCTCTATCAGAGGGTTTAGGTGTTTAAATCATGCGAAGCGTGATCAAAATCATACAACAGTATATTACATATTTTATGTTTGTGCCCTTTAGAAATTAAAGTCCTTACAGGGATAGTTTACCCAAAAATTATTATCAGAATTTACTCACCCTTATGTTGTGGGATTTGGTTAATCTTAGAAACACAAATATATATATATTTTAAACCTGGAAGGTTTCTGTCCATTGAAAGTAGCCACAACTTAGATGAAAAAAGTCTACAAAATGGATCCATGTGAAATGAAAGGTTTAATCCAAGTCTTGCGAAGAGATATAATCACTTTATATGAGGAACAATAATTGTAAGAATGTGTACATACACGGTGGTAAAAATGGAATGGCAGAAGGTAGGCATCCACAGTCTTCTGTGTTCACCATATGTGAGTTGCTCTGTTATTGTATTTATATGTGAATAACAGCCTAAATTAAATCTGTTCATCATACAAAAATGACCACACTGCACCTCTTCAAAAGATTTGGATCAAACATTGATTCATTTGGATTTCTTTATAAGTCTAGACTAACAATGGTTTGCAATGACATGAGGGTAATTAAACACTAACAGATTTTTCAGGTATGGTTGAACTATCCCTTTAAATGTGAATTGTGATTTGCACAGGTGTGAGATTACATCAAGAGAGTACTGTAACTTCATGAAGGGATACTTCCACGAGGAGGCCACACTGTGTTCCCAGGTCAGTGAGCATTGCCTGTTGACATGTAAGTAGAGATCTATACATTCTGTTCATTTGTCATGAGGAGCAGTAGTGCAGGTTTATGAATTGCCAGCAGGGGGTGTAAAGACCTAAAGCTGTACCAGTGCCTGTAATAAGAGTGAGCAGACCTTTAGCTATAAGTTGTAATTTGTGTAATTATGGATAAAACGATTATCTGCTCCCAGGTTCATTGCATGGATGATGTGTGCGGCCTCCTGCCGTTCCTGAACCCAGAGATCCCAGACCAGTTCTATCGGCTCTGGCTCTCTCTCTTCCTGCACGCTGGGTGAGTAGGAAGCGTGATCCGTTGCAGGGGGCCTATTGTGAATTTCGCAATAAATAAAATGCAGTGTCAAATTACTTATCCTGACTGAACTTTCTTGACAATGGTAAAGCTGTGTTTGATTGATGGCGTAAGTCTCTTCCTGTCTCTGCAGGATTCTGCACTGCCTGGTGTCTGTGTGCTTCCAGATGACCATTTTGAGGGATTTGGAGAAGCTAGCGGGCTGGCTGAGAATCTCCATTATCTATATCCTCAGTGGGATTACAGGAAACCTCGCCAGTGCCATCTTCTTACCGTACAGAGCAGAGGTACAGGACGAGTCTGGATTAGGGGTCTTAAACTCCTCACATTCAGTCATGAAATCATTTAAAACAGAATGTTAGCAATGCATATCATTTCTTACTTTTTACTTAATTACTTTTTGCATTTACCTTCATTGTAAAATAGTTTTCCTTAAGATTATAATACAGCATATACATAAAATTAAAAATAAATGGCTGCTTAAAATAGAAGATATTAATATTTTTTATTTAGGTAGGAAACATTAAATTGATCAAACGTTACATAAAATTCATAAAGGCCATTTATTATATTATAATACACTTTTTATAGTTTTATAGTTTTTATAGTTTATAGTTATAAAAGATTTCTAATAAAATGAAAATAAATGTTGTCCTTTCTAACTTTCTATTCATTAAGACAAAAAAAAAAACATTACATTTTCCACAAAAAAATTAAAGAAGCTTTTTTATTGTCACATTGATATTAATAAGACATGTTTAATGGTCACCAAATTAGCATCTAAGAATGATTTATGGAGGGTCATGTGACACTGAAGACTGGAGTAATGGCTGCTGAAAATTCAGCTTTACCATCCAAAGGATTAAATTTATTAAAATACAAAAGTTATATTAAATAGTCACACAATTTCACAATATTGCAGATGAGCACTGCTTTCAAAAACATTGCGTCACATTTCATTTTAAGGTCCAATACTCGCTATTTAAAAAAAAATGAACTACAACTTTTGCCCCAATAAGTATTAATAAACAGCCAATATGTCAAAAATAGACATGCTAATAAGCAATTAGTGAGAATAGGTCCCACCGATGGAGAAAACAGATGTCAATATGCATTTGTAACCTAGATGATGAAAACAACTCGGATCAGTTGAAAATTGAATGCATGCGGTGTTACAATTGCTGTTTTAAAATTGTGTAATGAGTATGAACTTTATTTGATGGCTTACTTGCTTCTTGACTGTTATTAATGTATGTTGTATGATACACATGTATGATTATATACACATAACAACATATAATGTTGGAATTGGCATGTGATTTATGATGTCTGTTGAGTCACAGAAACACATGGTATAGTAAATTCTCAATCGGATGCACATTTGGCAGAATTAGAATGTCACCCTTGCATATTTCGACTCATTTAATATACTGTTTTTCACATGCTATATAGTAGCGAAGTAGACAAACTCAGATGCCTAACCACATACTTAGCATCCCCCAGGTTATTTGAGTTTCAGACCACTGCTCTATGTGGATAAAACATGATAGTAACTGCTCTTCTACTCTTCTAATGCCAGGTGGGTCCGGCTGGTTCTCAATTTGGCATCCTGGCCTGTCTGTTTGTGGAGCTGTTCCAGAGCTGGCAGATCTTGGCACGGCCATGGAGGGCCTTCATCAAGCTCTCATGCATCGTGCTGTTCCTCTTCGCCTTCGGCCTGCTGCCCTGGATAGATAATTTCGCCCACATCTGTGGCTTTGTCTCAGGCTTCTTCCTTTCCTTCGCCTTCCTGCCCTACATCAGCTTCGGCCGTATGGACATGTACCGCAAACGTTTGCAGATTCTAGTGGCACTTACTCTTTTCCTGGGCATCTTCTCCGGCTTCGTCGTGCTCTTCTATGTTTACCCTGTCAAGTGCGAGTGGTGTGAGCTTCTCACCTGCATCCCGCTGACAGACAAGTTCTGTGAGAAATACGACCTCAATGCTCACCTCCACTGAGGCCTTGCAGAAGAAGGGCTAGAATAGAGATCTTTCTGCAGGCCTGGATTGATTTGATTACAGCCTCTTTGACTTACAACACACAATCTTTTTATATATTGTACTTTTTTAAAGAAAGTTTGATTGTTTTTAATTTCTTTGGCTCAGAGAAGAGCCCACCCCAGGAGGGAACCATAATAATTATGCCAGTCGTGCCTTTTTACTCAGTACCAGCTACTGCCATATCCTACAAGATCACTTTTGAGGGCCAACCTGTGTGTAGTGCTACTACAGTGGTAATGTTCGGTAGTGTTTTAGCTACCTGATCACATGTAACACAAAATACAATGTGACAAAATCTCAAAGTCTGCCTTTTTCTTGTCTTTTTGATACTTAAAATAGTAGGATATTGTGAGTTTATATACTATAAATACAAAAAAATGCTGCTCATTTGCATCTCATATGTGCTGCCCCCAACTCAATGTATGTTCCAAATAGGAAGCAACATAATTATGCTGATTTATAGGGCAGGATCACTGTGTTCTTTGTGGACAAAGCAATCTCATAATGACTTGCAAAAAGTTAATTTCTATGCTAAAATGCTTTTGATAGTAAAATGCTAAAAATCAAGTTCAAAAAGTATAATAATCTTAGAGACATTTATTAAATCTATTCATTAAAGCATATTAAGACATTAACACTAATAAATACATTAAAAATACTATATATTTTATATATATATATATATATATATATATATATATATATATATATATATATATATATATATATATATATATATATATATATATATATATATATATATATATATAGTAATTTTTATGTTGTAGAAAAATTGTAGAGTCACACTGAAGAGGGCTATTTGAGCAAGAAGGAGAGTGATGGGGTGCTGCGCCAGATGAACTGGCCTCCACAGTCACTGGACCTGAACCCAATCGAGATGGTTTAGGGGTAAGCTGGACCACAGACTGAAGGTTAAAGGGCCAACAAGTGCTAAGCATCTCTCGGGGAACTCCTTCAAGACTGTTGGAAGACCGTTTCAGGTGACTACCTCTTGAAGCTCATCAAGAGAACGGCAAGAGTGTGCAAAGCAGTAATCAAAGCAAAAGGTGGCTACTTTGAAGAACCTAGAATATGACATATTTTCAGTTGTTTCACACTTTTTTGTTATATTCCATATATAATTCCACATGTGTTAATTCATAGTTTTGATGCCTTCAGTGTGAATCTACAATTTTCAAAGTCATGAAAATAAAGAAAACTCTTTGAATGAGAAGGTGTGTCCAAACTTTTGGTCTGTACTATATATATATATATATATATATATATATATATATATATATATATATATATATATATATTAAATAGCACAACCATTTCCAACATGGATAATAAGAAATGTTTCTTAAACACCAAATCGTTAGATGAATGTTTTCTGAAAAATCGTGATACTAAAGACACATAATGGCTGCTGAAAATTCATCTTTGAAATATAAATATAAAATTACATCAAATGCAATACCGTTTTAATTTTCATCAAATAAATTAAGCACTTGGCATATATATATATATATATATATATATATATATATATATATATATATATATATATATATATATATATATATATATATATAGTATATAGTATATATTTTATATATATATTCCAACAAATAAAATAAAAATTTTACCAACTTTTGAATGGCATTATTTGTAAAATAAACTTATAGACTACTAAATAGGTTTGTATGAAAAGAAGTATGCCTTTATAATTAAAAATAATATTTATTTTAAGGTCCAGTTCTTACTGTTAACTAACTAAGTACAACCTTTGCTTCAATAAACTCTTAATTATTATTTATTAATAGCTAGTAAGGTCGTTTTTAAGTTTAAGGAATTGGGCATTAATCATGTAGAATATGGTCATGGAGAATGTGCTTTATACTAATAAACAGCCAGTATGCTAGTAAGTAACATGTATGCTTATAATAAGCAACTCAGTAGCGGTTTTAGGCACGGGCGAACCGGGCAGCCGCCCGGGGCGTCATTTTTTCGGGACACATTGGGGGCGGCAGCACGAGTAGATAAACAAAAAATCCTCTGTGTCGCGAAGCGGTTTTTCGTCATTTATATCATTTCACTGTGTGTGGAATTGGCAAATTGGCGCTCCCTGCAGCTGCTGGCGCCCCTGCTTGCTGAAAATATCCACTGAAGCGTTGTGTTGTGAGAGAAGTGTAAGGGAGTGGGGCGAGAGGCGCGTGCGACATTTCACCTCTGGGTCTCTCTCAAATGGAACGGACAGGGCGGGGGTGGACGGGGACGGGGGATCCACACTAGTAATATAATTAATAATAGGCTAAAGTCAGTCACACACCTCGACTTTCTTCCAAATAACGCACATTTCATTCATAATGTTATAATACAGGCCTATAGTTCCTGCAAATGAAACTAGGTAATACAAAACGATTATGCGGTCATCAAGGTGAATTGGTTTAGTCCTGACTTCTGGTCCTGAGTGACAGTTGGGGGGATGGGAAATCTGTTGATTGTCGAGTGCCAAATAAACAGAGATGGAGAAGAAAAGGTCAAAGCCAGGTGCCCAATTTCGGAAAAGAAGAAGAGGAGAAACGAGCAAAAGATAAAGGTATGCAACTATTGTCTCTGTATGATTACAGTATCCATTTCATGAATGAAGGGCTAATGTTAATTGATGGTGGGTATAACGTAACTCTTTGTTAGCATTTTTGCTATGATGCTTTAAAAGTGTGTCATGCGTATAATTTGAGGCAGTAACCTAATGGTACCTCCATGAAAAGTTAGATTGATATACAAATTTTGGCTGAAAAATATCCTGAAACCCAAAAAGTTTTTGTTTTTGCCTATACATATAATTTAAAGTCATTTTATTTTTTAAACAACTGAGTCCCAGTGACCATAGCATAACGTGAATAAAATATAATTTTTCAATGTATTTGTTTTACTATTTGTTTCTATGCTCTAAAAAATGTGATGACATGGGGGGAAAAATGAAATAAATAAATGTTGTTTTTTTTCGGGTCTAGGAGGATATAGCGTGTAATGACAGACATTTAGTGTGTAAGAGCATGTTTATGTAACCCTTCTATTATGTTTTGAGTCAATTTGACCCTAGGCTGTTTTAGCTTTATAAAACATTATCCTATGGTCTTTTGATTTCAAATGCAGTTAAATTGCAATTTCAGGGGCACTTCTAAAATATTTTGGAGCATCCTCTACCACTGGTCAGGATGAGCCAACCACCTCCTCCGCTACAAATATGTCTCCACAAATATCTGATATTGAGGATGAAGACCTCTTTGCCTCTACTTCTACCCAGCATGAGCTTTCAGGTGTGCATATCGTGTGTGTGTATGTGTGTGTGTGTGTGGGGGCTACAAGACAACTGCAATTTAATGTAATTTTAATATTTCTGATAATTTATGAGTAGGACTGTGTTTTTTCACTGCTATGTGTTTTGAGTAATATGCCAATATGCTGTCTGATAGAAATGCCTGGAGCTGAACCCCCACTGAGCCCCACTGGCCCTCACATCTGACTGACAGGATTCGGACTGAGCTGGTTCACAGAGGACCAAGTAAAGTGCCACCTGGCTTTGTTTTCCGTAGGAATGAGAGTAATGTGAGAAGTTGCCACCACTAATATTTTAAGAAGACATTAGTAAGTGGTGAAAAGATGGCAAGAAGTTGGCTGATTTCTTCAATTAAGAACAACAGCCTCTTTTGCTTCTGCTGTAAATTGTTTTCCAAGAGGAACATCAATTTAACAAGTGCAGGAATGGCAAATTGGAAACATGCATGCAATGATATCACATCATATGAAAACAGTTGTTATAATAAAATATTGCTGTTTGTGCAGAACTTTGTTTGCTATTTTTTGTGTGTGTGTGTGGGGGGGGGGGGGGGGGGGCGCTCGAAAGGGGTCTCGCCCAGGGTGTATTTCAATGTAGAACCGCCACTGAAGCAACTAGTTAATATTGAGAATTGGTTCCTATGCAAGTGTTAAATGATTATTTTGAGGGTTATTGGCGTTAAAAATAAAAAATTACAGTGTTGTAGTGTTAGCTTAGCAAAATGCTAATGACAAGGTCTATTGAAATCAATTGTGAGTCATGCCTCTGTTCACTTTGTGGAAACAATGTCAACTGTAAGTGTTGCTGGATCAAAAAGACGCTCCCTTAGAAGGAAGTTGACTGTTTACACAGTAGACAGCAATTCAACTCACTATGTTTTGTAGAAGAGTCTATGAATTTGATTGTGTTGATATGAATGGAAACTACATGTCACATCTAAGCTGTCCCCAGCTGAGTTTCAAAATAGTATGGCCTATTAGAGATATATTAATGAATGAATTTTCATTTGGCAAGAAACATGGTTTTACGGACCCAGAGCCCTGCCACGTGCACACACATGGCTGTTCTTCACACAGCTGTATGTGTTTGCATACTCATCTGTGACAGAGGATGATTGGCAGCTCTTTGTTCAGTAAGTGTGTGGGGGTGGGTCGCGGTTTGCGCGTGCCACGCTGCCTGCCATCATCCTGAAGGATCTGCGGCAGTCTAGAGAGCATCACTGCATTAATGGAGCTCCATCTTTACGGTCCAACATCTCTACCCCACCTCCTGTAAAAACAAATAACGAGAAAAAGGCTTCTCTATTGTGAGCTATGCTAATTACAACTCTCCCATCCCCCGTTTTCCTAATGTAGCAAACACAACAAGCAAACCCAGTGTTAGTTTAGCAGAGATGGTAATTAAAATCGAATAATTAATGTGTGCGTTGGGCTCTGGACTGCATATTTAAGTCTCAGATCTGTCACAAGGAACGGTTCCCAGCATTCCATGTCATCGCATGCGTTTTTAACTTCTTCGCTGACCCTTCTGCTCCTTCCCTGATTCTGATAAGGACAAAGGAGCAGCTGAGGGAAGCACTGCAATCAGATCTTTTTAGCAGCTCTATACATCAAACCCCACACAGGCACTTGAGAGGAAATTAGCCATCTCTCCCCCAGCCCCCAGCCTCTCTGTCCGCTGGCCTATAGAGATGGTAATTTAGGGTAAGAGGGCCATATCGCAAGTCATTGATCAGAATCGAATCAGCATGCAGGGGATCCTCTAATCCGGCTACTTCAATTGTGCATAACAGCTATTTGCTGATTAGCAGACTGCTCACGAATATTCTAGATGTCTCTCTCCAACAATCCCTCTTTAATCTCCTTGATTTCTGTTTTAGTACATCCTCATCAGTTTTCTTCAATAGTACTTCATCAATTGACTCCAGGAACAAAATATGAACATAGGGGTCTTGCTGTCATATTTAAGCATATAATACGGTAGGGTTCAAAACTCTCTTTCTCTTATTTGATATCTTTTAGATTCATTACAAATCCTCAAGTACACAATTGCAGTTCCACAGGTTCATGTGAAGCATTTCATATAGTTATATAGTTTCATATAGATCACAAAGTGGTCTCTTTGGGACCCCACTATGTGTTAGATTAGTAATTCTCAACCTTTTTGACTTTAAGGCCCCCCAGTTGTTCAACACAATTTTCAAAGGCATCTCATGAATTGATAATTCTGCTAAATCTAATTTTAATAATAATTGAAATCATCTGGAGGCCTTTTGGTGAGTCCTGGGTCCTCTGGTTGTGAACCACTGTATTAGACTGCATGAAGATGTCTCTGTCATGATTGGCCTGGCTGAATATAAACACTTACCAGATTTAACAGTTGACCCCTTCGGTCAGAAAGGGGACATTTTTTTGTCTTCCAGCTGTTGACAAATTAACCAGACTTCTGATCAGTGAAATGAGACATCCTTGCAGTGCTGTAGACCGAGGCAGGAGGGGGTTTTACTGAAATACAAACACCAAATTTAAGACCAGTTCTTGGCTTGACCTCTTCTTTCATCTGTGGCATAGTGGTTATCACATGCTTCAGTCATGTTAAGCTGTGGTGCAGCTTGTTGCTATTCCATGTATTTTTCTTTCCTGTCAATTTTTTTTTTCAATAATATACCCAAAATAGAAATTTAAAATAGCCTCTTTCAGAATTAGAGCTGCACCAATATTACAATTCTGCTTCATAAACCAGTAATCATGATATGGCAGGCCAGGTAACACAATTTTACATGCAATAAAAAATCTCCTTTACGTATAATGCATAAAAATTATGTGTGTTGTAATACATTATATCTTGCCGTAAATAATTATAACTTAATTTAAAATGCATAGTGTAACAATGACTAGATAAGTGTTATAATGTTTTAACTTTGGTTACAATTATAAATAAGATTGTAGGATGCATTGTATGGTGCATTGGAAGGCACAATTAAGTAAATTTAAGTTACGGAAAACTAAAAATTAAAATCAATCATTTTTTGCCCTAAATTTGAGCATCACAACATTAAAATGTACAGTATGAAAAAATTAGATTTAGATGTGACTTGGTTATTATATGTTTATATCGTATCATATCACATATTTTTAAAATGTTTGAAAAAACTCTTATGTTCTCCAAGTCAGGTTTTATTTGATGAAGCCAGTAATTATTCTGACATTATGACAAGATATTAATATTATATGCATTTTTGTCTTCATAATTAAAAATAAAACACAAAATTGGAATTTAATCATCAAGTTAATTTGAACATCACAACATTAAATTGTACAGTATGAAAAATGGATATTCATGTTGAGATTTCCTAAACGTTACATTCAACAATGGTGTTATTGAATGACCAGTGTTTTAAAGATTAACTTTGAGTCTTAAATGATGGTAAAGGTACTCTACATGTAAAAATAGAGGAAATGAGCATGCACAATTAAATATTCAATATTTACCAAAACTGATATAAAATACATTTATCAGCCGATAACCGATATGGTGCTGTTATACAACACATCTCTAGCTGTAAGTCATGCTCCAGCAGTACTGTGATGGGGATGATAAACGTGAGACTGTGTTGGTGTGTGCTGTACCTCCATCTGATCAGGCGGAGGGGTAGAAGGATGGGGGTGGGTGCTGAAAGCTGATTCTGAAACAGGAACCTGGCAGCTGCGCAGCAGGTGGTCAGTGGCAGGCTGTCTATCCTCATTGTCCTTCAGATGAGCACATAGGCCGCAGCAGACCCCCAGAGCCACTGCTGCAGGACAGGGGCTTACAGGTGAATGAGCCAGGGGGAGGGGGGCTGGATGGATACCACGCACCTGCTTCAGACGCCGCAGTCATGGCTCAGTGGAGAGAGAGGAGCCCCTGGGTGCAAAATGTGGCCTATCTGCCACCTGTGCCGTGCCCCCGTCATTTTAGAGCGGGCGAGAGGCATCAGGTAGATGAATTTAAAGGGTGATCTGTCAAAACATGCTAAATACAGTCCACTGACCTCACAGTGAAGTGTTGTATTATCTAGTGATGGTAATTAAAATTAAAATGTACTTTATTCATATAATGGGAATTTTCTGCATTTAAAATGTCTTTATTGTCCCTTTTGATCAGTTTAGTGTGTCCTTGCATCATAAAAGTAGTTTAATTTTATAAAAAAAAAAAAAAAAAAAAAAAAAAAAAACTAGACAAGTTGCAACCCTTTATTAACAATCACAGCTGTTTCTATTTAACATTTATGGTTCATTCTATGTGACAGCCCTGTCGGTTCAGTGTTTCAAGGGTTAACGTCTTTATTTTCCATCTCGTTTGGATCTTTCATTTGCCTACTCAGCTGTCAGATCCAGGCCTCAGGCTGCGATGACTCTGTCTCCCCCCGTAGCACTGATCCTCAACCCTTCATTCTTTGCTCCACAGCCCTCTGTTTGTAAATTACATTTCTGCTAGTTAGGGACGAGTTTAACAAGCTCCTCTAAGCCCACACAATGCCCTCTCGAAGAAAAATAAGTGACCTCAGTGTAGCAGATGTACAGCTGGTCATCAGTACTCATACAAAACCAAATTGATGTATCTCTTCTCTCTCTCTCTCTCTCTCTCTCTCTCTCTCTCTCTCTCTCTCTCTCTCTCTCTGTGTGTGTGTGTGTGCTCTTTTTTTGTGAGATATCAGGACACAACTCTGTATAATGACATGGGTATGACACAGGTATTACAAGGAGAGGGTGACTTATGAGGACATAACCCATGTCCCCATTTTTCAAAACGCTTATAAATCATACAGAATGAGTTTTTTTTGAGAAAGTAAAAATGCACAAAGTTTCCTGAGAGGGTTAGGGTTAGGGGTAGGGTTGATGAAGGGCCACAGAATATACAGTTTGTACAGTATTAAAACCATTACGCCTATGGAATGTCCCCACTTTTCACAAAAACGAACATTTGTGTATGTGTGTGTGTGTGTGTGTGTGCATGTTTTGTGATCAAAATGTTACTGATTTATTATATAATACATATGTATTAAATTATAATATATTATACCTTTGTGTTAGAATATCTGTGCTTGTTTTTAACCCACTTTTCTTTTATTTCTTTATTTATTTGTTGACACACTGAATATACATTTGTGGTATTACTGATCATTTTGAATGTTAATGAAACATGAAAAGAGTTAAAGAGTTAAACTGTGTCAGAACAATTTCATCTTGATAATGCCGGATAACTCTGATAGAAAGTTATGTAAAGAATTAGGCTGAATAGCAGTCAGCAGTCAGCTGTTAAATTTATGTACTCAATTAGATAATAGACATTTAGGCAAACTAATTACCACATTAACAATTAAGGAAAAGAAAACACTTTAGCAAAACATGGACTGGTCAAAGTGTCTGAATAATTTTTTGGTCCCAAATTAATTATTATTATTTAAAAAAAAAAAAAGTTTTACTGATAGTCCACTGAGTGAAGAATGTTTGAGTATAATATGTCACAGATTACTTTTTACTTAAATGAAGTATAGTGTCCTAAATTTATATCTGGTGTCTGAATAATTTTCTGGTTTGACTGTATGTTTATATATATATATACAGTACAGACCAAAAGTTTGGACACACCTTCTCATTCAAAGACTTTTCTTTATTTTCATGACTATGAAAATTGTAGATTCACACTGAAGGCATCAAAACTATGAATTAACACATTTGGAATTATGTATGGAATTCTATACATAACAAAAAAGTGTGAAACAACTGAAAATATGTCATATTCTAGGTTCTTCAAAGTAGCCACCTTTTGCTTTGATTACTGCTTTGCACACTCTTGGCATTCTCTTGATGAGCTTCAAGAGGTAGTCACCTGAAACGGTCTTCCAACAGTCTTGAAGGAGTTCCCCGAGAGATGCTTAGCACTTGTTGGCCCTTTTGCCTTCTGTCTGCGGTCCAGCTCACCCCTAAACCATCTCGATTGGGTTCAGGTCCGGTGACTGTGGAGGCCAGGTCATCTGGCGCAGCACCCCATCACTCTCCTTCTTGGTCAAATAGCCCTTGATGCCTTCAGTGTGACTCTACAATTTTCATATTCATGAAAATAAAGAAAACTCTTTGAATGAGAAGGTGTGTCCAAACTTTTGGTCTGTACTGTATATATATATATATATATATATATATATATATATATATATATATATATATATATATATATATATATATATATATATATATATATATATATATATATATATATATATATATATATATATAGAAATGGTTTTGTGTTGATGAACAGGTAATTGAACCCTATTGCTGGGGATGTTGGGGTACATTAAACACTGCATTAGACCATCCTCGTGGTTTTAGGTACTCAAACAAATGCTACATATAATACTGGTTCTTCCACATGTCAGTGGTCACAACCCCCCACCCACTCAAAAATGGCAAATCTAATGATGAATCCAAACTGACAACAAATGTGTCAGTTTTCATAACCGGAAAAACCGAAAGTATTACAAGCTGGACCTCCTTAAAGCACTTTGACCCATTGTGCTGAGGAATGGTGCATTGTTCTCCCTCAGGACTTGCGTGTGTAATCAGTAAACAGAGCATGTGTGGGCTTGCCCCGACCCGAGGTGAGGCTTGTGTCTCAGGTTATTCTGCGCTGGATCAGCGCTGGAGCATGAGGTTGTCAAAGATATCTGAACGTCTCACTCTGAGGGGGTCATTCTGAATAACTGCATACAGATGATAGTTCTTTAATTATGAAGAATGTCACGACTGACCCAGCACTGTAGTAGATTGTGCTAGATTGTCATCCTTGAACTCATGGATGTCAAGACAGTTTGTCGTGAGCCACCTGATTAACATTTAGATTAAGAACATTCTCATAACACCTTCAAGCACTTCATTAAAGCTCATCAGCTGCAGTAATGAGAGATTTAAAAAAAATACTGCAGAATTTTGATATGATAGCCACACAGATTTTAATCCAACTGCTATCTATCTATCTATCTATCTATCTATCTATCTATCTATCTATCTATCTATCTATCTATCTATCTATCTATCTATCTATCTATCTATCTATCTATCTATCTATCTATCTATCCATCTATCTGCTTCAATAAAAGACATTTCTGGGTACCATTCATAAATGTGATTCTGTGTGCTGTGTGATTTCGTTTATAATTCGTTGCAAGTCATTCTAGGGTTAGAGGGTTGATGCGGGCATGACATCGTCAGGGCGAGTTGAGACATGTTCGAGAAGCCCTCCCAAGGACCAGGCACGTGGACCGTTGTACCAGGAACAGCTCTCACCCAATCACATCCTGCAGTCTCAGTGAATGGCCTGCCAGCTAAATTACAGCTTTGCTGATTTGCGCTGGATTGGCTCTCTAAACCGGATAATCTAGTGTCGTCTTCAAAGCTGACTGATTGACTCGAAACAACGAAAATCAAAGTTCAGAAGCGAAGTACTTCAGAAAATCACAAACCTCTCAGCTTCTGATAAAGAACCCTATTCATATATGCTGTCATTGTTTACCATATTAAAAGCTCAAGTGAATTCAAAATTTATCAGAATTTGGACACAAATCCTTACAGTTTTTTGATTTAGCCCCTCTAGTGTGACAACTAGCCTCGTTCTCTGAAAAGGCTATCCTGTCACAGACACCAGACAGTTCACACTTGTCCATTTCTTTCAAGTGTAAGGCATCCAAAATAGTGTCCCTCGCCTTTGAAAGTGAAACACAAACTTGAGCCATCTCATAAAACTAACAGGCATGCCATCGGCTGCACGACCGTATGGTAAATCAGGCATGCATTGTCTCCGTTTAAAGACAAAGCTCATCCGTTTGGTCCAGACTCTTAACAAGAGCTTTACAATGCAGTGCGAGTCGCTCTAGTGAATGAACACACCGGTGGATGAGGCTCAGCCTTGGGAGGTAGCTCAGCAGGCCTTCATTGTAATGCTAATACAGAATCAGGGAGCCGGGATACACATTTAAAGAATAAGACATGGGGAGAGACTGAGAGGGCCGGAATCACAACATTACAGACAGGCAGCAACTCCCCTTCCATCAGACCCCACCCTGAGAGGAACAACATGTTCAAGGAGCTTTTATGACAGCAGCTTTTTACTGAAGCATTTAATAAGCTGTGTAGTGACTGGACAAAAAGAGTGTCTGTTAAAAAAGAAAGAGAGAGAGAGAGAGAGAGAGAGAGAGAGAGAGGGAGAGAAAGAGAAAATATATTGATGTAATTATATTCTTTAGAATAAATGTCAAAGATCATACAGCATTTACTGTTAAATGCTCAGGTCTCCTATTCAAATACTACTGGTCCATAAAGAGCAGGCTGGCACTATCAGTTTGAGACTTCAGTAGGGAGTCATTCCCAAACAAGTAAAACGTCTGCACACAATTATTTTCTGTGACCTCAACTGGCCAAAAAGCCAGAACGATTAGCTGATTAGATATAAATGGCACACAGGAGCTCTTCAGGAACAGGCTGAACTTCATGAATGTATGTACACTATGACCACTGTATAATCTGTGTATTTTCTATGTGAGGACCCAAGCTCATAATCAATATGAATCTTTGGCATCAGTTTGTACACTGGACACTGAGTTTCTTTTGCATGCTCCCAAGTGTTTTTGAGTGTTGTTTTTTAACTGGCACGGGGCAGCAGACAGAGTTTGTCTGGAATAGAGTCAATTCGTCTCATTAAGAAGAACAGAGCTGTCCCATAGTCCTCTCTGAATTGAAGAGTGTGAATCTACATGTCCAAATGTCCTGGAAGTGCTGCTTTGACAGAACTAGAGGAACAAAGCACACGTCAGAACAACAAAACTGTATCTTAGTCAATGGCTGCTTTGACGATTTCAGCATGTTGGCTCAAATTTATCACAGTTGTTTTACTGAATCTTTTGATTCCCATCTTAAGGACAACTGCTGTGGTGTTAGCAGTCAAATGACAGAACTTGGATGGCCTTTGAATTCTTTTGCTAAAGCTGTGTTGGTTCTGTCTTCTTCTATACATGCTGTTCTTTCGGTTTGGCTCATGCAGCAGACAACTGGCATTGGTTAAACCACATGGCCTTATGTTTCAATGGACAGTTTTACCTGGTCAGGGTGAGTGATGTGTAACTGTCCGGTGTGAAAGCTGTGATTGGAAAGTCCAAGGCCCACGGGACTGTCACTCCTGTTCACGTCTTCTAATGATACCTCTACTAACATTAGACTTGCTCAATGCATGACATTTTCTCCCCTCCTTGCATCCTTCTATCCCCTGTCCTCTAATTATGCATCCGTGCAACAGACCTGCAAACCCCACAGAGACATTTCAGCATCGCAGTCCTCCTCAGCCAATGACAGAGTTTATATAGTGTAAAGAGCTCTCACGTAAAAAATAAGCCTTGCAATTTTTTTACTTTAAAATATATTGACATTCTTAAATTATTTATCATTGACTGTCAGAAATAAAACTGATATATATGAAAACATAACTAAATTACCAATGTACCTCAAAGCAACATTGTGAGAGATGTTGTTTATATTGGATGCTCTTGCTGTTCTGGCTAAACAAAATTAAATCTAACATTAAATCGATCTAAATTTATCATGGTCAGAGACTATTTGTCATGGTTCATCCTTAAAGGGTTAGTTCACCCAAAAATGAAAATCAGCCCATGTTTTACTCACCCTAAAAAGCATCCTAGGTATTCTTCCATTCCATTTTATGCACATATACAGTTCTCAAAATATTTTCATTTCTTTTCCACAAAAGAAAGGAAGTCATTATGTCATGAATGACATGAGAGTAAGGAAACAATAATTATTATTTTTTTTTATATACTATCCCTTTTAATACAAAATAACAAAATAAAAACAAAAGTAGATGTCAATATATTAAAAAAAACAAGTCTAATTATCTTTTACTATCAAGTGAGTTTATCTTGTTTTTAATTTGTTTAGATATTCTTGCGTTAAAAAAAATCTATAGTCAACAAAAAATACAGCAAACAAAAAACTATAAAACAAGACATATATATATATGTGTGTGTGTGTGTGTGTTTTCAATCAGGGATGAATGTTGTCCTGTGGCACTGGCTGATTTATTATTTAAATCTTTTATTTATTATTTAATTTGTATATTTTTTTTGCACTCATATATAGATATTTAGATACATTTATAAAGCATAATTTGTAATTATAATAAAGTAAAAGTATACTTTATTTGACCTTTAATGTATATATATATGTGTGTTTTCAATCAGGGATGAATGTTGTCCTGTGGCACTGGCTGATTTATTATTTAAATCTTTTATTTTTTATTTAATTTGTATATTTTTTTTGCACTCATATATAGATATTTAGATACATTTATAAAGCATAATTTGTAATTATAATAAAGTAAAAGTATACTTTATTTGACCTTTAATGTATTGCAGAAGAGACATGAAAGTTCACAGGGAATAGGATGAGAATATAAGACCTATACCAGACTTAATCCTGAACCAACAATTCATTGTACATATGTGCTATCCTGTGGGCCAAATGCTAAATACTTCCTATTTATTTGGCAGAAACTGTTAAGCAAAGCCAACTACAGGGCATACATTTTATCAGTGTGCATGGTCCCTGGAAATCAAACCCTGCATGCAACAAAATGCAAACTGCCATTGTGGTAAGCCAGTTACAGTAATACACTGACCCTGTGTATGTGTTCCACTCAAATGGCTACAGTAATATTTTTCTTTCTTGTCACTGTGGTGTGTTGTCAAACAACATGTATTTAATTATAAACAGTGCAGTACTTAACACACAGGTACACACAAATCACACTCCCAATATATTTCTCTGCTTCAACTTCCCTGTCTTTCTCCCCCTCTACTTCTCATCTCTGTCCCACAGGGCAACTATTATTCACCTCAGTCCTCCTGGGCCCAATTACAAAGCTCTGAGTCGTCAGAGGTGTTCTGATCTATCCTACTGTACCATTGTACTGACTATACATTTGACTGTGTTTATGACTATATGTGAATCCATGTGTTAAGAAGGGAGAATTCTTAAAGGGGAAATATGAATAATCAATCATAACTAGTTAACAGTATAAATATTTTGATCCTCTGTAAGTATGGTATTTACTTGATCACTCAGTGTCAACTGTCTGTCAGTTCTAAGAAGTTTAATTTCCTGGTTAAGGAAAATAATTTTCTTATTGTACAATATTTGTCAGAGCACGTAGTGAAAGTCTGCATGATTGAGACTTCAGTTATGAGCAAACAATGAACAACCTCAAGTGTTATACAAATAAGACTTTATTAACTATAGATGCTGGTCATATAATTAGAATATCATCAAAAAGTTGATTTATTTCACTAATTCCATTCAAAAAGTGACACTTGCATATTATATTCATTCATTACACACAGACTGATATATTTCAAATGTTTATTTCTTTTCATTTTGATAATTAAAACTGACAAGTAAGGAAAATCCCAAATTCAGTATCTCAGAAAATTGGAATATTGTGAAAAGGTTCAATATTGAAGACACCTGGTGCCCCACTCTAATCAGCTAATTAACTCAAAAGACCTGCAAAGGCCTTTAAATGGTCTCTCAGTCTAGTTCTGTAGGCTAAACAATCATGGGGAAGACTGCTGACTTGACTGTTGTCCAAAAGACAACCATTGACACCTTGCACAAGGAGGGCAAGAACAAAAGTTCATTGCAAAAAAGGCTGGCTGTCCAAGCACATTAATAGAGAGGCAAAGGGAAGGAAAAGATGTGGTAGAAAAAATTGTACACGCAATAGGGATAACCGCACCCTGGAGAGGATTGTGAAACAAAACCCATTCAAAAATGTGGGGGAGATTTACAAAAAGTGGACTGCAGCTGGAGTCAGTGCTTCAAGAACCACTATGCACAGACTCATGCAAGAGATGGGTTTCAGCTGTCGCATTCCTTGTGTCAAGCCACTCTTGAACAACAGATAGCGTCAGAAGCGTCTAAAGACAAAAAGGACTGGACTGCTACTGAGTGGTTGTCTGATGAGCTAATCATACACAGCTATGTTGTTTGATGAAAGTAAATTTTGCATTTCCTTTGGAAATCAGGGTCCCAGGGTCTGGAGGAAGAGAGAAGAGGCACACAATCCATTTTGCTTGAGGCCCAGTGTAAAGTTTCCACAGTCAGTGATGGTTTGGGTGCCATGTCATCTGCTGGTGTTGGTTCACTGTGTTTTCTGAGATCCAAGATCAACACAGCCCGAATACCAGGACGTTTTAGAGCACTTCATGCTTCCTGCTGCTGAACAACTTTATGGAGATGCAGATTTCATTTTCCAACAGGACTTGGCACCTGCACACAGTGCCAAAGCTACCAGTACCTGGTTTAAGGACCATGGTATCGCTGTTCTTAATTGGCCAGCAAACTCGCCTGACCTTAACCCCATAGAAAATATATGTGGTATTGTGAAGAGGAAGATGCGATATGCCAAACCCAACAATCAGAAAGAGCTGAAGGCCACTATCAGAGCAACATGGGCTCTCATAACACCTGAGCAGTGCCACAGATTGATCGACTCCATGCTACACCACATTGCTGGAGTAATATATATAATATATAATATATATATAATATATAATAATATATAAGTTACATTTTTTGAATGGAATCAGTGAAATAAACTTTTTGATGAAATTCTAATTATATGACCAGCACCTGTACATAAACACTTAAACTAGTCTAACATACACACACACATGCATACAGTTGGCATAGGAAAATTATTAAAGCTTAAGCAGTAAAAAGAAAAGAAATAAAGAAATGGAGCTATGGTACAATCTGATATATTTAGCAGATCTACAGCCTGAAGGAAACATCAGTTTCTTAGTTCAAACACACCTTTGTAAAAGGTGCACATGATACTTAATGTATCAATTAATAAGACTAGGTTGGATACTAGCAAGTCTTGCCTGTTTGATAAAGATTCCTGATGCATTCTGTGGCTCAGTTGGTCTCTGCTGAAGTGAATTGATGAGACCAGTTGGAACCAGAGGATCTTGATGAATGAATAGTCAAGGCCGAAGCCTGGCACAAGCTTAGCATGGTTTTTAAGGCCCTTAGCTCAGCATCTTCTCCTGGAATTCCTGAATCTAGAAGAACCGCCTGATCTGGTGATCAGTGATCTGTATAGGGGGATGATGTCAGCCAATGAGGAATGTTATCTTTGGAGGAAATTTATACAGCTCTTTGTCTCTAGTATGGTGTCTTGCATAGGAAATTAGATTGGGGGGTTCAAGATAAGAATCTTTAAGATTCTTATAAAACTAATGTGCTGCATAGGCATCAACATATAATATACACTCTCATTTAGATCATGAAAATAAGAACTCTTAGATACCACACATCATATAGATGAAGTTATATTAACTAATGATCCATCATAAGCATGTAAACATATACAATACAAAAAAACACAATATACAAGAACAGTAACAGCGTACAGTACCCAATGCCCTAAAGTATATGTAAATTAATTGAAAGAATGGTTTTTCTATGAATTAATTAGAGAAAAGTCCCTTTTTATGTGCATTATGTGTCTGTTCCTGAGAGACTTGAGTTAAGAGTGGCTTAGCCACATTTTTGGACGTCGTAAACCTAGTATTATCAGATAGTGTGCCTTTAGTTGCTGGGGAACCAGAGGCCTGTTCTGTCCTTTTTGAGGTGATAGCTTCCTTTTGGTTAGATGAGGAGGCGTTAGATATTATTTGGGGGGGTGGAATACTATTTCATGCATAGTGAGTTTTTTACACTGTTAAAGAGTTGGATTCCCATGTTAGACATGGACAAAGTTTCAAAAATTAAGTTGTACGTTTGAAGGAGTATTTTTGTTCTAAAAATACTCCTTCTGGTTTGTCCAAGTTTCTCTTCCAAGTTTCGGAAAGTTTTTTTCCAGTATGGCTCTGTGTGACGTTAGATGGAGCGGAATTTCCTTATATGGGTCCTAAGGGCACTTCTCCCGGGAGAGCACGCGTGCCCGTAAACCAGAGCAGAGACATTCACTGATCAGAGCGAGAGCAAAATGTCACAAAAGAAGTGTGTTTTTGGTTGCCAGGGCAAGACAACCCTGCACAGATTACCCCCCCCCCCCCCTAAAAAAAACAGCATTAAGGGACCAGTGGATGGAGTTTATTTTTACAGAGCATCAACGGAGTTGTGCAAGTGTTTTTGTTTGTTCCCTGCATTTCGAAGATGCTTGTTTTACAAACAAGGCCCAGTTTGACGCCGGATTTGCATATCATTTATTTCTTAAGGATAATGCAGTCCCAACGAAAAAGGGTCACGATTGTGTGTTGGAACCACAGGCGGTGAGTAAAACTGCTTCAAATATCTCTGTGTTGTTAACTTAGCTATCGACGCGTAAGCACACAAGTAAACAACATGCGATGTTGGTATAAAACTGCACTTTCCGAATGTACACCTTGAAAAAAAAAAAAAAAAAAAAAAAAGACGCAATAAAGTGGAACTTAGTCATTTTCCAAAACTGCTAAGCAAATATATACAGTTTCAGTACATACCACATAGAGACGTCGTTGCTGCTGCTGCTCTTGTTCAATTTCAGCCTCTGGATCTGATTCTGGATCATAAATATACGCTGAATCTGACTGTTAGCCATGGTTTGTTTTGGATGATGTTTTTTTCCTCAAGGTAATGT
Organism: Carassius auratus; assembly: GCF_003368295.1. Lineage (NCBI taxonomy): Eukaryota > Metazoa > Chordata > Actinopteri > Cypriniformes > Cyprinidae > Carassius > Carassius auratus. The sequence continues at coordinate 9,282,388 of NC_039254.1, read as the reverse complement.
CACAGCTTCCAAACGCGCTCAACCCAAAAGCTTACTCACGCTCGTGATTCTTTAGCTCCGCCCACACGCCACGCCTCCAGCCACTCGTGTTTTTCCGGGAAAAATCGGTACAGACTATCTTTCTCTTATAAATATAATAAAACTAAAGACTTTTTGGAGTTATGAAGGATGCAGTACTACTCTATAGGTACTCAAGATTAACAGGATATTGAGTGAAAGCGAGCATTTCACCCCCCCTTTAAATGTAACAAATAGTTGTGTGTCTGATTGGTCCAAATGCTACACGCTGTCTGTTTAATTGTGAAAGCGAAACTACTTTGTTTGACCTTCCAAAAGAGGATGATATCTGCTTCATCATGCCTGGAGCTGATCTGTGCTGGTCACTGAGGAAATATATCAACTTTGCACTGTGGATCGCCGGATCATCTTTCACCATGGATGAAGTGGAGTCCATGGACAGTAGGTGGAAAATAATGTGTTTTTTAACCTTAAATCGCATAAACATATCATTACACCAAATACATCAAATAATGTTTTCTTGGTGCATCATATGACCCCTTTAAATGTTAGTGAGGTCCAAATCAACATTTAGCATTAGAATAAATTAAGCATTATAATACATTTTCCAGATTTAACTTTAGATGACAATATCCAAGATGTCACTTAATACAGTAGGTAACAACTTAACATTTCATGCTGACTAAACCTGAAATGTTAAGTCAGCACAACATTTATTTATTTTTTACAGTGCAGAAGACAGAAATCCTACAGATTTGGAACAACATGAGGTGAGTAAATTTCATCTTTGAGTGAACTATCCCTTTAAGGCTGGTTTACACTGATGCAACTAACACCAACAGGGTTCACACACTGATCACATAGCAACTAAAGTGCTTTTATTAGCATTTGTTGTGAACTATCTTTTTATACGGAAATGGCTTTTTAAAAAGCACCATAACAAATATATCCAGTAGGCTATTTGAACATCTGTGTGCCTTCCTAAACTGTATTTGCAAAAATATGCAGTTATTTTTTTCACTATTGCACACTTAGTATTCACTAATGCACTATAGGGTGTCATGTGACTAGTACTCCTACATCCACCTGCTGTCAGCTTGATTACAGGAAGCAAGTGGAGAATGGAAGCACACGCATGGAAGTGCAGGAAATATAACCTTCCAGAGATTCCCACTGCTTCTGAGAATCCAGAGCACTTGTGTTCTCCTGATTGTGTATTTGCAGTGTGTTAACCCAGTTCCCCTGAAAGCTGAAGCCACAGAGTGAGTGTGTGTGTGTGTGTGTATCCCAACCTGCCCGGAACAGGTGTGGTCCCTGTGGGTCTAATCAGTTTTAATGAAGCCCTGGTGGTAGTGTTTGCTCTACAGGAATAGGCTGATGTTTGCTCTACCTCTCTCTCAGGTATCAGCAAGTATATCTGCATCTGCACCAATTCTCTGATTCAGCTGTGAGTACTAGCAGTTTCATAATCTAATTTACTGCATTAATCATCAGCTGTGTGCTGCTTTCACCCAAGGCTCAGTTCAACAAATGGACGGGAACATCACAAACAGATTGATTAATTATCGTTGTTTAATAATACACACAAACAAACACATTGGCATTATAAGCTCTTGATTGTCACGGAAGGTGAACCTATGTTTTGAACTGATTTAATTTTTTTTTTTTTTTCTAGATGACATAACATGACTCTTTTCCCAAAAGCACTGAGTCCCATAGCATTCTTACGGCCACAGGGGTGTATGTACAAACAAATGATGTCTCTCCAGGGAGCTTTCATGTGCCTCGAAAGAAGAAATCTTTCTTTTCAGCAAACAGGTAAACAACTGCAGCTCAATGACAAATGTCAAACTATATCTCCTGTGGCCATAAGATAAATTCACTAACACTGGGAGTTTTACTGTGTAGATGCCTTGAAAGAACAAATCTGATTGTTTGTTGAGATTTATTACAAACATTAATACCACAAAACACTGATTGAAAAGATTCTTAAAACAGTATGACTCCAAATTGAATATAAAGGAGACACAAACTATTTTTTTTTATTGTTTACCCACATTTTGTTTTTGTTCAACAACTTTTTATCTTTTTACAATGTTAGAGAACAAAATTTCAGTTTTTATTATTATTTACATTTAAATGCTTAAAACGAAATGGCATTTACTTAGCAAACTATAATAACCGTAAATGTTTGATATTAACAGAATAACAATAATTAATTTGAACTTTTAAATCTTTGAATAGGGTTGTAACAAAAATACTTTTAGTACTCGGCCTTCATTTACACAGATTTCAAAACAACTTTAGTTCTAAGCAGAAAAATGTAGGAACATTACATGCATTTTTGAGATAAATAGTTTTTTAAAACACCACCAAATTACAGACATTAACTGTTCTCGGTCAAAAAGATACAGAATAATAATTCCACTCAATTAGCTGGACTCGAAGGAGACAAAATGCATTGTGGGCTTTAGTTCTGAGCCAAGTGTCAAGTTCAAGCTCATTTAAGCTCCTGGACACCTCATCTTGGTATGGAGCCCATACACGCAATGCGCGGGTCAATCATCAATTATGAAGGAGAGGAGCGACACATTCGACAGAGGTGTCAGAGACCAAGGCTCACATATCCCCACGTGGAGTCATGCTTATGTAATCAGGTGCTATTTCTCTCACTGATTTAGTGTGAGTGCTAAAGCAAATGAGATTTGCTTGTGGCCCACTCGCCCAGAAAGTGTAGGAAGAGAGAATTTTGGACAGGGCCAAATCTGCAGGCAGGTAATGAGACGAGATCACGAGTGCCATGCAATGACATCCAGCTGGATTTAATGAGAAAGGGATAAGAGCAGTTTAAAAAGGGCTACATACGAGCATGCACAAGGCAGGTAATCATATAAACAGGGGCAGACTAATTAAAGAAGGTTACAATTGATTTTTAAATTTAAATTTTTAAATGATTCTTTCTTTTGTGATCCAAAAAAACATAAGGTATCCTGATAAGGTTGGCTTTGGAACAGCATCAATTTGATTGGTTATTTACTTAAATTCTGAAGGGGTAAATAAAGTATAAACAATGAAAGAGACTGAGTAAAATGAGGGTTATCCTTACGAAAAAATATGTTTATTCAAGTGTGCTATTAGTATACTTCTTTTAAACAAAAAAAATAGGAAAGTGTGCTTTTAGTTTACTTTTTCTATACTTCTCAGAAATATACTTAAAATGACATTTAAGTATACTTGACTTATACTAACAAAAAGTCTAAACATATTTGAATTATACTTGTGCTCCTAGAATCTTTGTTTTCATTGTAAGATGGTAGAGGACACTAGTACACATCTTCTGTACAGAATTTCCCCCCAAAAAACACAAGTGAAGAAGAAAAAGAAACAACAGATTCTAACACATGTAATCTAACACGATCATCTGACGTGAAACGGCATCAAAACTGTAACGTTATGGAATAAAATGTCGACTGATGAAGAGGTAATAATTAAAATCAAGCTTTGGGGTGTTGATTGACTCCATCTATGTATTGATTATCATTCTGAATCCAATTCATAGTCTTTTTTCAGCTTTTTTAGATTAGATTGTGACCATCAGTGGACAGCCATTTCCAGGTCTCTCCAGAGATGTTTGATAGGGTTCAGGCTCCCTAAGCCACTCCTGTGTTGCCTTCGCTGTCTGCTTTCGGTGATTGTCATTTTAGAATGTGAAACTTCAGCCCAGTCCGAGTTCCTGAGTGCTGTGGAATTGGTTTTCATTGAGGATATCTCTGTACTTTGCTCCATTCAGCTTTCCCTCACCAGTCTCTCAGTCCCTGCAGCTGAAAAAACACCTCCACAGCCTGAAGCTGCAGCACACTTTACCCTTGGGAAGGAACTGCAGGTGAAGAGCATAGCTGGGTTCCTTCAAACATGATGCTTAGAATTGAGGTTCATCAGACCAGATAATCTTGTTTTTCAAAGTCTGAGGGTTCTTTAAGTGCTGTTTTGCAAATTCCAAATGTGTTTTCATGTGTCTTCACTGAGGAGATGATTGAGTTTGGCCATACTGCCATTAAGCCTAGATCGGTGGAGTGTTGCAGTGTTGTTTGTCCTGCTGTAGGTTTCTCCAATCTACATATATGATCATGGAGCTCAACTAGAGTGACCATAGGGTTCTTGGTCATCAGTCTAGACCAGGCACTTCTCTGTCAATTGCTCAGTTTGGCTGGGTGACCAGCTCTTGGATGAGTCTTGGTTGTGCCAAACTTCTTCTATTTGTGAATAATGGAAGCCACTGTGTTCTAAGAAGCCTTCAGTGCAGCAGAATCTTTTTTTTTTTGTAGCTTTCCCCAGATCTGTGTCTAAATACATTTCAGTTTTTTCATGTTAATAAATTTATAGACATTTCTAAAATTCAGTTTTCACTATAAGGTACAGAGCATGGATTAATTATATATATATATATATATATATATATTTTTTTTTTAAACAAATGTAGCATCAGGCTGCAACATAACAAAACCGAAAAAGTGAAGGGGGTCTGAATATTTTCTGAATGCACTGTAAGGGTTTGGAATGACATAGAGGATGAGTAATTTCCATTGATCTATCCCTTTAGAGATATCAGACACTTGTGATCAACTCAGAAATATTTCAGATTCAGAGAATGGCACTGCATTTGTTTTCTGTCTTTGCTCGTTGGCATGGGGCAGTGTGTGTGACCGGGCTCCAGGGCACTGCCTCTGTTTCTGGGTGTCCCGACACTCTGCCCTCTGGCTGCTCTCTCTCTCGCTCAGCCACGAAGATCTAAGAAACCCCTGAGGAATGCTTTTCACCAGCCACCCTGCCAACCCGTCCTGGGCCTGCACCATGCTTTATAGCAACCCACAAAAGGATATGGAGAATAAATGAAAGGAGCAGGCAGGAGTGACATTTAGGAGGACTGTGTTGACTAATTCTGCATTCCAGTCACGGCTGTGGCTCGTACCCAGCGAGCCATATTAATGTTACGTTGCATTGGTGAAATGCTATTTCTGTCTACTCCAGGAATTTAGGCACAGTTTAAATAAAGCAATATAATAAATCATTTCATATGACGTCCACAGCCAATAACCTACTAAAACTCACCACAACATATTAGAAGGAAATTTGACATTATGTCTTCATAATGCAGTCACATCATTTTGCATCAGAAATTAATCATGGGTTATTGCTAAGGTAAATCTACATCTAAATCTACATATCTGTATGTTCATACTGACATATTTGGAAGACAAAATAAAGCTATTCAATATATGCCTGCAGGGCGACCTCTGAATGGGCTCTTCACCCCTCTCAAGTGTCCGCTAATAGCATTTCCATTCGTTCAGACATCAGTGAAAGGGCCTAAGCCCAAAGAGATGTAAATGGCGCAAGATAGCAGTTTATTGCCACATGTGCCTTTTTTGGGGTTTCCACACAATCTATAAAATTAGCACATCAAGAAGCACAAAATAAAGCTCCCAACTGTAACAGCAATGTATACAGGCAACAAGTGAAAGTACAACCAATTGTAAAATGGTAAATTTTTTACATTTATTTTCTCGATCAGTGATTCTCAACTGGTTTTGCTGAAGGAAGTGAGGACAACACAACATTAAACTAATTTTATATTAAAATGTATTAATCAATAAGCAAAATAGTTAGCATAGACATATTGTAAAAACAATATTGGTTAAAAGTTTGGAATAATTAAGATCTTTAAATGTTTTTGAAAGACATCTTTTGTGCTCTTCTAAGCCTTATTTATTCAATCAAGAATACACTAAAAATATTTTTTTTAATTGTAATAATATTTCACAATATTACTATTTTACTGTGTTTTTCTTCTTTCAAAAACATTTTTAAAAATTATCTATTCCAAACTGTAAAATATTTGTATTTATAAGGTTTTTGGCAAGGGATTTGTTGAAAACCATATTAAAGGGATACTTCACCTCAAAATGAAAATGTAGTCATTAATCAAGATATTTTTGATGAAATCTGGTTGGCTTGAGAATGTCCCATAGACTGCCAAGTAAGTTGCACCGTCAAATTCCAGAAAAGTATGAAAAACATAATCAGAATAGTCCATCTGCCATCTCTATCAGCCGCGCCCCAAGGATGTGCTGTTTTCTTTCAAATCTAAGCTAAATATTCGTAGAAACAGCACAGAAAAGTATTCTCGTCACTTCATAACATACGGTTTGACCACTGATGGCAGATGGACTATTCCGACGTTGTTTTTCATACTTTTATGGACCTTGACACTGTTATTTACTTGCCTCCCGGTTTTCATCCAAAATATCTTGAATTGTTTTCCAAAGACGAATGAAGCTTATACGGGTTTGGAACGACATGGGGGTGAGTGATTAATGACAAAATTTCATTTTGGAGTGGAGTATCCATTTAAGTTTCTTATACTAATCTTCAAACTCTGAACAATATTTTCTAATTCTGATTCTAGAATGCTAGTTTTTAATAATGATAGCAATATTAGGTTTGTTGTGGTGTGCTCAAGTGCACCAAAAGACAGATTAAATTGCCACATTATGACTGATGCAGATCCATCAGAAAACATCATCCCACTAACTGCTCTGTAGCTCAGTGAGATAAGAGTCATTTTATTACCTTTGCCCTTTGACCTTGTTCTGTTGGTGACCACTGGCCAATCCAGGCTGGAATGAAAGGGTTCATTTAGTTTAGTAAAGCTTTAAATAAGATTAGGCACAGCGAATGTAAATCGTTATGGGGCTCTGTGTATTCCAGCTGTTCATTGGCTACATCTGTGACTCATGAAAAGGCAGTGATATTAACAGAACAAAATGCCCTTGCAAGCTTTGAATGTATGAAAGGAATTCATAAAGAAGCTCAGGATGAAATGATACCATCAGTTCAAGTCAAATTTATTCGTATAACTTTTCACAATATACATTGTTTCAAAGCAGCTTTGTAGAAAACCATGATGCTAATTAATATCATGCATTTAAGTCACATTTAATAAACAAAGCTGGGAGAAAATACAGCTGACTTTTTGCCAGGGTACAACCAATTAAACAGTTATGCTATATATGGCCTTTATGTGAGTATACTGTATGTGTGTGTAAAGAAAGATAGATATACTTATATAAAGAGCCTTCAGTGTAAACAAGTCATTTTACTATTTGCTCCTTTCTGAGACAAAATGAAATAAATGGCTCTTTCCCATCACATTCAGCTAAATCAACAACTACTATAATGATATGATATGATTATTTTGCATGTTCACTAAACCACATGACTTTGATTTGGTGGCCAACAAACATAATAAGGAGTTTTGTTCAACTTTTTTTTTTCTCTCTCTAAGAAATAATAAGAAATAAACTACTTTAACTTGCAAAAACTTTTACAGAGGCAATCTTAATGCAATATGTTAATGAGCCATAAAAATGTCAAATTACATTTTAATACAGAGGAGTTTTTGTGTCATTTTATGTATCATTTAATGAATTGATGAATAAACGAATAGATCAACCAAACAAAAAATGAGCACCCTCTCACTGACCGAAATATTAATTTGATATTTGATTTTCAAGAAGGTTTCAGGGTGAAAAATACACACGTTGAGTGCTGACGCCAGTGTTTTGCTTACTTTTCCAGCAGAATGGCTGACACATCTCTCTGTGTGATCTGGCTGACATGCCCACATAGCACCTATAATCAGGGGCTGCCAGCAGTGCCCGGGGGGACATAAAGCAGCGTGGTGATGCCCCGCCGTGACAGCCGTCCTTGTTCCAGCTGACAGGTCCGTATGCGGGGCACATCACTGGTGTAAATACAGGCAGGAGTCTCTGCCTCTGGGGAGATAGTGTTATCTCCAGCGTCAAGGCGTTCTCCCATCCATCCTCCACAAAACCTGTCCCCTGAGAAGCACACGGCATCTCGCCCCCACACCTCCCCTCTCACCCTGCCTACACCGCAATCTTGGCACTAACTCACCTCTGGACTCGAAGCGTGCTATTGTGGTGAAAACAGAATGAGGGTCACTTACTGGTTGCTGGATGTATGTATGCGTATGAATATGTACCCTGCATGTCCATGGCATTTTGGGGCACAGCTAGTTTGGACTTACCATCCCTGACTTTCCCTGATGTTCAAGGAATGTGAATTACTCCACAGATTCAGAAGGGTCTCTACACATGACCTCCAACAGAAGGAGGCAGAGCCGATGAAATGGACTAATCCTCCCTTTCCTTTTTTCTTTTTCATTAAAAAGAGATTTAAAGTGTGAAAGTTGTTCTAATGTAGTGGATTTTCACAGATATTCAAGTTAGCTGGATTTTTTAAAGGTGGGAGGCACAGCAAGGAAATAAGACACAAGTAACTAAAACATGCATTTCTTTGCTATTTGTCGTTGACTGCTCAATCTGAATGCATTTCATTATTTAGAACAAAGTTGGCCTGCCAACAACAAGAAGAGACAATGCAAACTATAATCTGAACTAAAAACTTTACTAAACCTGCTGCTCTTTGCAGCTCATGCTGATGTCAAGAGTAAAGGTCAGTCTATGCAAACATCTGCACTCAGAAGAAAAGGTACAAAAGCTGTAAATGGGGTGATACTTTTAAAAATGGTACACTTTTGTACCAAAGGGTCCATATTTATACCTTAAAGGCACACATGAGTAAATAAAGTGTTTATATTAGTGCATTAAAGGTATAAAAGCTTATGTTGTGAAGCTTAATACTGTAGTTATTTGTATAAGTAAAACTTACTGCAATTTGAGGAATGTGGGCCAGTCTTGGCATGTTTTTTACAGTATTTCCTTGTAAATAATCAAGCCGTTATGACAATAAATCACAAATAACCACATTAAAAGAGACAACATGAATACACGTTTGAGTATATGTGGCGTGAATTAGCATTTATTCAGGAGGAACTGAAATGAGTAACAATCAGAACAACCAAATACAATCGGACTTCAATGAAATAGTCAATGGGAAGATATTAGGAAATTTTACCTTGAAATTGATTGGCTAAATTGTAGATGCCTTGAACTGTAATTGTGTAGACCGTGTAGTTCTTATTGAGATGTGTGCTTTTGACATAATACTTTTTCAGTTTCTAAAAATTCAAAAAATCAAAAAGTGTATCAATCCTCAAAGGCAGAATTATAAATATGTTATTACCACAATGGCCACACATCATTTAAAACATTTAGGGAATGCTTATTCTAATAATGGCTTTAAACAAACAAAAAACTTGTATGTGGAATTTTGAGGAACATAATTTATATATATATATATATATATATATATATTTATTTATTTATTTATTTAATATATATACAAAGAACTCGTCACATGTAAAATTCAAAAGCAACAGACAGAAAAAAGTTATACAGATTGATCTTTTTATTCAAGTACAGAATATATTTTGTTTCACGTTGCATGTTTTAGTCCATTTCTCAAAGAATCAATACAAGTACACTTCTAGAACAGTCATTGCCTCGTAAGACCCCACTTTGCACTCTCATAGATTATCATAACAGAGAGAAAATAAATTATGAGGCTACAAACTGCGTTTCAAAGTGCTTGTGCGGGCTTATTTTGTCTCTGGAAATGATTTAGTGAAGCACTTTGGCTTGTTGCATCCCTTTTCCCTCAAATATATGATTTACATTAATTTTTTTTAGACTTATATAAAACATGACATTACCTAAAATATGAAGTAAACTAAAATGAATATATTAGAAGGAACAAAATGTCACTATCCCAAATAACTACACTTGTCTCTCATGTCAAGAAAAGAAAAGAACAAGAAAAGAATTCAAAGATCAAGGGTGATTATAAATGAATCAGTAAAGTTTCTTGCAAAATGCAAAAGAAGTACAAAGAATAATTATATATAACCTCTCACATCCTCAGTAATTCATTATGCTAATGTAGCAAAACAAAAGTCAATAGGTCTTCAGACGAGCAAAGACAGTGCATATGTATTCAGACGTGTTCACAGATATCACTCTGCTCTTTCCCAGAGTTGCATCTCAGAGAAGAATCCCTCACAAAGCCCATAGGCATGATCCAAGGTAAGAGGGATGGCTTGGACTTCCTCTTTAATCTCCCAAGGGTGCTGATGCTGGTGAACCTGATCTGTGAACATTCCCTCGTAATATTGCGGGTGGACCTGTACCTGCTGGTGTTGGTGAAAGTCCTCCTTGTTGTATCCCATCATGCCGTTCGCCTCTAGGTAAGCACAAGCCTGTTCGTCTTCATTGCTGTAGCCAGGCCCGTGCTGGTTCTGTGAAGATAGCTCCATCTCGCATCCCAACGAGCTCAGTGCTGTGTTGATATCCAAATCCTCAAACGTGCTGTCATTCCCACTCAGCACATCGTCAAAAACAGACGCCAGGTCAAAATCTCCTCTCAGTACGTCTGAAGTTTTGATGTCGGTGGTTAACAGAGGGCTCTTGGAGACCCTGGCCAGCTTGCTGCCTCGTTTGGGGAAGTCTTGCTTGCGTTTGCTTCCTGGGATCTGTCCTTGGAAGTGGCCGATTCCCATTTGTCGGCCGGTCTGGTTGCACTGAGAGCCGTACGAGGAGCTGGGAGAGGATAACATCTTGCTCTGCCTTTGGGTGTTGAAGTTTGTGGCAGGCATTCGCCGGCGTTTGAAAACGCCATTGACAAACATGTCAGCGTACTGCGGGTCGATTTGCCAAAAGCCTCCTTTTCCTGGTTCGTCTTTCTGCCGGGGGACTTTCATGAAGCACTTGTTCAGGGACAAGTTATGGCGGATCGAATTCTGAATGAAAAGGAGAAAAATCTGTTTATTTGAGAGTTAAGAACAAGAATAGCAGGGTTTTGATATTTATATTTTAATTGTAAAAAATGATTAGGCACATTTAATTGAGCCGTTTGAATGTAAAGCCAACATTATGGTTATTTTTAGAGTTTTAGACTTCCAGTGACAGAAGAAGACGGCACACATAAAGCTTCCTATTAAATCCCACTGTGCAATAGGTAGAGGTGTCCTATTTCATTGGCTCACTTTGTGTGTGACATAGAAGAATTGGGTAGGGGAATGTTGCACGTACAGGAGTAGATATGTGGTGGATATACTTGAGTTTCTCTAGCAATGCAACGCTCTTAGTTTCACATCATCAGTGGATCTCTCATTATGGATGGAGGCCTCAGGGAACCTAGTGCTCTTGGGTATAGAGGTCTCAGCTTCCATCATCAGTCACACTAAGTATACTGTAGATGAGTGCACAGGTCTGTTTTGGTAGTTCTGTATTGACAGACCATGGTTGATCCACACCAGAGTATCAATTTGATTCATGAATCTTATGAATTGGTCCTTCTTCGGTGAATCAGAAACATGTTTCGTCCGATTATCAAACAAATGACTGAAACTGTTCTTACGTGCAGATATACAAATATAGAAAGATTCACAAACGAATGACTCCTATGGGCCGGTTCTATTATAGTGAATCAGAAACATACAGAAATATAAATGTGTAGCAGTCTTTTGAGACGTTTTTTAATGAATCAAAAACCTTGAAAATGAATGCATTGAACTATATGTTATGATTTTTGTTGTTTGATTCAAAAAGTTTTAAAAGTAAACACTTCTTATAAGAGGTGCACAACTTTGTTATATCTGGTCTGAAAATTGAAATTGAAAATTAAAATCAGAAAAAAAAAAAAAAACGTATTCAGCAAGAGACTGAATAAGATCATTTTAATCAAAAGAATCGTATTTCTGTTTTCCCCGATAAAGTACTTAAAGAATCGTTAATAGGACCATTAAGAAACCTGAATCGTTAGGAAAAATCTCATAGGCACCTGTTGGTGGTCGGTGCACCTGTTGCACAAGAAAAAAAAATCTGTTTTTCTTTCTCTACTTCAAAGATCTAAAAATACAGAACCAATTGAAGAAAAAAAAAAAACATTAAAAAAAACAACAAGTGATTCTCAAAGATGTATAAATGATCGGTGGAGATACCTGCCAACTTGGCTCCGCGTATCTGTAGTAGCAGAAATTTTCCGTGATCCAGCTGTATATGGCTGACAGAGTGATTTTGGTTTTGTTGCTAGCTTGCATTGCCATGCAAATCAGAGTGGCATATGAATAGGGTGGCTTCACATGGCGGTTTGTTTTATAGTCTAATTCCTCAGATGCATTTGTTTGCGCCGTTATGTAGTGTCCCGCTTGCTGCGCGTTTGAATTCGCCAAACTGCTGCAGGACGTTGTGGGATTCCCAGGTGTTTGTGGCATCCCTGCGGCGGCGGTATCTCCAGCAGGTGGGCTGGAGGGTGAGTCGGTGCCCCCCAGCTGGTTTTTGTGGTAGAAGAGCTGTTGGGGATGGCAGCCGGAGCTGGGAGTCCGCTCAGGATTGGCACTGAGGATAGAGAAGTTCTGCAGCCAGTGCAGGCTGGTGAGACTGTCGTCAAAGTGAACAGAGCCGCTGACATTGTCCTGATCCTCCGGATGAAGCATCATCCATCTCTCTTTGAATCTATTCGCTATCTCTGGACTCATTAACACTGGCATCGTGAGCACGATTTAGTGTTTTTGAAGATACAGATCTGTAAAGTAGACTGCGTCGCTTGAAATTTCAAAAATAACGGTTGATAACAATTTAACAGCAAAACTGTATTTTATAAGCGTGTAATCCACCATAAGGTTAGGCAAATGAAATCCCTCTAATTAAATCCCTAACGTTACCTGCGAAATGAAAACACAAGAGCTCGTCGGTAACGGTGAATTTGTCTCAGTCCGTTAACGTTAGATTGAGCAGCCTGCCTCAGTGCAACAAGTGCAGCAGATAAACGTGCGCATCCACAAACTCAGACATTTCCTGATATCTACTGCGTAAAAGTATCATTCCAATCCTGTCTTCAAGTAAGTCATGTAGAAAGAAATGAGATGTAGGCTTTGCACTTCGCCGTTTTGCCTGTTTCTTAATAGCCCTTTAAATGTTGACGCTCTCTGATTGGCTGCGAGCTCCATAGTTGAACATGTCATCGTCCCTCGCGAGGAGTGTACTCAACCACACGTCCGCGCGAAATGTGACAGGTGCTAATTTTCTTGCAATTTAAATGGAATAAATTATTTATTATATTTCTAAAATTGACACATATAATCTGATTCAAATGCAGCCTATGAACTGCATTATTATTATTTTTGCGTTTTACCTATTATTATTATGATTAACATCCGCAGCAGCATCGTTATAATTTTTAAAATTACTTCTCCACATCGATTTTCCTTTTAAATTTGCTACATGGCAGGAGTGAGTCGTTAGAAAGTTGTTGGTATAAGCTCTGCGCGCGCGCCAGGAGTTAAGAAAAGGCGCACAAATTAAAATAGTGACGTGCATGTAGTGCAATAAAAGGAGCGCGCCTCTCATCCCGCCTGAGGAGATCTCTCTGCCTCTCAAAGCATTGGATTACACACCACATTGTCAAACATACAGCCGTTAGTCTGAGTAAACCCACTAAAATTAGTCTGTATTTGAGTTCAGATATTTTAGTCGTCTGACTAAAGTTGAGCCCATTTCTAAAGGAGTGAACACACTGCCACCATCTGGCTAAATATGTTCTCTACACTAAGCTCAGCCTTCTGTATGTGCATTATAATGATAATGAAGATTTTAAAAATGTTTTGTGAAAGAAGCATAACCAAGATTACATGAAATATCTATAAAGTAGCTACTGGAATAAGGGTTAATGCTGGAACAGCAGGATCATTCATAACTAATGTAATGCAATTTATGGCTTAAAAACACACACACAGTGACTCATATCTATGCACAACACTTTATGATAAAACAATTTGACTACATACAAACATACATAACTTTTAAAGGTGCTTGACCTAGATAAGCAGCAGTGAATTCACTAAAAAGCATCAGATATGTGACTGTAAATCATGGCAGATCCCTCTATAAACTACTCATTAAAGCTTCAAGAAGTGCTACAGCTTCCCACTTTGTCTATTTCAACGGGAGGACGAAGGGACAGCCACACAGCACTATAAGGCACAAAACAAATATATAAGATACAGACGTAGATGACTACTTCAACCGGATAACTGATTATACTATGAGTCCGTATCATACTGCAATCTGATGCATTTAGTGTTCATTTGCTGATTATTTAAAAAGAAAAAAAAAGGTACAAAGTCATATATCACCATGAAGCTGCATTCTTCAAAGAGACTGAGCATCCATTAAAATAATTTGAGTCATTCAACATTTCTGAACTCTCAAAGCAAAAGCTATGACCGTCTTATAAATGACAATTCGTTTTCTTATTTTTCTTTTAGGTTTTTTTTTATCTTTTGTATTGTGTTTCTATTACACGGTGAAATGTCTTGGACTCTTCACTACACAGCTTTGATTGTTGTACTCAAGAAGTAATTTTCTTAATTGAGACCTGGAAGTATTCATGAGCAACAGTGTGCTGGAATGGGAATAAGTTTGGGTCAGCGGGTTGATGAATCTGGCACAGCAGGGGGTGTTTATGAAGGGAGCCGCTCATCTTCCATGTGCAGGGTGCTGGGGAGGCAGAGCAGGGGCTGACTGGAGCTGCTGGTGCTCTGACTCTTCAGGCTTTCTATGGACTCCGATGAACCTGAGGAAAGATGAAAACAAGTGGAGTGAGAATGGTGGAGAATATTCACTTCAGGTTTGGACCGGTTTAACTGAATTCATTTTTCTCATGATCTTATGGGGCTTATGGTTAAAATTAGTTTTGCAGGCCAGTTGGGATTACATATGAATTTTCTTTAAATACAACTGTTTTAAAATGCTGGACCAGATTGTGAAGTATCTATCATGGACAGACAGTAATGTGTAATGTAATGTGTTTGCATGTGACTTATAAATAACTCATGAACTGACTCTTACAAAGCGACTGGTAGAAAAATAGAAAACCAGTAAATAGAAAGAAATATTCATGACATTGGTGACCTACCAGAGTCAACATTCCTCTACAGCAGTGGACCATGACTCAGACGCTTTGTGTGTTAAGAGCAAGCCGAGTTAGAGTAAGAAAGAGAGAGAGTTAGGAGACAGCACAGCATTAGACATGTATTACACACACACACACACACACACAGCCAGCGTGGAAGTACATCCCTGCCACATAAGGGGGGAAAATATCATGCTTTGGTAAATCATAAATCTAAATTATGACATTGTAAATCATAATTCTGAAAGTTTTTCTGAAAATTGAGATTGACAAAAGTACATTTTCGATATAATGACCTAGTATTTTATACATTTGAATTATAGTAATGATAATCTGATAATTAGGACTGTTTGTGTTATAATTATGATTTGATAAAGCTTTAAAAAAAATGTTTTTGTTCTTATGTGGTGAAAATGGACTACAATAAAAAAATTTTAATTTAACATCTGATTTAATTACTAGTTACATTTAAATACTATAATAAACTTCTTCAAAATATAAATGCTGTGTACTGTGTTAATAAATTATATTTACTTACAAAATTTGCATAATAAAATAAAAAATAACATTTAATCGAATCACATTTGTAAAAAACATTTTCAAAGAATGTTTTAAAATAAAATTAACTAATAGAAATATACAATTTCAGATTTCATGGTTTTACATCAAGAATGATAATCAAATTATCAGAAAATGTTTACACCCCTTTTAAGAATGTTTCTTTCTAGTGTATACATGGCATATAAAATATACTGCAAGAGAACAGAAAAATGCTTTTAAAGACTGAAAAAAAGTATTTTAAACAGAAGCTTTACTTGGTAGAAATTGCTGAGCAAGGAAGCAGTAATAACAGAGAAGGTTCAGCAAAGCATCAGTTCTGCCAAACATGCTGAAAAATTTGCTTGCTCCAACTTTGCTCTTTTGCATTTTCTCAAAGTCAACAGTACGAAGGTTTATCAGGGCGTAAAAGACACCCTACCCTCGAAAAAGGACTCAAAGGAACTATTCCTACATAGTCAGGATTGTGTGGTAGTGACTCACCAGGCAGGGCCAGGTCTGCCGAGGGGTCACTTTCTGTCCGGCTCAGGCTGCTGCGCTCGCTGTGGCTGTCCTGTAGGATTTCACTCACAGACACACCCAGAGATCTGCTCTCCGAACCTGCCAACGTGACACGATTAACACGGTACTGACACACAACCAAAGCCGGAGAGGATGGCAAGCCAGTCAGAATGTTCATTTTATATACATATATTATATCAAAAAGTTATATATATTACACAAGATCTATTTTTAACTGCTGCTGCCATATTATTTGCAACACTGACTTGATACGCTTCATCTTAATGTTGATTTGCACATCAAATTTTCTAACCTGAATTTGGGAAGCCAGGTTTGGTGGACACACCCTCTACTGTGGCCTGTTGGGAAATAAACTAGAATGAGCCTGTCTGTTTTTTGTTTTTTTTGTCAGGTTGTGGGAAATGATAAGCAGACATAACAGTGTAGGTCGTTTACTAGTTTGCATTTTTTTATCAGTCACATGCAATCAGGTAAAACCCACAGATCTAGGCAAACTAACCCATTGAGTTACAGTCAGCTCATCCATGCCATGAGTCACACACAAGTTTCCAAGAAATACATTTGTAAAGAAACTATTGTACACTGTTATTTATACCACAGGCACTTCATAAAACACAGTAGTTCCTGCTTCCTTTAAGTCCACTGTTAATCCACTGTTAATCCATCTGTTGGTTAAACTTGATTTCAAGGTGACGTTGTTACAGTGTTATTACACAGTACAGTATAACATTAATAAACTATTACTACTAAATAACATACTATAGGGCATAATGAAGTAAAAATCTGCAAGAAAGTGGACCTCGAGGGCCACAGTTCAGAACCTCTTCTACAAGGTTAAGGTTTGGTTTAAGGTTAGTTGCTTGTAATTATATATGATTTAATGTTATTACTATACTATACTATACTATACTATACTGTTATGACTACATAAGTACATGTAGCATGTAACTACGTCACCTTAAAATAAAGTGCATCATTTCAGGGAAGAACTTGATAGTGGCTGACCTCAGTGGGACTGAGACTACAGGGCAGAACAGACTGAGGCTGGGCATCAGAGAGCTCCGACATCCTCTCCTCATCTTCCTCCTCCTGTATTGGGGACGATGGAGAACGTGTAGACCTGGAAACATGACATACATCACTGGAAAATGAAAACCCTTATTTGAGCATTTTCAGATTTAGTATTTTCACATTACGTACTTACCCATCTGGAGACTTGCTACCCTTGCCCTTCATTGATGTGGTATCTGTGTTCTGCTGCCGTCCGGTCAGGGGATCCCCCATCTCCCCAGAAAACTGGATCTCCTCATAGAGAGGTGCTGATGGGATTGAAGGGGACACTGGTTGCACCCCATTCAGGGCTTCCAGCAGTGAGATGGGCTCATAACCAGGAGGGATGTTGTCAGCATTCTGAGATCCAACAGGAAAAAAAAAAGTGTGTTGTTGGTAAACTTCTGATTTAGAGGTCTTATATGTTGAAAGTTATGTTGTTTGACATACACATTTTAAAACACATTCAAACAGAAAACTTATTTTAAATTGTAATATTTTTTTAGAATACTGTTTTTAAAATAAATTAAAACAAACATATTTGGATGTTTGAAATGAGGAGTTTAAGCGGCACTGAAAACCTGAACTACCATTCATAACTGTACTGGAGTCAAATGAGAAGCATGATTGCACTGGACAAAATCAATACTACTGTAGCAACACAGTGGAAACGGGATTGATGATTTATTAATGAATTAGAGTACAGGATGAAACATGTACTTTACCGAATGTTCAGTATGGTCAGAGCTCTGGGAAAGCACTGGGCTAAAGGAAACGGGTGAGAGAGTGGCAGCTGTTTTCTTCCTCACGGCTCGAATCTGGAGCAGGGCTCTGAATGCTGGGGCAGAGAAAGGAGAAAGAAAGGTTGGCTGGGGAAAAGGGATACAGACAAGTGCTCTCTGCATAAACAAACACAGGTGCTGCATCTAACACTGCAGATTAAGTTACCAGATTCATTTGGCTACAAAACAGGAAGTAAATATTTGCACAACTGGTCTTACTGTCGAAGCAAAATCAGTGTACATTCTCTCAGTGAAGAAGATCTATAGGGCAGAAACACTTAATACAAGTAGCCTACACAAAAGCCTGGCCAACTAAACTGCAGTCCGGTGTAGTTTCTTATTAGCACGTTTCTCCTTCAAGGAACGAAAAATCACTAAAACATTTACCATAAAACATAGGCCACCCAAGAATTGATTTGGAGAAATTTTGCATTACATCACTTGCAATGAATCTTCTGCAGCGAATGGGTGCGGTCAGAATAAGAGTTTAAACAGCTGATAAAACTGTCACACACCTCCAGTCCATCAATTAATGTCTTGTTTAATATCATTAAGATATACCAACTTTCAATTCTGGCCAAAAATACCAGTCCATAATCCATAAAAATGCTGAGAAATGACTCCCTCTCACATCACAATCCACCAACATTCATCTTAATGATGGATTTATTACAAACTCTCATTCTGGCAGGACTTATTCACTGCAAAGGATCTACTGATAAGAAAGCCATGTAATGCTAAAAACTCATCTAAATTTTGGTTGAACTATTCCTTTAATTACACAGCAAGGGAATGTATCATTTTCAGAAAGGTTTCTCAGAAGAAAAAAAACTGAAACATGTTTTATAACACAAATACAAAATCCATGAAAAATTAGCTGGTGTCTATTACTCCACATGAATTGCCTAAAGATTATTACATGACATCCCCAGCAGATGGCACTATTGTTCAACAGTCACCTGATCTGCACTGCATAAGTGATCAGTAATGCACTAGTGACTATTCATCACTAAGAACAATTAAAAAGGGTAATAAACGCACAATGGTAAATCAGTACATATTGGATAAAAAAAAAACATCACTCAGCCTTTTATCTTTATGGCCATACCCACTTCAAAGGTTTGGCTCATTTAGCCGAACAAATCTGAATAATAATGGGGGAACAATCCGGAGAGCTCAGGCGTTGATTAATGAGTACTTACGCAGTCTGCAGATAGGGCAGTTGTTGGCCTGGTAACGCAGTGTGTCAGCACAGGCATTGCACAGACACAGGTGCCTGCAAGGGAGAATGAGTGTGTCACGCAGGTCTGATAAACAAACCACACACTCGCTGCTGTTGTCACTGTTCTCATCCTCTGTGGACTGGAGAGAGAAGACAAAACAAAACACTGTCAAATACAACATGAAACCAGAGACAGAAAAAGGCTGGATGGATATTGTGTTACTAGTTGTGCACGTCACATCTCATCTGCCCTAAATTCTCTGGTGTAGCGACATGATTTACCTTGGTCTCCTGATTGTTCCGGTTTTCAATGCCGTAAATCTCCTGCAGCAGATAGCTCACACGGTCCACCTAAAGGATGAGCATGTGATACGGAAATGCGGATTACTGGCATGGGAAACATCACAGAACAGATCAAAATGCTCATTATCTTTTTCATGAAGTGACATGGCCTGATTACTGCTTCCACACATGTGGAGTGGATAAGCGTGCACAAGTGTCAAAAGATCAAAGCGTTGAATCTGTCTGTTTAATGAGGGATCCAATTAAGAAACACAATCATCCAGCCACAATCACAGATATACTGTTGCTTCAAAAACCAAACATCAGACCCTTACATTTAATAATGAGCCACAACAATACTTACTATTTGCTTCTGTTTCAAAGGTTTAACTGAGAAACTGCCATCAACGTGCTGTAAGGGAATATATATAGTATTAATATTATAAAACAACTTGGTAAAGAAAATGTTTGAGAAAATCTGAGAATAGGACAGATCAGATGCATACTTGGAAAAAGGCCAGTGAAGATATATCTCTGTATTTCTATTCTTAACATTAGCACAGCTTGAACAATACGGTTTTATTTCTCCTCTACTTCTTGAAGGCAACGTTTAACATCATAGTTATACCAGACAGGTGATTAGAATGAATAGAAAAGCTTTTATGTAATTTGTTTAAAGCAGTTCCTAAATCAATGCAAACAGATCAAAGCATTACTTTTAAACATCTCTTGATATATTAGTCTGATTGTGCTGTGTTAATAAAAATGTATGATGCTTTTCATGATAATTCTGTGGGAATTTTTGTTCTTTTGAATAAAGCTAAATGATGTTAATTCTGTCTATTTTCTACACTGACTAAAACAATGTTCAGGGTTCTAACCATTTTTGACCATATCTTATAAGAGCCTGAAATATCACAATTTTAAAACGGCAAACCCACATTCAGGGTTTTACAAGATCATGTGAACCATGAATCTCAAACTATCGTGACTCTATAAAATCCAGCCTGGTTAATGACTTACTCAAACATGACAAAACATGATGGACTGCTTGCAAGCTTTCAGCTGACATTCTAGAGCATAAAACAAATCACAAGAAATACACACCCTTTCAAAAGCTGCCAAGAGAACATGCGCATGCCCGGTGACGTCTGTAACACAAAACACAGTGTTTTGTGAAACAACAGTAATGTAATGCTTTTACATAATTCTTCCCGATTATATTTTTTATGATCAAAATTGTTCACCAACCATCTCCATCATCCACTATTGCTTGGACCACCAAAGGGAAAACGCCTTTGTCCAGATCAAAATTCAGCTGAAATATTACAGAAATATTTCAATGTTTATTTCTAAAAATACACGACACCCAACTATTCACAATTATTTTTAAAAACATTATTATTCACAGCACAAAGGTCTTGATGAGACGATGCAAATGAGCCTCTAAAGAAAGGTAATCTCAGATAATCATACCTCTTCTGGTTTCCATTTGGTGAAATCGATCTTGAATGATGGCAGAGAAAATTGCTGATTTATCCCTCTCTTATAATGGACCGTCTCAGACACCATTGCAGGGCTCTTGGGGCTGTATCTTTAAAAAGAAAATTGTAGTGGTTATCACCAACACATCACATCTCAGCATACCTGAGGGCGTCAATTACTAATAATGTGCATTAAAAACACAGTGACCTTTGTAAAAGGGATTAATTTTTATATCTGCTTTTAGACCGAGGGCTAAATGTACCACTGTTTCCAAGGAAAGAATTAAGTTGCCAGAAGAGATGTTGTCTAGATGCCAGTGGGTTATGTTTCTTTGGACTCAAATGGCACAAGTGAGGCTATCAATCACAAGAAACTTCTAATTATCTTCCAATCCTTTTCCTCTAAAAGAAATTCACTTAGTTAAAAACGCATACACCACAAGCGCAGTGATTTAGTACCATTCAACTACATAAACTTTACCTAATTTGCTACTCAGTAGAAACTTACATTGCCATCCCATTGGCAAACTCCTCAAAGGCCTGACAGTATAATGTAATAGCCACTCTGGCATCAGTATCAAAGCAGAATTCAATACTGTACAGAATCCTGGGATCTCCTGTATCCTCCAGTGTGCTGTCACAATCATCCTTATACCTGCAAAAAAAAAAATAGAAAAACAAAAGTTTATTTCTTATTTCGGCATTTATTCCACATTGTGGTATCATCATCAGCCCCTTCAAGCCATGAAAATATTCACAATATACCTGACAAGTCGTAAAGTATCCTTCCTGATGTTCACCAAACTCCTCAGCGTCTTCACAGGCTCATTTGGTGCTGGGGTCACATAGGGAAACTGTGGGAAATAGGACCAAAACGTATGTGTGAGAATGACAGTATTAAACTCTTTAAGGTTTTTAAGGTTGTTTCTTTTGGTCACCTGCACAGGTCTGTTGCCTAAGAAATTCAAATCCATATTTTCTCCAAAAAGATATCCCTCTGGATGGGGTGTGTCGAACTTTTCCCCTCCCATGAAAAAATGACTTGTGAAATAATTTCCTGCAATAAAGACATTAGATCGATTATTATCTGGGATTCATGTAGTCATTATACAAAGTTAACCCAGGGTGTTGTTTAAAAGCATTCATGAGTACATCAAATTAGTATATATTTTCGGCATCTATATCTATATATGCTATATATTTTCTAGTTATCTAGTCAATATATATCAAGTATTTTCTAGTATATATAAGTACATTTAAAAAGCAGAAGCATGAGAAATTCTGTGGATAAATGTTTATTTTACTAACAGAAAGTAAGAAACATAAATAATATGTGACAATCCATGAGTGACGCCAAAAATAGTAAAAATACACTACATTAGACTCCGTAATGAGGCTAACGTTTATTAACACTTTACTTGGATGACATTTTACCTGATTTGGGAGGGTATCTGTACGCCGAATTGGCTTGAATATCGATGTCTTCAACTCCAGCAATCCTCCTGCTCAGTATTGAACCCATGTTTACGTGTAAATGGCTGTTGAAGACCGATATATGTGGATAAAGGAAGATTTGTTTGGACAGTTAGCTGGATACGGTTTGCTTCCTCCGCTATGGATACATTCCCATCTCTCGCGACAAAAAGAATTGCGAACAAAAGGAATTAACTATTGTATCTACGTTTTAACTCTTCCAAAAAACAAAGTGACTTATGTAAAATCGGTTAACTCGTGAGTAGATGCCAAATAAACGAGGTTTGACCGTTAAACAAAATAACAACAAAAACAAGACTATTGGAAAAGACTCTCTTCTGAGGAACCCGTACTCTCGCGAGATGGGATTTTCGGAGAGCAAAGGATATTGGGATATGTTGTTCTACCTTAGGTCGGAGTCTCAGCTGACGTAAACCACACCATAAAAAGCTTAAAAGAAACATTAATTTCTGCACTAAAATTATTTTTAATCAATTATCATGGACATACAATTAGTTATGTTTATGATTTACAAGGTGAATAAATTCCCGTATTGATTATAAAAATGATATTGTTTGAAATCTAATATTATAACAAACAAATTCATATCATATATGGATCGAGCACGACAAAATAATTACATATTGTTACTATATATTGTTATTGTTACGAATACTGTTATTCCGTATATGTGTTTAAGACGTGATGCTTTTTTGTAGTCAAATCATAATTTCACCAAGCGCAGTAACGCAGTTATTAAAAGTGAAAGAAACGTAATGTAAAACTTGTCGTCATATGCTTATAATTACTACAAAGGACTGCGCTAAAGTACATCAGGGGGTATTATGTTAAGATGCTAGTGATTTATAATTGGTGTTGGAAGATTTGTTTACCATATTTGGGAAGGTAGTGGCATAGCTCGAATGGGAATTGGACAGGATCGACCGTCATTCATAAATTCTGCCTTCTAGAACCTAACAAACAAAGCGTTGCATGGTGGGATATGTAGTTTCGGCGTTTAAAGAGCAACTTAAACACACCCTGCTATTCTTGTCGCGTAGTTTATATATGCCTTTTCTTTCTTTAAGATTGGATATTGTCAAATTGTATAAGCAAAATCGTCAATGTCGATCTGGAATGCTTCAACATATACATCAAACTAATGCACTGTCATCAGAAACACAACAAACGTGGAATCCCGACGCATACAATTCCCATGACCTCCGCCCCGCTCTGATTGGCTGCTCCATGATGTCAATCATGTGGCGCTCGTTACACCAGCGCTCCTACAGTAAATATTTGTGTTTGTTCAACCGGCTGTAATGGTGGACGACTGAAAGAGAAAAGCGGAGAGGCTAAATCTCAAAAATCCGATCCCGGGTAAAGCACTATTGTTCGTGGCTTGGAAACAAACACCAGCGAATATGGATGAACTCAAACATCAAGTTATGATAAACCAGTTCGTCCTGACAGCTGGATGTGCCGCAGACCAAGCGAAACAGCTTCTGCAAGCGGCACATTGGCAGTTTGAGGTAAAGCGCAATGTAAAACACACTATGCATGCCTACGCTAGTGCATTGTTTATGTGCTGCATTGCATTCTCTGTCTGTCGAGTGTCTGGTTGCCACTGCTTAATAATAAATAATAACAATGACCGAGACATGTTTCAGTGTCCCCTTCTTGGACATTTAAAATCTATTAATGTCGTCTGCATATGCTTTATTTAGGAATAAAACGGCACTAAAATGCATCTCTATAGTATAGCGATTGCGATAAGCTCATCAGAGACTACTATCCAATTAGAGTTTACTCCAGATTAAATACTATAATCCTTCCCCATGCCACACTATACGATCTTCCAATGCTGTTCTGCAATGAAGATGACCGCAGACAGATTACACTCCACAGAGTTCAACACTGATACAAATGTTGTGCTTTTATTATTTTGTTTTGATCAGCCTAAATCCTGCAGCCATTCTCAGCTCTCTAAAATAAGTGAAACTCCGACAGTTTTCCAGTCTAGCGAGGTATAAATATGTTTGAATATTATTAAACCGCATGCGTGGTAATGCTGTGTTATGATCTCTCACTCACAGACAGCCCTTAGTGCCTTCTTTCAAGAGACAAATATCCCTTACGGTCACCATCATCAAATGGTGAGTATGAAAGCCGTCACCTCTGTTTATAAATGTTTATTAAATGTTACTTTTTTTTATTACACGCGTCTGTTATGTGACTATATACGTGTTCCGTTTACATCGTGGCTGAAACAATAACAATGTAAAGCTGTAGCCATAGTGTCGGCCATGTTGCGGAGAGACGGGGCTTCCAGAAATAAACACACACACACACACACACACACGGGCGCTGTGTTCAGTGTTATCACTGTAGTGTGCCGAGGTAGGCAGTATTTCATTGTTGCGGCCATTATTTATTTTTATTTTTATTTATACTGAAAGTATCACGAATGTGGGCTACCACTGGTCAAGCAATAAGCAGGTCTCTTTTTGAACAGGACTAGTGTTTAATAATTCCTTTATGAAAAAGAGGTTCATGGTATGTGCATGATGATGACGGAGTTCTGGAACACCCCACTGTCTCTTGTTTTCCTGGGCATATCCTTAACACTTTACAATAAGATCCCATTAGTTCATTTTAGTTCATGGATTTACTATAACTAACATTTTGCAATTAATTCGTTACTATTTAATAATCTGTGTTAACATTACTTAAAAAAAATACAACTGTTCATTCATTGTTAGCCCAGGTCGGGTAAATAATGTCCGGTAATAACTTTTGATTTCAATAATGTATTAGTAAATGCTGAAATTAACATTAATTTGTAAAATTAATAAATGTTTGTTGTTATATTATGCTTTATTTTTCATTAATTTGTGTTAACTATTGAAATTGTGTTATTCAGACTTAAAAAAAAAGTCATAAATTGCGGAAGGTGTGGAACATTTTTATAGTGAAGAGTTTTTACAGTTATTGTTTGATATTAAATATATTTAATCTCATAGATAATGCTGATGTGAATTGTGGGTGATTTATTATTTGGAGTCTTTTGGAGTTTTTTTCAATTAATCTGTTAAACAGTTTTATAAAATTGTCAAAAATATTCATTAGTGAATCTGTCTGAATCTGAAGTATAAAAAAAATTCAAAGCTAATCCTATATGTCTAGAAAAATGGCAAAATATAAAAAGTGGGAATTAAAATAAATAAATGTGTTGCTAAAACAGAAATGATAATGTTCAGTTAAACATTGCAGTTCACCCCATGTTTGTGTCTGTTTGAGGTTTATTGATGTGAGTATATGGGCCATAAATGGTTTTGCTGAAGCATAAAAGTACCTACAGATCATTGTTTATCGCTGAACACAGAGTAGTTTGCCCACTGCATCACAGTTTAAAAAGATCCAGGTGAAAGCACAAGAAGCAGAGGTGTGATTTTGTTGAATGCAATTGAGTTTGCACTACAGTTTCCCCTGCACTAACACACTTATTCTGATTGACTGAAGACATACGTGCATGAAAGAGTCAGCAGACTAGCATGCTTCCCTCATTGGTTTATATTCAGGATTCCCTCATTGGTTTATATTCAGGATTCAGACATCACACTTAATTTTCATTACCAAAGAATAATGTTTTATACGGAGCACAATTTCCACATTTTGAGAAATACACTTTTGTATTCTGTCCAGTGAAGCTCTTACCATGCATGAAGTAAAAAGAGTAGCCTTAGTAACATGGTAAGTTATTCTACGGTTAAAGTAAAGTAATTAATACAGGATTTAACACACAAAGGGTAGAAAAGTCTCTTTTCCTGGCATTGGGGCTGAGAAGGAGGGGCACAAGTTCTGGTAACTTTAACTGTGGTTTGTTCCAGGGTGTGACCTAAGAAAGAGTTGGCAGTGTTTTAATTCTCCTGTACCTTACAGAGAGGGGTGCCGGGGAAAGGTTAGAGTAATGACAGGACTTTATTGCAGTTAACTGACAGTTTGATTAAAGGGATCATGGCGTGAAGCTCCTTATCTTGATGACCTTACAGTCTCTGTAGCTATAAAAACGAGCAGATGTTCTCTCTTGTCAAGGCTGTGAATTGGGGAAGTGGAACAATCTGTGTGAAACATTCTAAGGACAAAACACAGGCTGAGAAGTCAATAAACACCGGAATGTCTCATCAAAGGCAGTGTATACAAAGTATTTCACTCTGAAACAATGATTATATTTGAGTTTTTGGCCTTGAGCTGATTTTGTGGTTGGGTTCAGAAAGAGTAAACCACATTTACAAGCAATGTTTCCCAGTATGCTGTGAGTGTGAAGAACCATGCAATGCACATGGGTTTAACTGGTAAGCATGGCCCAGATTGCCTCGGCTGGTAGATGATTTTAGCCCCCGGCAGAATTCAATCCCCAAAAGTAAATGTTTGTCACATCTATTCAAAAACATATCACATCATGTTCTTCTATAATCAAAATAGCCTTTCCGATTACTCATCGGAAGCAATGCTAGGAAAGCAGGCTATTTTGTGAGCATCTAACTGAAATCACAATTTGTGCTGACACACTCTTGAAGCTTGTTACTGCGGGACTGTGCATTGTCTCTTGAATGATAAACCGCTCGTGATGTTCATCAGTCGCTTTGGATAAAACTGGATGCTCATTTAAAGCCACGGTATCAGCTGGCAGACCTACAGTTTGTGAAGTATCTGAAAAAAAAAGGAGAAATGTTTCATTCAACAAGCTTCAGTTATATAATATGACGTCTGACAATATATATGGTATGTTAGATTATTTAAGGCCCATTCACACCAAGGACAATAACTATTACAGAAATGTTAAGAATCATTCTTATTCTGTGAGCTGCATGTTCACAGCACAGCTATACTGTAGTGTTAATGGCACAGAAAAAATGATATTGTTGGAATCAATTTTCTGTCACTGACAGCCATCCAGAATCCTCCCAGCTTTAAAGAGCTGCTGGGGCATTTAAAGCAATTGACGACACGCAGTGTACACTTATAGTATGGTGTGAATGCTAATTTAGTTATCACAGTTTTTATACTATTTACCCTATTTTCTAAAATCATGTTATAAATCTTATTATGAACAATTCATATTCATTTTTTTTACATTTTGACCTCGATCTTCCAATTATGCAAACTCCTGTTGAGTGCTATGCTAAAACCTCAAAATCCAGTCAAATGATGCATAGATTATTTTTATTTTTCTTTCCTTTTTAATAAGCTGTTACACTCTGATGTAGGTTACAATACAGAAGAACAGATTTATTTATTTTTATTACGAAAAAATGCTCTTGGATAGCGGTCATAACCCTCAAAGATTTCTTTCTGTTGGACGACATTTAAACTGTTATGATTGAACAACTTTTGCTTGTTTACAATCACTGCACAATCACTTGGCAGAGGAAACTGCAGCCAATATTAACCGCTGTGTCCTTGATTTAAACATGCACACCATTATAAATCAAGTCTTGTTTCATTGTGAAATTAGCCTTTTTGTAGACAATACATGCCTGTTGTTTTGTACTGAAATCCCTCTGTACAGTTACACTCAGGTTGATAATCAAGCCTTAAACTGGGAGATCATTTTTTTCACATATGTGTAAACACTTAAACCTACATAAACACAGCAGAATAGAGTGCAGAGATCAGAAAAAACTCTGCATCTCTGCAGTATGTGATTATAAATGACTGTTATCAAAATCAAAGCACCTCCTAAAGGCATTGTCTGCCTGCTTGGTGACAACGCGCAGCATCTCCATTTTCTCAGAGGCTCACAGATACGCGTACAGCAGATCAGGCAGTGTTATACAGTTTTGTGTTACAATGGAACGCTGCAGTCAACCGTCAATTATCTCATTACAAACCTTATCATTATATTTCATGCACCATCTCGCACAGTGTGTTCACTTTCCATAATTCCAGCCCTGAGTCATGTAGACATGCATGTGGAGGATGCAAAACAGCAGTTGTACTACAACTTCCATGCTATGCACAAGAAATGAATTGCATCACAGTTTTAGTTCAAAGGAATTTGAAAGCTTTCCTTTGTTTTATGCTATATATTTCTAGCTCTTTCCAATGAAGGAGAATCTGCTTGTTTGTGGAATGGAACAGCCTGGCTCATTGAACAAAAGTAAAGAGGAACAAGCTTTATGCTGTCAATTTTATGCTGTTTATGCTTAATGGAGTGGCAATTCTTTCTTGCAGTCTTGTGCCTTTTGTGTTTTGGCTGATTTTCAAAACGTGTAATATGTGTGGTTTACCTTATAGCAGGTTGGTTTGGTTCATGTCTTTAGTTAGTAACTTTTTAAAATTCCTTTGGGAAAAATGCTTCTGGAACTGAGTCGGCTGAAAAATTGTTGCACTGTTGGTCTCGTTTTAATAGAAAGATACTACTCAAAAGCGTTTGGTAATAGAAGTTGATTTGTTTTTTCATACTTTTTCAGATTTCAATTTAATATGAAGAGATAAGTAAGCCATTTGTAGGTTATAAAGTAAAACCACTCTGGGTTTGTACACTGTAAGAAGAAGAATCAACATGATGCAATGCATAATTCAAAATATGGGTAAAACATCTGTGAAAAATTAATATATAATTCCTTCATATTAACGCTGTACATTTGCGCCCTATTTTACAGCCTTTACATTGTGTAGTGCTATCTAAACATTCTTTGTTTGAGAATCCAGACCAGCAGTGAGTGTGGGGCTGGGTTATCTTTTTGACCAACCAATGGAAGACAAGGGGTGTGTCTAAAAAAGAAAGAAAGAAAAAGGTTTAAACATTCACTGGGTTTCCAAGTTAATCAAGTGTAACGAACAAAAAGGAATTATAACAAAGTGGACTGGGCTGTGCACCGCAGGTTCTGCTTTTCCACGCCAACTCTGACCTCATTTCTAATCAACAGATCTGTCCTCACAACCAAAATATTTCCATAGCAACCCAGCTGTCGGCCGGAGCACGTTTGTTATGTTCACCGCACCCCTTGAAGCACACTGTCAATGTTTCTGAATTATGGAAGATCTGCAGATGCATCTGCTCTCGGTTTGACAGCCTTGTTAAGCCACTGACCGTCGTCTTCTCCACATCTGCAGCAGCTGTCCAGCTGGGTGATGCATTACTGGATGCCATTTTATACGACTCTCCCCAACAGTTTCATAGCTGTTTTTTTAATCCCTCAGACTTCCTGTTGTAAACACTCTTGTGAATTCAAAGGCATCTAGGGACACGGAGGTCCATTTGAGACTTTTGACCAGCCACGATGTGGTGATTGTGGTGGGTTTCGGAGAGATATCCTTTCGGGTGGGTCAATAAAAACTGCAAGCGGCAGTATTTAAGGTTGCTGAC
This sequence comes from Carassius auratus, assembly GCF_003368295.1. NCBI lineage: Eukaryota > Metazoa > Chordata > Actinopteri > Cypriniformes > Cyprinidae > Carassius > Carassius auratus. Next base: position 9,252,667 of record NC_039254.1, on the reverse strand, counting down.
TGGATGTTGCAGTAAGACAATATGGACATGTTTCTCATACCTGTGCAAGGGCACACCAGGAAGTATCCCAATGTAATGCTGTCCGTTCATTTCAGCTTTCATTGACAGAATTTCTTAGATTTACCCCACATATTAGTCCTAATTCAACCCCAAGATTGCTGCCTTGTGCAGATTTGTGGCGACCTTTGAAAAGTTGTTTATTTTTGGTGATGTTGTCCTGCCGCCGAAAACATGGCAGGATGGCGGGGGTGCTCTCATGGGGCCTATTGTGTACCTCTGTAAATGCGCGATTTGCTGCGGACAGAGGACAATGAGTTCAGAGAGGACAATGGGGAGGTCACAGAAGTAATGGAGAGGCTGAACGGCACACAGAGGAAGGCAGAGCGGGTGATGCCAGGGCAGAGATGAGAAACAGGAAGTTGAACTGTTAGAAGAGCACCAGTCAACACCGGCTGAGAGAATGTGAAGGAAGGGAGGGAATGTTGGAATGATCTGCTGGGACCACTTGGCAGAACTACATTTTGCCACTAAAATGTTTTACCTGCTCGTCATACGGTTTAAAATGGGTTTTATTAGTTAGGAATGTTAAAGATGTGTTGAAAGTTAGGGAAGTATGAAAAAGGGGCCTCCTATATGATACAAATACATGAATGAGGGGAATATCATGAAATCAATGAGAATGATTTTAGAGAGCATAAGATTTGATTTACTTATTTATTTTAATTAAAGTGTAACAAGACAAACTGCTACACTACTGTTCAAAAGAAATGCATTTGAAATACATTTATTTTATTTTAAGTATACTACAAATAGACTGACATATTTATGTACATAGTAAAATATACTGTAATTGTACTTTTTAGTATATAACCTGGTATACTTAAAGTCTGCTAAATTAGAAATATCTCGCATTTAAACGCCGATATTACTCAAAGGTCATATAATCATCATCAGTAGTGATATGACAACATATTTTAGGCTTAATATTAAGAAATGTGCATTGTACACAAGTAGTACTCCATAAAAGTTGAATTATAATTTTTACATCAGTAAGTCTCAAGCGACATGTAAGTAAATACATGAATAGATTTAATCTGTGCTTAGAATGAAATAAATGTTTTTTAATATATTACCTTTTACTAGGGTAATTTTGAAATAAATGAATACTTTTATTCAGCTAGGACCTATTAAACTGATAAAAAAAAGTGACAGTAAATACATTTGTAATGTAACAAAAAAAAAATAGCCTGCATTTACAATTTAAAGTAACTTTTGCTATTTGAATGTTTTTGATAAAATAAATAAATACAGCCATAGTTAACATAAGAGACTTCTTTCAAACACATTAGACATCTTACTGACACCAAAAAGTGATAGAAAATGATAAATGATGTGCATTATTCAAGAACACAGTTGTGATTGTCCATCTGTTTTGTATTTTAGATGTGCACCCCCGCAAACACGCCGGCAACGCCACCAAACTTCCCAGACGCCCTCACCATGTTCTCGCGCCTCAAAGCCTCGGAAAGCTTCAACAGCAGCAGCAGTGCCAGCATGGCCACCTCGCCCCCTCCACCTCCAGTCAGCTGGGGCATGACCGGACCCGTGCCCAACCAGCAGGGCTTATGGACTCAAGGGCCTTCCCCCCAACAAGCCCACCCGCCCCCAGGCTGGCCCTCGGCTGTCAACCAGCAAGCGGCAACTGAACAGAAGGCCAGCGTCGCCATGGAGGCCGAGAGATGAGGGCCTGGACTACACGGAGCGAGGGTCAGGGGAGGGTCGTTTTTTCTCTCTCACTCACCAGACATGGAGAGGGAGAGAGCTACACCAAGAATAACCAAGCAACATGGACATTTACAGAAGCGGAGCGATAGCCAACACGAAGGTAATAAGAGAAATAAAGAAACAAGCGCACATTGTATTACTAAGAAAGAGAGCAAGTGAAATTTACCAAGTTTTTTCTATAATAAAAGAGTAGTTAAACGTATATGGGACTATGATCATTGCGCCCGTGGATTATTTCTGGTATTTTCTCAAAGATGGACATCTAGCATCTAAGGCAGCAACTTTTCTCACATTTTACTTTTTATTCTTTTATCTGGTGTTCTTTATGCAAGACGAGAGTTGACGTTGCATGTGGATTAGCGATCTGTTTTTGCGTTTTTTAACTTACTAGTATTCAATGCAAGCATTCATGTGTACAGTGTGTGAGCCTTGCACACTCAAACATTGTGTATCGGACTTACATTTTCTCTCCCCATTGGATTATGGGACTTTTTTTCGTACCTCACTGGTCACCTGACTCTACTCAGCCAATCAGGGAATCTCACTAGTTGAACACCCTTTTTTCGAACTCGAACCGGATTTTCCAGGATGCTTTGCTTCACCCATTACGCAGTAACTCACTGATGTCCTCAAAGATTGTTCTGAAAATTGATTCTGAAAGATTTAGATATTTTATAATCATGGCTCCTAGTTTTTTTTTATTCAATCTGTTTTGGGGGGAGCTGGTTAGCTGGTTTATCAGACTGTTGTTTCTTAGCTGAGGAGAGTAAACCCATGGCGCTAAAGTTACATTAAACCAGACTACTATTCAACATGTTTGTAAGCAGACTTGCCACTTTGCATGACGTATTCATATGTATATCATATTTTGTAGTTTCTTGCTTTTAGGGGGAATTGTACATGAATGCTTTTCGGGAATTCTGTCTCATTTCCAGTTTTAGAAAGAGGATGGGAACTCCAATTCAAGTTGCAATTCTGTCTCGGTTTGCTTTTTCTATCGACATAAAAATGATAAATCTGTTGGTGAAAAAAAAAAAAAAGTTGAATTTCTCATTTTATGAAAACCATTTTCAAAAAGGATTGCTGTTAGTCATTTTAATATTTACTTTGTCTTATTTTCCACTTGCAACTATTTCTGCTCAAGCTTTTCTTTTGGGTCGCTTGTTCCCAAAGGGATTTCCATGTATGTTTTCCCCTGTTTGACTGTATTGATACCATTCCCACAATATTTGTGGACTACCTGATAATTAACTTATCATTGTTTGTGTTCCTAAATAAATATTGTATGTCCTATGGTGTGATTTGTTCTACAGTAGAGACTTGTTGTTGATGTACTGTAACTGTACATGTGAGTTTATACAAAATTTTAATATACAATAATTATAATTGTGGAATTATCATTCTTTATGCTAATAGAAATTAAAGTGAGACTGAAGTGAGGATTTTGAGACGGATATATGAGAAAAATTTATTTCCTCTTTACTCTTAAAACTCAAATCATCATAACATTATAAACTGACTTTAAATCCATTAGGTCAGAGCAAAAAAAAAAAAAAAAAAAAAAGTTTTATTTAGTGTTATGTTTCATTACTATTTCATAATTAGTATTATGAACTACCTACACTAGTCTTCAAAAGTTTGGGGTCTGTAGAACTAGTATGAGCAAACATTTGTTCAATTGATCAAATGTGACAATAAAGTATGATGTTACAAAATATTTCTGATAAATGCTTGACTTTAGAATTTTCTATTCACCAAAGTACCCTGAAGAAGAAGAAAGTAGACTTTTTCACAAAAATATTAACCCGTACAACTGTCTAATGCTGCTGAAAACAGGAATTAATGACAGTTTAATATATATTAAAATATAGAATTGTAATCATATAAATGCAGTCTTGGCAAGTTTTCTTTTTAAAAATATTATGCAAATTTGTCTTGTTTAAAAAACAAGTAAAGAATAATAAAAAAAATAAAAGATAAAATAAAAAAACTGATTAAGAAAGTGTTTAAGGTTATTTGGATTTTCAGTGAGTTTATATTCAAATAAATGATAGAAGACATAAACGTCCAGCAGGTATTTATTGTCTGGTTAATGCAGAGCCGCTCCAGAGGTCAGCAGGTTCTCAGGTTGGATGTCCTTGTTTCACCTCCAAATCAAACACATGGAGAGAGAGAGAGAGAGCTTGAATCTGCTTCCGCCCTCTCGTCCGCTTCATCACAGCGCTACTGTTCTCCGTGTTGGTATGTTTTTCGGGGCGTGACTTGGAAACCAAAACTTTGCCAAGTAAACTGCCGTTAGCATGCACGGTGCTGTGGAGTGCCAGGTGAACCTTGGCCTGGGCCTTCACACTGCAGCGATCCTCTGAATTTGATCTGTAGTCAAATATAACAGCACACCACTCTCGTCTCGATGTTGGCCTCTGAAATGGTCGCCTGCTCTCTGTTCTGTTCCCACGTTACCGCTGGCACAATGTTCTGCGTAGCAGGGGAGAAGGACAGCGCAGATGTCTTCCTACTAAGTGCAAACATAGTGCTGCATTTTGAAAAGGAGTTTGCGGTAAGGTTTGGGATGAGGTAGGGGAGGGGCCGTAGGAGCATAATGAATCAGAAAAGGTTTGATATCAGATGACTCACACTGCCACTCCAGGAGCCTGTCAGGAGACGTCTGCTACAGTTTGGGCTGGAATGAACGGGTGGGCATGAGTCAGCAGGATATGGAGAGTGAGAGATCTAATTTCTGCATTAACACCTACACCCCTTCAGCTCAGTGGCCCACCTGGAAGCTCAAAGTGTGTCCTCTTCTCCTGACCTTCCTGTTGGGATTTTTATTTTTTATTTTTTTTTGCTCACGGCAGTCAGTTCTGGGCGCTTTCTTTCACACACTTGTGCTGTAATTTTATGTGACTAATCTCTCTGAAACCGCAGGAATATGACATCATGGAGGTGATTGGTTGGTGGCACAAAAAGACTGCAAACCATCTCAAATCCTTCACCAGCAGCCATCTGAGTCCATGATACAAAATTCAGCAGACGGAAGAGTATCAAGTCCATTAGACAGCTACAATGTAATATTAGGGATTCGTTGCTTGCATAAGAATTTGGTCAAAATCTTAAAATTAATGTTTTTAATGATCTATCTATCTATCTATCTATCTATCTATCTATCTATCTATCTATCTATCTATCTATCTATCGGTCTGTCTGTGTCTATATGTCTGTCCATCTAATATGTTAATATATTATGACTTCAATGAAATAATTTACCATTTTATATGTTTTAAAATATTTAAAATATATTATTTTTTGAATGAAAAAGAACAGTTTGTAACATTAGAAATGTCTTGAAACAAGCTGGAATTCATAGACACACTTGGGCTAGAAAACTTTGTTGTAAAACATGACTGATTAGTAGATTTTAACACACAATGCATGTGATGCTTTCAAGTAATTTTTAGTAAAACAGTTTGAACAAAACTTCATCTGCGTAAGCTAAACTAACAACAATGCTGAATAAGTCCCCGGAGCCCAAAACATTTATGTTTGAAAGACACAAAAAATGGATATATAAGATAAAAAAAAACACTAATCATAAATGTAACTTGAAATTAAATGAAAATGAAGCCAAACAGAAAATTAAAAAAGAACAGAAACATCAGCAGTGCCACACTCCCATTATGTAATAAAAAGTGATAGCCTTTAACATTTGCATGTATGCACTTGGTAGATGCCTTTATACAAAGTGCCTTTATTGCATTCAATACATTGTTGTTAATCATTTTATGGATTTACTGGGACTCAAACATATGACCTTTGTATTGTTAGTGCCATGCTCTTCTGTTTGATCTACAGGAACACTGTTGTGTATCTCAAGAGTGTCTGCTTGCTATACACACAGTCCAGCTGGTATGAGTTTGTGTTTGGTCAGACTACAAACTGCAAACACAAGCAGATATCTTTATATCTCTCTGCTTATAGAAGATCTGATTTGTCCGCTCTCTTCCTTTAGGCTACATGTGTGCATATACGCACATGCACGAACCGACTCGCTCACAACACGATCTGCAGTGATTCCACACTCTCTGCCTTCTTTAAGCTGCAAAGTCTATTTGTTGCTATGAACTGTTTTTATAATCAAATCTGAATTTGATTTTGAACAAAAAACACAAATGAACGTACCATTATGCCCCACTGGGTTCAGTTCAAGTGAGATGATTTTTAGTATCATTTCATAATACAATGACCTAATCAACACCAAAGGCTGATTGATTAAGCCTGCAGCAACTTTGAGCATAGACATATTTATAGGCTTCTTTCTGTTCCTTTGTTCACTATTTTAGCCCCTTTCCTTTGCCCCTCCCACCCCACTTCATCCCATTGCCTGTTCAAGCACCGCCCCCCAGTGGTGTCATCATCCCAGATCACGTTTGGCACATGTGCCTGCAGCAGAGATTGGACATCCTATTCTGTCTGTGACATATTGTGCAATTCTATAGATAGAACAGAGAGAGAGCTGGAAAAAAAAAATCGATGGATCAGAGGGAAAAAGAGCAAAAGGGAGAGAAATAGTGGAGGTGGCAAAAAGGGAGAAGGGTTCTACTGGTTTTTCAGCAATGCTGTCCGACTCTCATGTATCAGGCCTTTCATTCCCCTCTCATTACTCACGGCTCAACTCCAGCTGCTCACTCTCAAACAGGAAGTGCCTCTCAATGTTCCACAGACATGCTCAATGAGCACCAGCGGACATGTTTGGACACACGTCCCTCAGCTTAAATATAATCAAATATAAGAGAAGTACTTTATTTCAGCTAGCTGCCAAAGCAATAATTTCCATTTTCTTTAATATCAAACTAAAAACTAAAACTTCACATTATTACTATAATATTACTAAAACTTACAATATAGGCATATATATATATATATATATATATATATATATATATATATATATATATATATATATATATATATATATATATATATATATATATGTATATATATATATATATATATATATATATATAAAGAATAGAAATTACAAAAACTTATGAAAAGTAAAATGAAAATGAAAAAATAAATATCTAATTCAAGATATTAACAAAAGCTATAGTACATCAATGATAATATAATAACAGTTATACACATTTCTCTAAACTAGAATATTCTAGTAAATCTGGCCACACAATTAACTGCCTCTAAAGTAGACCTTAATTGTATATGAATTTCATTTATTTTCAATCTTCTTCAAGGTCAAATTGGCTAAATCGATGACATCCGTGGTCCAGAACAGCTCCTCATGCTACAGTCCACTCTGTTACTGTGAAAGTCTGTCCTCTAGAGGTGACCGACAGCAAAGGATCATGGAAGTGTTTTAGCCAGCATCCTTTTGAATCCTTTTGAAAGTGTGTTCTAATAAAGGTGAATTAAAATTAACCAATAAAAAAATAAATGTTATAACCTAAACATAAATAATGCCATGATGCTGATAATTTTTCTTGCCATTCCGTATATATATAAAAAAAGGTTTTAAACCTGACTCAGACGTACATAAAAATATATTAAGGAAGTGGTATTTATCTCTGAGCATCTTCATGTTCCATTCTGAAACAAGCACTAAACATTTCCTACACACACATCCAAACCAGTGTACAGTCAGAACGTCACCCCTTACTGCAAATTTGATTATGAAAATGTATTCAAACCAATATGGAAATTGTATATTGGCTTGTTTAATTCCCACAAACAGAAACGGTGAAAGATGTTGGTGGCGGTGAATATTTTTTGAAGGGCTGGGTGGCATTCACTGTGAAGCTTTCTAAGTTTTTCTTCATCATTCTTTTTTTTTTTTTATTGTCATCTAATCTTTTTTGATTGACATTCACAGCGATGAGGCATAAGAGATTATGGGGAAATATTCAAAGACTGCAAAAAACTCCAGCATGAGGAGAACTGCTAAGCAAGGACTGCTACAGGAATTAAAAAAATATTGAGTAAACTGATCATTCTCTGATCAATTCTTCAAACTGTCATCATTTCCAGGACTGGAGCGGGACTCTGACTCGCCGAAACAAACAGCATCCTAGTGCCTATAGGTAATGTGATGTACCCATGATTTATAGATTAAACAGTGTTTTCTCATTGACAATGTTTTTTCTATCATTTAAATGGGCTTTATGTCCATCATAAATGTTGCCTGAAACACTAAAAACTGAACAAGTAACACACATAAATGTACAATGCAGTGATGCACAGAAATGACCAAACATTCTTAAACAATTTCATGCATTTGGATTGCTTGAATATCTGGCACACGTTTTCTTTAGGCAAATTCTTTTTTATTATTTACCTCAAAAAATGTGGAAATAATGTGTTTGAAATTTTTTTTACAACTTTTTCTAACTTTGTTTTTAACATTGTTCAAATGGCAAACATTGTATCTGACATTAACGGCGAGCACTAGAATATCAATAGTTAAAAAATTACACAATGTTTTGTCCACAAGATCAAAATGTTATTTCCAATTTTCCTGTTACTGTCAATTCTAGAGACATAGTGGAGTTTGCCCAGTTGAGCATGTGTGCAATGATTAGCAAGCTTGGATTACGTGCACACTTCAGAATTAAAATGCTATCTACATCAACAGAGCCAAAAAGAAATTCAATGGAAATTGGATTGAAGAGCTCACAGGATATTTGTTTGGCAAAAGCAAATTTCCCCTTAATAAAATAACCAAGTAGCCTATCACTAGATTTCAAAGCTTTATTTGTCTATGTCCAGTCAGCGATATATTCAAGTGAACTATCACTATCACACCTGTGTAATAGAAAAATCGTTTAGATAAACATGTTTAGATAGACATATAGGCTGTTCATTATTTTCAACGTTTTACAATATTAGTAAAGCAATAATGAAAACTAAGACAACAATTATGCATTGCTCAAAAAAGTCCCCTTCATGAGAGTTTTGTAGGACTTCACACGCATGTTCAGCACATGTTGGCTGCTTTTATTTCCTCTCTGGTCCTAACTATTAGTTTTGTAAAGAATTTATTACACAGGCACATTTGTATTTATCTGAAAACACTTAAGCAGAATCCTTATGGTCAAATGGTTTTTAATATAAAAAAATCAGTTAAGCGTGGCTACGTGTGACTGTAAATGTTTGGATTTCTGCATTTATTACTCATAAAATGTGGTCTGATCTAAATATAACTCCCAATTATAGACAGACACAATCTGACTAAACTAACAAATGAGATTCAAAGTGTGGGTCGCATAGGTGACCTGCCCAATTAAATCTCTAAGAACACAGTCGACAATCCTGAAAGAAGTGAGAGGACAAGAGCAAAGGACCTGCTGAAGTCTCTACAAACTGCTGAAGTCTTTCTGCATGCATACTATCAGAAATCACTGCAAAAAAAACCCCACTAAAACAGGTCCACCTGGATTTTTCACAATGCTTTTGGGAAAATGTTTTGTGGAGAAAATGCACAACACTGTTTAGAGCAAACCAACTCCAAAACCTCATCCCAAATATGAAGAACGGTAGAAGGATCATTATGGATTGACACTGCCTTGCTGCTTCAGGGCCAGCATGTTAGGACACTTTCCAATCATGAAAGGACGAATGAATACAAAAGTCTATCAAGATTTTTTTTTTTTTGTGATGGTCATTGGGTTTTGTACCAAGACAATGGCCTAAAGCATAAGTCTTTAGTCCTGACCATGAGTCAATTAAGATGTTGTGGTATAACCTAAAGAGGGCTGTGTCTTTACAATCAATATTGTAATATCCCCAATACTGTGGGGATTTGCAGTTTTAGAGTGCGGTTAAATTTACTGTACCTCTGTGAAATTTCGCGAATGTGACCACACCTTTATTTACACGGCCAAAAGGTCGTCTATATGTCTACATATAAGGTTGTAAAATCCATGTAATTTCTTCTATAGGGCAATGTGCTGTCACTATGTACTATAGTACTGTGACCTCAGAGCTGCCACAGGGCTCTGAAAAGGATGAAGATGCCACAGACCTGAGTAACATCCTCTTCAGACGACAACAGCTGCAAAACCGTCTTCAGTTCCTACAGGAGATCCAAAAGAAGAACAACAGAATCGAGGGTAATGGAATAACACTCATACACCCATGATATTGCTAAAGAAAGGACTCTAAATAATAAAAATAAAAGTTACTTTAATTAAAACATTACTGTGGCATAAAGTGCTTGAACTAGTCAGACTAGTTGTTAAGAATTATTCAATTGGTCCCTGGAAATATTGTTAGACTCAGATGGCCCTGTGGACTTCAGTGTAGGAGCAACAACATTTGGTTAGTTCACTGCGCAATAAAACATGCAAAACAATTTAACGCAATTATTCTTTCGAGGACCTGCCGACTTCCAACTACCAGGAAATGAGCATTCAAATGGCAATGACTCCACTCTTGACTGTAATCCATCTGCGTGCTTACATTTGACTAGTTACTACAAACAATAATCTGGTTGCTTTACATTTTCTTTTTTCTTTTTTTCTGTCTTTTTAGGATACCTTGCAAATGAAGAGGGCCCTACAGAACTGGACAGAATCGAGGAGGAGTTGAAGCTACTGGAGCAAAAAGAGAAGGATCTTGTTCAGAAAAATAATCAATGTTTGACAACACAGAGCACAGACAAAGGCATGTTTCTACATTATACATTAGAAATATTTAAGACACACACACATATGCATATACACACACAAAAACAAAACCGAAAGGCAGAAACGAACTTTAACAAAATGTAAAATTTCAAATTATTTCACATTTTAAATAGGGTGGAGTCAGCTAATATGGACCATGTTTTGGTAAATGACTTATAATACAATAAAATAAGCTATGCATGAGATCTAATGATATTTTTATAAATTACCATGGGACTCTTAAATATTTATATATATTTTTAAATGGCAAAAAGTAAAGCAAAAAACAGTTTTCAGACTATGAGAGTTAGAGTATCAGCAGGTATTTTCTTGAGCCACAGCACAACATTCAGGTAAAATGGGCCAATATAAGAAGAGAACAACACAGGTAATTTCATCTGAAATCATTGAATTTTGAACAGTAAATTGACACTATTGTCTTTATTGTCATAGCAAAACAGTAACATTTTGAAATTTTTGAATAGTAGATGGTCTAATGTTACAAAAGCTTTTTATTTCATATAAATGCTGGTCTTTGGATCTTTCCATTCATCAAAGAATCCTGAAAAAATTTACTCAATTGAATAAAAAAAGTTTCTCAACCATAAAATCAGAATATTAGAAATTTAGCTTTGATCACAGGAATAAATTACAAATAGAAAACAATTATTATTTAAAATAGCAAAAATATTTCAACATTTAAAAAAATTAAACCTCAGTTCAAAAACATTTTACTGGTAGTTTTTTTTTTTTTTTTTTTGAAGACTAGATTTTATATACTTATTTATTTCATTTTATTAAAGTTATAAAAAATTTATTAAATTCAAAAATAAAAATAAAAACTAAATCATAATTTACTGTAATTAAAAGCATCTCTTGATGTAATCAATGGATGTATGGGGCACAAACTAACACAGGGTTATTTGTAAAAGACATGGTATAATATTTCCACATATGATAGCATAACAAAATGTAAAGCCAAATGCCAACATATAGAAAAAAAAATGTACCAAAAATCTTTTTAAGATATCAATATTATTTATTTACAATAACAAACATTTTTATATATGGCTTAAGTGCATTTTTCATTTCAGTTTTTGGTGCCAATTTAAAATGTGAAAAATCTGCTATTATTTGAATTGCCAATCTGTTTTTTAGATTTTCGATTTATTAAAAGGGGTCACAACATGTTTTTTATTTTATTTTTATAATGTTAAAGTTTTTTGCACAAAAAAGTAAAATAAATAAGGATAAAAATATAAAATATGTGGAAAAATTATTATTTTGAACGCTCATTCTGAACCTCTTTAAAATTACCTGTTTTTAAGGGGCATGTTCTTTAAGGCTTTTTCAGTTATCAGCCGCTGTTATGATTGGCTAACGTCATTGCATAGGAAACCTCCATATTGCGAGTGTGTTTTGACAAGATAATCAAAATAAAATGATAATTTCCAGACAAAGCATTATTGTAGATCATTTACTTACGATTTGTGATGCAGCTGCAGTCAGATCTAGTGGAATTCATGGCAGCATCCACTGGCAAAGGCCCACCCATGAGGCCATTTAACCAACATGTCAAACAACCAATCATAGTTCGTTTCGTTCATCGTCAAGTTTCAGGGCGTGGAAATGTCACCACAATAACAGACCGGTGTGTAAATCCCTCGGACTTTTTTGAAATATTCTATGCCGCGAACTTTAAATATTTCACATATTTTGAAAATCCAGCATTTAGTTGATCCTGATAATCACTCATCGTCACAGTTGTAAACTGTGGCTTTCTTCTTTCTTGAGGGGGGTTTGCTGCCATGGTATCTTTGTTTCTATGCGGAACGTTAAAGAACGCGACAAACATGTCTCACAAAAATCCTGTAGATTTCAACCAATCCAATGACGTCATCGACACTCCTGAAGTGTTTCCACTTTTGTGTCCCATATGCATCAGACGTTTAGCCAACGGTCCATGGGTGTGACACCTGAGGCTAAGACTAGATCTAGTACCATTTCATCTTTCAACAAATGTTTTTGTTAACTCTCCATGACACTGTGCCTTGTTTACAAAACAACATGCGAATAATCCGAAATGCCATTAAAAATAAACTATCCACTTGTTCCTTACGCTGGGATCCTTCTAAAATCTGTACAGAGACATGAACGAGCTGTTAAACCAAATGTGTCAAAGCGAACATTCTTATATATACAAACTGAATTGAAACCATATTTTTGGTGATACTTTGGTTTTTCTGGGACATTCTCAGTCATAAGTGTGCTAATGTAACATTAATTATCCAGTATTATATTGTATGATATACTTTCTGTGACAGATGCAATTCAAGCTCCAATCCAAGGGCTCTATGTTCTCCCCGTTACTGCAGAACCTACTTCTCCTACCACTGCTCTTCAAGAGGAAAAAACAGGTGAAATAATAATGTTGCAAATGTAATCTTGTATTATATATGTTCCAATCCAATAAATATCTATATATTTGTCTTAAAGAAACCATTTCTCAATTAGAAAACACAGGTAAATTAATATAGGAAGGCTGCAAACGTAACAGTAAAAGATTAGTTCACTTTCAAATGAATTTTTTCAGATAATTTACTCACCCCCAAGTCAGCCAAGATGTATACGTCTTTCTTTCTTCAGTCAAAAAGAAATTAAGTTTTTTTTATGAAAACATTCCAGGATTATTCTCCTTATAGTGGACTTCAATGGCTACCAAATGTTTGAAGGTCAAAATTACAGTTTCAGTGCTTCATCTTCAAAGGGCTCTACATGACACCAGATGAGGAATACGGGTCTTATTTAGTGCAACTATCATTCTTTTTCAAAAAAGAAAAAAAAAGCTCTGTGATGCATGTGCATGACTTCACGTAATACATAATCCAGTTGAAAAGTTGCTTCACGTAGGCGGAAGTACCACGTGAAGAGGAATGTTCAAAAGTTGTTGTATGTTCAATGACAAGTATTTAAATTTTTTGACTTGGTCTTTGCATGTTTCGAAATTTTCAGCGCTATTACGTATTACATGAAGTCATGGATGTGCAAGGCAAGCATTTCTGTTTACAAACCATATACTTTTTTTTATATACATATACCAATCGTTTCACTAGATAAAACCCTTATTCCTAATCTGCTATCATGTAGAGCCCTTTGAAGCTGCACTGAAACTGTCATTTAGACCTTCAACTGTTTGGTAGCTGTTGAAGTCCACTATAATGAGAATAATCCTGGAATGTCTTAATTTCTTTTCTACTGAAGAAAGAAAGACAAACATCTTGGATGCCATGGGAAATTTTAGTTTGAAAGTGAACTAATCCTTATAATTATCTTGTATAATATACTCTTCATACCAACTGGAAAAGCTCCAATCCAAAAGACGACGACTTTATATATCTTTTACAGAGACAATTCCTCCTACCATTGCTCAGCAAGAGGACAACACGGGTAAAATAACAGTTTGTTACATACATGGCACAAATTTACAACTTGACAAGTTGCGGGGCAAAAACCATTGACAAATGTCCAGGTTAGATCGCAATAGAACTGATATATGTTGAATGAATAAACAAAATGAATGTGTTTCGCCTTCCCAGAGACAGTAGTAAGCTTGGACGATGTCACCATGTCCCCAGCAAAAGTAAAATGCCCTTCTTGCAAGAAGACTGTCAGAACTGAGATCTACTATACACTGGGCAGCAATGCCTTTCTCTTTTGCTGTCTCTTATCTGTGGTAGGGTAAGTACTCTGTAGTGAATAATCAATACGCACACAAGCAAAAGTGCTGTTGTTCCAAATATTGCAAGTTATCATGACCGTGCTGATATTCAGACCAACAGGACAACTGCAAGTGTAATATTGCTTTAATACAACTTTAAACAAGAAGTTAACAATTTACTTTTTAACCAGAGTATTGCTGAAAACATACAGTTTGATGAAACCTAATTACACATTGTGCATCTATCAGCAACGCTTTCCAGAATATCTGAATGCTATAATACAAATCGAGTGAATGATTCAATGACTCGCTTGTAAAGATAGGGATACCTTTCTCAAAAAACAAACTTATTGTAATCATTTACACACTCTCATGCCGTCATGTCACGGAAGCTTAGAAAGACATGAGAGTGAGTAAGTGAAAAGAGTTCTGGCTAACTATTACTTTTATCAGTGCTTTGAATAAAAAGTCCATTGATTCACTTGGCTAATCAGATTTCGAGAACCAGAACTGTTGTATTATTGGTCACATGTACATGTTGTATTGAGTTTGCATTTACATTGTCCTACTGTTGTTTCTGGGGCAGGTGCCTGGCCGGATGTTGCCTGGTCCCCTTTTGTATGAACCGCTTCAAAGATGTCACCCACAAGTGTCCATCCTGCCACAAAGATATATGTTCAGTAAACAGAATTTGAAGCAAAGAGTAATACACTTATTGATCTGCAATAACACACCTGTGGAAACCTCCAGAAGAGCTTAAAGCTGAGCAGCTGGATTCTTGTCTCTGTGTTGGGGAAGTCATGTAGGCTTTGATATGTGGTGAAACTACTGTACAAATGAATTCAACTATAGTCAAGTTAAGCAAATAATAATTGACTAAGAGTAAGAGGATCTACTGTGCTACATTAATATTGTGCAAATGGCCACTAGTCCAGCAGTGTATCAACCATTTCCAATATGTCTTTAGTGTGATAGAATCATAGTCAAGACTAGTGGTTGTAGAAGTAAACAAATCATGTACCTCTGGCTCATTCTGAATCAGATTTGACCAAATCAGTGGTTTAGACTCGCTCCGTACACTCCTGCATTTGGATCAATTGAATTTTATTTCTTCGTTTCACAACTTCTAAAATGTAGTGCAGTACATGTACGTTCCTCCAAAATGGAGGAATAATACTTATAGTAGGCTTATTATATTACATATATACAACTATAAGTACTATTTTTCATATATATTATATGTAGTAAAAAAAATAATAACAATTTGCTGCAGTCATGACAAATGTGGACACAGTAACAATGATTTGGATAACATTCCAAGCCATTGAAACAGAATATGTTTATCAATTCAACATCTTATATGACAGTGTAATTAAACCGGATATCCAAATTGATATAACCAAGTTTGAGTGACATCTGTGATTCTATAAATACTTGTTTGCATTCATGTAATAGTCATGGAAATGAGCCTGGAGAACTGTTTGTAGGAAGAATACTGTATCAAATGTCACTATGAAAACAATGGATTGTTTTTGTATTTGAAACCTTCTATTATACATGGAATGTTAGCATTTGAAAATATGTATAATATTAAATATTGAGAGTATAAAAACAACAGTTTCAGCGTCTCTTATGACAACAATAAACAAAGAGACAAGTTTTGCATGTCATTCCTCTGGTATATTTAAGAGACTAAAACATCCTCTAGAACAGTATTTTCACAATACATCAAATTTCACTGATACGTGATGGCGTATATATAATCGTATCTTCAAAACTATTCACAAAATAGAGCTCATGGATCCGCCAAACATGTATAAAAATATATATTACATCCATTAAAATATATACACAATGTGCAAAACATATGGTATGGTGTGATATAAATGATGATAGAGCTCCCGCTTTGGAGCACGTTCGTAGGAGGCAGTAAGTATCACCCAGTGTCTTCACCACTGATACATAATATACATCAATATTTGATAAAGAGCATGACATCTAGATGAGTGCAGCAGACGATGCTGAAAACAAGGAACTAGGAATCCTAAATCTATACCAGAGCAAGAGCTGAGCTTCAACATCCTAAATGGCAAAAACGCAAGCCACGTGTTTCTAGAGCTCAGCCAGAATAGGCCCCCATGCAAATTAGATGAGGTATAAATGAAATGATGCTCTGATGCTCCTGCATCTACTGTATACAGTACAGCACTGTATATAAAATGCAAGTTAGTGCTTTACTCTCCAACAGAGAATGGGACTCATATATTGACTGCAAATGCAAATTTATTGAAGATTTTTCAACAGAAAGATCCTCAACCACAATTTTGACTATTTACATTTTTTTTTTTTTTTAATCTATTCTTCTCACTAAGGCTGCATTACAATCCAATTATTACAATTTAAAGCAACTGTATGTGGTTTTGTGTATTTTGTGCACTTTGCAATTAGTGGAAATTGAGTGGAAGTCCCTGTCATACATATATCACTGTTGGTGTTACAGTGAATGGCAGTACACATGCATTTGTTGCTGCTGTAAAAAAAATCTGCCCTTTTCGCTGAATTTTTTGTACCTGCTCACCAAACATACAGCTCGGGAAAGAAACAGAAAGCCATTCGCCTTAATAGAAGCCAGTAAATAATCAAAGGTGATTTTGAAACGGACATTTCAAGATAAAAAGCCTTTATTTAAGAGAAAACATTTAGTTTAAAGCATGTATTTTAAAATGTCATTTATTCTTGTAATGGCCAAGCTAAATTTCCAGCAGTCAATTTTCGTCTTTTAGTGTCAAATGATCTTTCAGAAATCATTTTAATATGCTGATTTGACGCTCAAGAATTATTTACGATTATCAATATTGAAAACTCTTAATATTTTTTGAGAAAACTGTGTTTTTTTTGTGTGTTTTTTTCTGTTACTTTGATAATTAGAAAGATTAAAATGAACTCAATATTTTCGAAATATAAATGGTTTCTAACATAAATGTCATACAACAAAGTTAAGGTTTCCTTTCTGAATAAAAATAAAAATTTTAACCTTACAGACCCCAAACTTTTGAACGTTACTGTATGTGAAGCCGCATACAATATTTGACCTCTTTGGTTATAAGTTTTAATGCCAATGAACACCTAAAACACAAGAGAGAACCTACCAAAGTCAGTCTACCACATTTGTTCCCCTATACTTGCTTGTCAGAGAAATAATTTAGCTGTACGTAAAATATTGCACCAAGCTGCATGATATTCCTTAATAGACTACATTTCCCCCCAAAGCTACTCATAGCAGTGAAATATTCTACTAGTATTTGGCAACTTTTTCTTTCCTGGAGAGGACACAGTTTGGACAGTACGCAGAACAGTACAATGCCTTAAAAAAAGTTACTCATTGGACTTGTGAGTGGACGACACACATGTAACACTGAAGCACAAAAAGTTGATAAAGGTTCTCTTTAATAAAGGCTGTGTTCTTGATCTAACTGGGATGAGCAGGAAAGTGCTGTACATCTTGTACAAATAATGTATGTCCCTTTGGATCAAACAAAACTCGCTTTACATAATCTGAAAGACATGAGTTCAAAGCCAATCAATGATTACTGCCTCACTGAAAAGAAAGGTGTCACATCAGAGCAGTATATATATATATATATATATATATATAAAATCCATGACGTGGATAACAACATTAAATCATGAAAGAAAAGCACAGAAAGGGCTAAACAGAAGGAAAAGCAATAAAAGGATGTTTCTCTGAAAGACATCACATCAATTTGATTATTCACATGCTGCCGAGATATTAGCAAATATATATAATGTTGTTCATTTGGATGGTCTGTAGCAATTTCGAACAGTATAACGCGGACATAAATGCAGGAAAACAGACAGACACGCTCAGCCATACAAACACACGCAACTATTTTGTATAGGAACCTGACAAAACAGGCCTATTAAAAATATCTGAACTACGAAAGCAGACAAATCTGGATTCATTTGTTCTCCGATTCCCTTAACAAACGAATTATTAGCTGCCAGCGACATTTAACATGCAGTAAAGTCATCAGTTACCACTTCAGCTGTCCAATTTGCTTCTGAAACCAAAGAGTTTTGCATTTTCAG
The DNA here is from genome assembly GCF_003368295.1 of Carassius auratus. Lineage (NCBI taxonomy): Eukaryota > Metazoa > Chordata > Actinopteri > Cypriniformes > Cyprinidae > Carassius > Carassius auratus. The sequence continues at coordinate 9,234,382 of NC_039254.1, read as the reverse complement.
AATTGTATTTACTTAAGGAATAAATAGTACAAAGATGCCATGTGTTCAAACGTAGTATATAGAGATCACTGTATTTGTGCCTTCATTTACATGATCCCCCCCCCCCCCCATGGCATTAAAAATACACAAATAAGAACCTAAACATAGCAACCACTCTGCGAACCAAACTGGGAAAATGTGAGGAAAAAACTGGAACTTCCTTACAGTATGATGCACCGAAAATCAACATTCCACTGAAGTGACGAACAATCACACACAGACACACTGATTCACAACTCACATACACATAGACGAGGGGTCAGACATACAAGGAGTCAGACAAAACAGGTTTTCTTTTTTCTTTTCTTTTTTTATACAAAGGTTTGTTCTCAGATTATTTACATAAACTTTCATAGTTTTATTTCAGACCATTTCACAACGGTATAGTTGAACTGATCGCCTGTTAATCAATATTGGGATGTTTTTCGGCTGGAACTGAGAGCTGATTGAGGACTCTGAACTGAACTGAACTGAGACAAAATGTCCATGTGTCCAGTACTAAAAAATTACATGTCTGCAATTCTCAGATGCAAATCAAACCAAAGGCTCTTTGCAACCTCATCTAAGATCAGACGTTTACGGTTAAAGGATTTTTGCAATTGCAGCCACTTTATAAAACATGAAGCAATTCCTCTGGTCAATGAGTCAAACAATATCATAAAAAGGCAGATTTGCTAAAAAATATATAAGTGATATGTTAATTTGATCTTCTGCATCAAACTATACAACCATTTAAAAGTTTAGAGTCTGTAAGATTATTATTAGTATTATTTTAAAGTAGTCTTTTATGCTCACTAGGCATTGTGTAAATTTATGTAATAAAAAAGTAAATCTGTGAAACATTGCTGCAATATAAAATAACTGTTTTCTACTTTAATATATTTTAGACAGGAAATTATTCCCAAGCTGAATTTTCAGCCACCATTACTCCAGTTTTCAGTGTCACATGATCCTTCAGAAATGTTCTGCTTAATATTTTTTATTTAATGTTTTTCATATTATTAATATTTTAGGGTGAATAGAAACATATAAACACATTTTCTGACATTATATATGTCGATTTTGATCAAATAATTAGATCTTTGCTAATTAAAACTAAATTTCTGTTATAAAAAAATCTTACTGACCCCAAACTTTTGAGTGGCAGTGTATTTGCAGACAGCAGGCTGTTACTGCAGTCAGTGGTGAAAAAGGGCTGACTGCCAGGTTCTCATCCTCCACACAGACACTCATGATCACGGACAGGACCGCTAATGGCGTCATTGCTCAAGGCCCCATTTTCAATTTTGTGCAAACAAAGTGAACTCTACTGTGATGCCACATCATTTGGAACCGATAGCTTACCATTTCTTAAAACTAGCTGAGAGGATATTTATAGCCTGACTGCAACCAATCTTGTATCAATGGCACATGAATAAAAACAAAACAAAACAGCAATACAGCAGAATTGAATTTGCAGCTCCCTCTCAGAATACCACAGCAAAGAGAGCCATTTCAGCATTACCCACAAGGCTCTTGTGTCTTTTCTGATCAAAAGGTGAATGAGAACAGATGGTGATTAGAACCAGCATAAATGAAGTCAATTCACATAAAGCTGCCAGACGTGAACCGCTGCCACACAGACGATCCCTACTTCCCCACAGACAGGCGGCTTGTTGAAGCGATTCCTGTCAGTCCCAGTGCAGCTGCAGATCATGAGCGTCCAGGAATTCAGAGGTGATGCCCAATGGATTGAGTCCGCTGATGGGCCCAGGCATGGTGATATCCAGCCACTCCATGTTGTCCAGGCCAGTGTCTTGGAGACTAAAGGACAGGGCGGAGGAGGAGGGTGCAGGTGGGTTGGTGAAACCCAGCTCTGAAGTGTCCATTGGGGAGTTTGCCTGCACCAGTATCTGGTTTTGAAGCTCCTCCAGCAGGCCCAAAGTCCTCTTCTCCGGCTCTGTGTCCCCAATGAGCGTGCCCTCTAGCAGAGCATCAAACTGGCTGTCAGAGTCCAGGGAGGCCAGGCTGGGCATGGGCTCCACCGTGAGCGCTGGCGGGGGTGCCATCTGCACCTGGGCGGGTGGACGGGACAGGGCAGTGCTGATAGGCAGGGTGGTTATGCTGACCGTGACAGGTAACATCTTTGACACAGATGGGTCCTGTTGACTAAAAGGAGTGATCTCTGCACAAAATAATAGGGGGTGGTAAAAGAAATTCAAAAGTTACAACATTAAAAAAAAGTAGTAAAGATAACAAATACACCAAAAAATTTTTTGGAGTCTTTTACTCCAGTCTTCAGTCTCACACGTTCCTTCAGTAATCATTCCATTATGCTTATTAATAAATTAATACCGTTATTCACATTTCTGGAACACCAAATTCAAGAAACCCGAACAACAGTAAAAAGAAAATCTTACTGACGGAAAACGTTTGAACGGTAGTGTTTGCCATTAAATCGAGCAGATGCCAGGCTGTTACCGCAGTCAGCACTGGATTCTGGGAAATGTAGCCAGGATAAGCCTGACATTCTCAGCCTCCACACAGACACTCACGATTATCAAGTGTGAAAAAAATCATCTGTATTTGGATTTCTAGTTTATGAACGTGATCTATTGCAGTCAGCGACAAAATGACAAACTCACCTCCACTTTCTATTAAAATGTCAAAGAGATCATCCATCTGTTGACTCGTTGCTGTGGGAATCTGCAAACCGACAAAAAATAAAAATGACTTTTCAGTTCAAGGACAGCACTGAAGAAAAGGCCAATGAGGAGGAGCAATAATTACAGTCAACCTAACTGTAACGAAAATAACTACAGTCATCACAACGGACAAGGACTACTTCTGGTTAACTGCAAACAAAGAGACAGTTCTCATGAAATAAAAAGTACTTATATAGCAACTAAAAAAAAAACATTACCGAACATTTACCGAATTCTTTGGAGAAAACAAAAAATGTCATACAATAGAATAATGATATTGTATACTGACTTTTTTGTGACAGGTATCAGAAAACATTTATTGTATGTTAAAATATTGATATTGATTGATAATGTACTCATTTCATTTTTTTTATGGGGGAATTGGAGATAATACTATGAGACCAATATAGATATTTTTGTATGTACTATGTAAGTATATAATAACTTAAATGTCAGTCTTCATATGACATCTGAGGTTTTGGAATATAGGGTCAGTCCATCTTAAGTGGTCTATTTTTGTTTCCTAATATTTTGAGTGGTAACCTTTATGTACTAGTACTGCAAAACACAGAGTTTTTGTTCTAATTAGTTTAACTCCAGCAGCCATCTCTGTGGTCTCGATAACTTTATATCCAGTCCCAGAGATAAACCAACATAAAAATGAGTGGTAGTTTTTTAAATGAATTCTGTGGTATTTTTAAGCAAATTCTCACCTCCATAGACACACACACACACACACACAAGTCTCAAACTTGAATTGTTCTCCATGAACATCGGTACCCCCTGAAGAAGGTTTAGGACTGAGAATCAAACCCTTTTCCAATGTAAACTGACCTTAAAAGTGGAACTTTGAGAATTTTGAAGTGTAAGGAACAAGAAAATGCTAAATGTTTTGAAACCAATATATAGGTAGGCTAATTACTAAAAACAAAAATGTAACCCTTTGACATTTAGGATCACACCATTTTGATTAGTACAATCGGCAAATTGTGATAAACTGCTAAATTTAAATTCACTTTGGCACTTCAGAAACTTGCTTAGCGCTTGTCCTATTATCACAACTGTTCAGTGTTTTCAACCATGTTTATTTTAGGTTTCAGACATTACAAGGACAACAACAAAAAAACCTTAAACATAAATGATTGTCATTCACTGTAATTTGACACATTTTAATTATGTAATTGCGTAGTTAACTAAAATGTATTCTTCTCCCAGTTCACTGGCCACTTACATTCATGTCTTTCAAGAGAACTGGATGAATTTAACTTTTGTCTGATTCTACACGTTGCAATCTAAATTAATGACTTAGTTGGAATATTTTATACATATTGTGTAAAAGAGTTAAAAAACAGTCAAGCAACCAATTGAGATGGACTGAAATATTGTGCATGAGTCACATGGAATACTGCACATAATTGGTGCATTTTTGGAGATTGGTAGTATAGATCACCATCCCCATTCCATGATTAACACAGAGGCTCATTGCTGAAGATCTCATTTTGTGTTTCACAGAAGAAAGAAAGGGATTGGAAAAACATCGGAAAGAAAAATTTTTTGGGTGAGGTAAAAATTGGCAACTTCAGAAACAACCCACTGTTAAGCCGAGAATGTGTACAAGGATGCATGGATATATAGGAAAGAAAAAAACTCATTACCTCTGAGATGGCAGCATTCTGTAGGCTGCGAGTCTGTTTGACGGCTTCCTCATAGCGGGGTGGTTCTCTGTTTTTGGGCATCCGGTTGAAAACTGGGGACTGCTGGATGAAGGATGTCTGGGGATAAAAAAACTCAGTGAGCACTCAACTCAAAACAGAACTCAACACACACAAAAAAAAAACTCTGAATAAACATAGGATGTTCTACTTTGTTTAGTGGCCCATTGATAAGTGTTGATGGGACGGGGGACGTCTGAGGTGAGATCCTGTTATCTGAGGAGCTGCTGAGAAAGTACTGAGGTGTCTCCAGTCCTGCTGGGTTCTCAATGGTACCATGCTGAAAATCTAAACTCTTGGTGGTCCCCAGAGACAGGGTCTGTGTGAAGAGTAAACCAATAGGCCATGAGCATCCAGAAACACCAACTAGCATCATAGACAGCATTTGTGTTTGTGTTATGATCATTCTGCTTGGTATGAGAACAGGTCTTTTCAGGTCACGCTGGCAAGGGTTCACCAGGCATGGCCGTCGATGAAAATGTTATCAGCTCATCACAACCAACGAGCTCTAGTTACACAAGTCATCCAGGACTCAGGCCAGGCTTGTTCACTATGCCAAAGTAATGGCCATCTAGCTGGGAAACCTAAGCATGGTGCCCTGCTGCCAGGAAAGGCCAATTACAGTAGAGTGAAAGCCTAGAAAGAAATGAGACCAGCAGCTACCATCCATCTCATTGATGAATGTCTCTGCTGGACAGACAAAACTAGATGATCCCAGAGCTCACAGATTATTTTCACTTGTTCTGATTGCTCCTGCTGGCACTCATCCTGTTCTTACTCCGATTCCACAGTCATTCAATACTCTGTAAAAAAAAACTCTACAGTGTGGATAAAAGTGATATGCCTGTCTAACGTTTGGGCATCGTGAGAACAACATCAGTGTCTGCTAAATTTTTTATAGTAAGCAGTTAGACAAAGTTGTTTGATTTATCTATGTTTCCAAAATATTTTATGCTGAACATGAAAAAAAAAAGGTAATGCATCCTTTTCACAAGACAGTGATGATGCATTATTTGTATTTTTTAAATGGGAATGCAAACAACATATATCTGTGGTACTCTCTCATTCTCTGCTCTTCAAGTAAACCCAACTTTGATGGCTTCCGCTGCTGAAAAAACCTGGAATTTTAAAAAAGGTCCTTTGCATATCTCACAATACTGAATTCGCAACAGGAGGCATTTATACATCCCCTAAAGTCGTGTGAGGCACATTTTATTACAGATATGCGCACTTTATTTCAATTCTTCTGGATTGTTGACAAAAAGCACCCACTTACCCCCATTTTAAGGCTTGGAGGGGCCAGCTCAATAATTTTTTTATTATAACTACAATTGGATTCGTCTGAAAGAAGAAAGTCATATACACCTAGGATGCCACAAGGGTGAGTACATCACAGGCTAATTTTCATTTTTGGGTGAACTAACCCTTTAATTAGGGCTATGCAAAAAATCAAATGCCGTTTTTAATGCGCATCTCGTCACTAAAGCCGTTCCTGTTATTAGTAGTAAATCGCCAGCATGTGCTTTCAGATGAAGTGGCATTTACTACACAGAGCTGTAGTTCACTGACAAGCTACACAAAAACATGTTATAAATCTCAGGCGATTTTTTTGTCTAACATGCTGATTTGTTTGGTGATGGACCAATTCTTAGTATTATCAATACATGATTAAATATTATACAAACTATGTATATTCTACTACAAAATATTTATGAAATTATATTTGTTAAATTATATAGTATACGACAACATAATTGTATTTGGTTACAAGACTAACCTGAACTATGTGGTTGTGACGGAGCAGCTGTTGAGATGTAGGACTCTCTGTTTTGGTGGGCTGTATTTGGGGGGTCTGAATTATACCTGGCACTGATGGAGAAACAGCCTGCAAAACTGGCTACAAAAAGACATTAAAATTAAATATATGTATTGACAAGTATTTACTGCACCTAACACATATATACACAAGTTTAGTGTTACCTGTAGTTTGACATTAGTGTTGGGCAGCTGGATGGTAGTGGTATTATTTGCCAGGGGCACTGGAAGAAGGATCTGAGTGCCCCCATGCGGAGTGGTTAGAAGAGTCTGGGGGTGTCCTATGACCTGTTGGACTCCTTGTTGGCTGAAAATGTACTGACGGAGATGAGAAGCTGTCACCTGGTTGGGATGGGGCTCCTCAAGCTTCAATAGCGTTGGCGTAGTGTGTGGACTCAGTGTGTAGTTAGGAGGGACGGTGTTTTCTGTTTTGACAGATGCCAACATAGTGGCTGGACTGGAAGTATTTTCTGCAGGTAGAACAACCGCCCCACACTTTTTTTCCACCTCTAGCTGCATCTTCAGTTCTTCCACCAGCTTCTGCTCCTGCTCCAGTTTACGTAGCAGTTCTTCAATTTGTCGCTCCTTTTCGTGTAGTCTCCGGTCCTGTTCTTCAGGAACAGGAGCTGCCGTTATTAAACTACGGTTTTGGCCCACTGCCTGTACCTCCATGGATGCGTCCTCTTTGCTGTGAAGCTCTGAAGAACCAGGAGACACAGGTGGAGTGGAGCTCAGATTTTCAGAGGGCTGTTGGATGGGAGATAGGGTTGTAGTGGTGCTGGACACCTCCATAGGTGTGCTGCAGGGCTGTATGTTAGGTCCTGTGCAGTTGTTAAGTGCAGTCGAGGCATTGTTTTCTTGAAAAGGCTTAAGTCGTTCAATTAGGTCTGTTTTTGTTCCAGAAACTGGAAGACCGCGTAATTTTAACTCAATTTTCAGCTCTGCCACCTGCCAAAATAAAATCCATTATTAATGAAATTACAAACTCTAGAAATATTAGATCCATAGAGAAAATAAAGTGATTTGTGGGTTAACACATATTTCACAATACAAACAGCTACAAATCATCTGGATTCTACAACATTTAATAATTAAGATGCATATCTTTATTGGCGACAAACCATCTGAACCAAATTTTAAATAATGGTAAAGTCTTATTTATTTATTTGTATTTAGTATACACAACCGTATTAAAGTTTGAAATTGGAAATTAATACATTTTATTGACATTTATAATGTAAAAAAGTTTCCATTTAAAATATATGCTTAAATTGTTTTGAACATTCTATTTATCAAAGAATACTGAAATAAATGTTATCACGATTTGTACAAAACAATTAAGCTGTTATCTGTTTTCAACACTTTTTGTGAACACTGAATCATATTATATTACAATATATAACTGCTTTGCCATCACAGGAATAAATAACAATGCAAAACATAACTTACTGTGTAACAATATATATTACTTTTTATTGTATTTTTAAATAAATCCAGCCTGGATGAATAAAATAAATGTATTTCTGAAAACATAAAAAACGTCAAACTTTTGAACAGTCGTGTATCTATTATTGCTAAAACAATTCTGTGAAGAAAAAAAAGAACCTACTTTCATCTCCTCCAGGTTGGAAGGTAGTATGCCTGCCTTGCGGTTGGAAAGGGTGCTGTTGGGGCGCACAGGTGTTGCTTTGGGCAGAGACACCACAATAGAGGCAGGAAGGCTGCTGGTGCTGTTTATAGCCACTGTGGCACTGCTGTTTTGGCCTTCTATCACTTGCCTGTTGAGTAGGGAAGCAGATGGGAATAAAGGGAAGAAACAACACTTAACATCACAGAAGAAACAATTCTCAATAAATAAACACCATCAAACAATGGCAGAGGCAGAAAACAACGACAGCTAAAATAAATCTTGCACAAGAGTTGGAAAAGAAAGCAGAGCAATAACCTTAGACTTCCTGCCATTAATGAATATCACTAAACATGATTTGTTATTGGAAAATAGGTAATGGTCCTGATGGCCACCGGCAACAATAATAGCATTTCAGACATTTTCCACCTAAAACCATTCATATGCAACCATTATACTAATGGCTGACAAAATACGACTAGCTTCAAAAGCGAAAGATGACCTTTACCAAATTAGGCAAGACAAAGACCAAATGGTTTGCATCCGCCAAACTCAACGATAGGATTGGTAAAGCAGTACATACCAAAAAAATCAGGGCCTGATACACAGATAACAAACACACAGATTCGGATCTCCGTGCTTACTTGAGAGGTGCAGGAAGGATGGTCTGGTAGTTGTAGTGCTGCTGTTGCTGTTGGCTCAGGATCTGTAGCTGCAAAAATAGCTGCTGTTGTTGTAGTAAACGAGCATATGAGGAGTCCATCGGGGCTTGGCTGGGTTCTTGTTTCTGGTCTGGGGGAATGTATTGATGATATTTTAACTTTTTCACACGTGGCTTGGCCTCTTTACTCTTCTTACTGCGGCTTTTGTCCCCAGGTAACTTTGGCTGACTTTGCTGTAAATTGAATAGAGATTTCCCATCATGCATTACATCTAATCAAGGGTATTGCATCATTTTTTGTTGTTTTCTTCAGTTCTTCACTGACCTTTACAAGGGTGGGCCCAGACTTCACAGGGGCCACGGTGACTAGCTGTGGAATGGGTGCTGGAGGGCTAACTGATTGCTCATTGGTGGAAAACTGCTTCAGGAAATCTGTTGTGGTGGTCACTGCAGGAAAGTGCTTTGAAAAACAACACATGATTAATCTCAGGTGTTCTGCAAAACCTTAGTGACTAAATTCTGTTTTTTGTTTTGTTTTGCACATTGAGCTCTGAAGTGAAAAGGAAGTGGAAAGAATACCTGTAAGAAATTATTAGGCAATGGTGAGGACTCTTCAATGGCCCGGACCTCCCCAGGTGAGGCTGCAGAACCCTGGGACTCATGACTAGCTGGCTGCTCAGGTGAAAACGCATCTCCACTGTCCTCATCAGCTTGTTCCTCTAGAGTTCTAGGGTACTGCATCTGACCATCTACCCAATTAAAACAAATGACAATGTATCATACTTCATTCAATGTGCATATTTACCCCAGTTTAACACATAATATAGTTTGAATTTTCACCAATGATGGCCTCCTTGACGCTGGAGTCCACAGGCAGGATGTTCTTCTCCACAAGCTCCATGGGGCCGGGGCGTTGAGCGATCTTCTCATTTAGGTCATCAGCCAATCGAGCTCTCTTCAATTTCAGCTGAGTGGCCTGCAGAGAAGGCTCCGCCACGGTCTCTGCAAACCCACCAAAAACCAGAACAGCAATCATTTCAACCCACACTCCTACTGCACCACCACAACAATCACACAGAGGTCAGCTCAATCACAGAAGTAAATAATGCACAAGTACAGCATCTGGATGGCTCTTTTGAACATCAATTATTCTTGGTTTTTAATTATGCCAACTGGTTAAGCTGCCACTGCTTTAAGTTTCTGCTAAACTTACTTGATAGCATAGTTTGGTAAAACTATTCAGATATAAACATTGATATTAGATATGGTAAACATATGTTCAACCATACTTGATTATTTGTTATATGTTATTTAGACAACATATAAACCTGACTAGTATGGTTGAGTTTCCATTCACCATATTTGTTGAACTCCATGTATTTGTGCATTGTTCAATGTTTATATGTGAATAAAAGCCTTAATTAAATTGGTTAAATAATCATGTAAAAGGGATCATATCTCTTCAGGAGACGGAATAATCTGTGTATATTATACAGTATGGATAACTTTTTATGGTCTCTGATTTTTCTGATCATCTGATGTGAAGTTTTGGTGGAATGGCCTTTCAATGGATGGACAGAAATCTTTCAGGCTTTTTTTCTTAAAAAAAAAAAAAATATATATCTTCATTTCTGTTTTGAAGGTAAATTAACGTTTCATGGGTTTGGAATGGGGTTCCATTTTTTGGAAAGTTGTGCCTAAATTGTCCTTACAGTCGAACAAATTGCTCTCATATGTCAGTTGTTTTGATAAAAGATGAGTTGAAACAACATTAACAGAATTAACAGAAATGTAAAGTAAAATGGATCAGAAGTTACTGCCAAATGATTCAGAAAAGAGCTCAAAATCAAACTGAATAAACTGTCTTGGATTTGGAATCGAAAAATAAAAATCTGTATCGATGCCCATTTCTACTTAAAAGATTTGAGAGCTACAGCTACAGTAGATTAAAACAACTTTTCCCAGCATTACATATTGTGAATGGAGGATTACCTTGTAAGATGTGCATGCGGACCAACTCGGCCCTTTCTGGACGGCTGCGTATTTTGTGCTTTAGGAAATTTTCAGTCTACAGAGAGAAAGGGTACAGAGTTACAGAAAACGAAATCCCTCTGTAATTCAGGGATCAGAAAGGAACCATCATAATGATCTCTGCTGTGCTTTGCAAATAATAAACACATTTACAGAAGGTTTAAGCTATTAAATCAGATGAGAGGTTCACATGTGTCCCATTACAGAGTGTTGGGCAACCCTGAAGAGGTTTCAGGGAGGATCAGGGAGCCCAGATGGCTGAGGAAAGTGCACGAGGTCTGGGGCTTGGTGCCCTGCTCTTACCCTGGCTCTTTCAAGGCTGCGGATCTGTTCATGGAAAGCTGCAGGGCTCTTGAGGGCTGTAAAGTCACACACACACACACACACACACACACACAAGCAGAGCATCAGTCTCATGAGGACACAAGGCCATTACCCCACACTTCAAACACACACGGCTCTTTCATCTCTTGCAGTCTTTCTAAATGCTTTAGCGCTTGGTCTCACATATTACTCAGAGCGGAGATAGTGGGCGCACACAGAGATCACACACAGACTACACAGTGCTCTTCAGGACCAGACAGCTACCTCTTAATCCCAGCAGAATCTATGCCTGATATTACACTGAGACAGCATGCAGTGTAATCCCATCAATCAGCTCAGACATGGCCAGGAGGAAGAAAAGAAAATTTACCTTTATGTTAGTATGAGAGATCTCACGCACTACTTGGTTGAACGGAAAAGTGGTTATGAGCAATAACAGAATGAGCGGTGGTGAGGCGAGAGGTGAGCTTTTGGAAAAAAATACCATGTGCATTGGTCACCTATGCCTGGTTGTGAACTATGCTGAAGAGCGCGAATAAACAACTGATTCAAAAGCAGATGTGGTACAGAAACCACAGCACCAACTGATTTCTTAAACGCACCGTATAAAATGAAGGTTTACATGACAACACAAAGGATGTTACACTAACATTCAGCACTTTTTTTTGGGAAAAGTAAATTTTTTTAAATAAAAAAAAACAACAACAACAACAAAAAAAAACAGTTAAAACAATATTAATGTGAAATGATTAGAATTCAAAATGGTTTTTATTTTAAAAGGGTCTATTTTAATATATTTTTATTTTAGGATGTAATTTATTAATGTGATGGAACAGCTTTGAACGGTAAATCTTATGACATCATTTTTTACATTTACAACAGAACATTTATTTCTCCTTAAATATATTACAGAGCCCTGTAAAGTCAACATGATATTTATTGCAGCCTATTCTTTTTGTGCATGATTTATTGGTTAGTTATTCAAAACGTAAAACGACGTAGTCGCTCTTACTTTTTAACCCCTCCCTTTCAGTCAGTACATAGTTCCACTTTTCACAATCCAATTAGTTCATGATGGATAAAATTAATTTTATAGACATATTTTTAGATTATGAAGAAAAAATGGGTCACAAATTGTCATTTCATGACTAAAACACATTTACATATTTAGTTAGTATTAGCAGTTTTCATACAAGAGTAAATATGAATCTTCATCTCGTCCATATGCTGGTGCACACATCAGTATTAGATGGCAGGGGCTGTACTCACGTGGCATGATGCCCTGATCAACGAGCTGCTCGCGGGTGCGTCTCTGCTGGAGCCTCAGCTGGAGAACTGGTGGAGAGAAGCAAGAGCAGTGTTACGTTCTTGACCCAACCTCTAGATCAGGCTTGTCAACACTACACACAGAATGGAAACTTTTCCACCTGATAAACACACCTACACACACACACATGCAACAAAAGGAAATCTAACCTTTAGCACAACCGAAATCACACACATTTCCTCTCTAGAATTATATAAGAGCCACCATTCAAAAAGAAAAAAAAAAACTAGACGTTCTTCCTGCTACCAAAACAACAGGCTCTTGAGCGACCCTTTTGAAGCGTGCTGTTTGGAAGACTTCCTGGGAAAATTCTCTTCAAATTTTTCTTTGCCCTCTTGGCTGAGCCTCCCGGATTTACTTGGCTGATTATAAAAACAGCTCAAATTGGGCAGAAAGACAACATGATTAACGTCTGACATTTATCAAGAATCATGAACTCTGTAAGCTGGGAACTTACAAATCTATGAAGGCAAGTTCAACACACAGCTGCATGTCACACAAGCCAATATCTGCACGAGGTTGATTATTAAAGAATTTTGTTGTTAATGCTCAACACGGCACTAAAAATCATCCACATACATTTTATGCATACTAATCAGTCAGCCAGTGTCAAATGCAATGATTTTCTACATGCTTAAATGCAGGAACAGAAAGGTTTAATCTGACTAAAAACTGAGTCAGTTTACTGTTAACAAGTTCAGCTGAGGTTGAGCAAACGAAACTCTGAAGGGTGCTGGGTGCACATGATTGGCATTTTATTGTTTTCACTATGAATCTGTGCACTTAAAACTGAAGTGTGCAATTTCTGCACCACTTGTGGCACTGAAGAGAACTATGTGAACAGTTATTACTGATAATTATAAATACTTTCGAAAAACTGGGAAAGTATTTTACAATGCAAAAAGGACATCAGCTCTGAGAAGAGGCATGAATGCACGATGAAGGAGATAATAATGGGGCCTCTTCTACAGTGTAACAGATGCATTCCTGGTGCCCTGACTACACATGACTCTACATTGACCTTGATCCTAATCAGGTTAATGTTTTACTTGGGGCACAGAAGACAAAAAAAATCTTTTAGGTCTCCTTGATTGCACAACATAACATTGCAGCTTTTTAGCCAGGGTTATTCCACATGATGAGTAAAACATCTTCCATCATCTTGGTGACAATCAAGACGATATATCTCAACACTTTCACATCCTTTCAAAGTTTTGAGAATCAGAATGTTTCCCATGCTCAAACATGGCAAACACGCTGAATTAGTGGCTTCAAAATAGCTGTGAGGATCAGAGAATTATATAATAACAGTTTAAATAATCTAATTGTATTATTGTTACACACACTGCATTTCAAAAGTATGGGGTCAGTAAGAAGTTTTTTTTTTTCTTAAATTGACACAAAGTATAAAAATATTGATCATGTTACAAATGCTTTCTATTTTGAATAGCTTAAATGGTGTTTATTATTATTTCTTCTTTCTATTAAAAAAATATAATGCAAAATAAATGCATCTGTTTCAGAAAATATATATTATGCAGCACTGTTTTCCATAAAAAAAATAAAAAAAAAAAAAAAAAATTTGCTAATATTTTTGATCAAATAAAAGCAAGCTGCAACAACATTAACAAATCTTACAGACCCCAAACTTTTGAACAAAAGTGTAACAATTATTATAATAAAAATAATAATACTGACATTGATGCCTTTAGTGTGAGCTGTGTGAGTCAGTGAGCCGTTCTTTACCTGTTTGCAAAGCCACAGACATTCAGATGGACATCTTTGGCTATAGCATCACATCTAATGCTGTTTTGAGCATCTCCAGTAAAGTTTTAATTCTCTCTCAAGTTTTTGCATTCTGTTCCATTCAGCAACACATCTTCTATAAACAACTCCGTATGAAAGACATCCAATCAAACTCAGGTGAAACTCAAACCAGCCAAATTATAAAGGACTTCATTAAGACCTATTAACTAACTAGCCAATTTTGAAAACAAGTAACTTTATGCATCGATATCATGCCAATCTATGCCGTGCCTTTTGTTTAGATGGAAATGCTATTATCTTTAACAATCACGGACCTTCCTGTTGTGCATCTAATGGACAATCTCAACCATTTGCAGCAGATTACCTTGATTATCCAGAGAGTAATGCACATAGCTCTCTAATGAAAAGCCGATCAAAAGTAGCTTTCTGTTTTCAAATGCTGTCATGCAAATTTCCATTTAACCTAAGCCCGGCAAACAAAGCTTGAGGCAGCCAGTAAAATCTATTCAAAATAATCGAAACCTATATCCACTCAGCGATAGAATGATATCCACCTCTCAGAGCCGAGCAGCAAGCTGCAGAACCTGGTATGAAGTTTCCTCTGCAGATGCTGTGAGTCTCCAGTCCTAAGCAGGCCATGCCGTCTGCCCGTCCTTCCTCACGTTCACAGTACCTTGAAGTGGGCTCCTGACCGCACCAGAGCTTTGTGAAAAAAGCACAAGGACCACGTTCTTCAGGGCTCTTCATTCACTGTTAAAAAGTTAAACTGGGACTCCCTCGGAGGAGACAACATCTCTGCTCCACCAGCAGAAGGAGAGGAGGGAGCAGAAAGTCCAGACCGACCATCATTAACCCCTCAATGCCATTGGAAGTACAATTCTAGATCATTAAAAAGTGCTCCTTTTTATAGTTAAGAAGAGCGACGAACGTTCTCTGTATGGATGAGTGCATTATAAATGCTTAATGTTTGAAATCTGAGCAGAAAAAACATAAAATAGCTCTCGGTTGAAATAACCCCTCTCTCCATCAACACAGTTAACATCTTGTTTGACAGACAGCCAGTGGATGAGTAACTGACACGGGCCATGCTCTGCCAAAGTCGTTTACATTTCCACTCGCAGTGACGGTGTGACCTCAGCATAGCTAGAGACCTAGAGGAGCAGCCCTCACAGAGCTGTGAGCCACCGCAAGCAGACAGCGCTGTCCTGTGACCTCTCACATGTCAATCAAAAGACTGCGCCCAAACTAAGAGGCAAAGAAATGTCAGGATTGTGGAGGCTGCTTCTGTGCGTCAAGACCGAATGGAAAAAAGAGCTTCTCTGTTTCGGGGCATACAGAAATGAAATGTTATTTAATCATCTGGAAATAGAGGCTAAACTAATCAGCGAAAAGCGAGAGCCAAAATTAAATAGCTGAATTCATGCAGGCTGTGATTACAACTGGGCGAACGAATACCATTCCAGAACATGGGCAAATTTGAAATCTCACAATAAATTCACCAAAAAAAATCTGACTGATGGTGAACATTTAGCCATGAGGGGACATCTAAATCAGATATCATCTGTGATTTTGTTAAAGGACAAACAACTTAGTACCAATCTGTACTTTTTAGACAGTCTCAGAAGCCAGCCGTCTCTCACATCAGATTTGTCAAGTATAAACTGGGCTTGTCTCAACTCCAGGTTAACTATCTTTGCCGGCTGAATATTATATTAACATTATTGTAAATAAAAAGCTTGACTATTTCTGCTACTCTACTGTTTAAATGTTTGTGACCAGCAAAAGTTATTTATTTATTTCAGCAAGGTTGTATTCAATTTATCAAAGGTGACAGTTAAGACATTTATTATTTTACAACAAATTTTTAAATAAATGCTGCTCTTTAACTATATATATATATATATATATATATTTTAAAAAAAACATTTAAATTAATAACAAACATTTTTTGAGCATTAATTCATTAGATTAGAATGATTTCTGAAAGATTATTTGACTTTTTTATATATTAAAATAGATAATATTTCACAGTAGGGCTGCATGATTAATCGTATTTTAATCTCGATAACTACATCCACCTTATGATTAATTAAAAATAATCATCAAGATATTAGCCGGCTCTTTATTTATCCTGAAACATGTTCAAAATCTTGCATTGCTAACAAGTCTTCACTAGCGTTCATGCTTGTGGTTTCCAGATGTGAAGAGCTTTAAGCCCCAAAACAGAGCTTTTCTCCTTTAAGGATACACTTTATGCCCGATGTTTTATTTAATTCGTGCAATCTGGCAACCCTACATGCTCAGTGATGGCGGAACAAGCGCTGATGATGATGATGATGATACGAAAACATACAAATTTAACGATCTCTCCGCAGCGATATACTGCTTACATGAAAGTGTCATATAGACAATGTGTTTTTTTTTTTTTATTTCACAAGACATTTGTACTGTTTGTGTTACCAAATGTGCCATGATCAAACTTTTTTACTGAGTTTCAATAATGGATCTAGTGTTTGAGGAATAAATGCGATTTTTCTACCTGTGACAATACACTGGGGAAAAAATTACATATATTGGAATTGCTGGAATTTATATTAAGTGTTTCTAAAGTTTTTTCCAAGTTTTCGTGTTTAAAAATAGCATGGCAATGTTGGTTTTCAGTGTGCATTAACGATCTTTGAGCAAATTTACTGTGCAATCTGACTGGCTTTTTCCCATTTGTGAACAATTTGTCACTTAGAAAAATTAAATGTGAATACAGATAACAAAACACTAACCAAAACCATGAGTTTTGTATTATCATAATTGATTAAATGAAGTCATTGTATAGTCAGTGGAGGTTGGCTAAAGGACACATGGAATGTTATTGAATTTCCCTGCTGAAAAATAAATAAATAAATAAAATAAAACACTAAACCCAGCCTATGTTGGTTGACTTATTTTAGCTGGTCATCCAGCCCAGTCTTTGCTGGTCACAACTGGTCAGCGGGCTGGTTTTAGAGGGGTTTTGACCACTTCCTAAGCTGGTCAGGTTGGGATACCAGCTGGAACAACCAGCTAAAATTTCTGAACAAGTGTATTACAAATAAAATCAAAAAAGTGTCTGAATTTAGGTATTACAACATTATACATACATTTTTAAAGAGATTTAGAGTTTAAATATTATATGCGCGTTAGATGATGGCAACAATAATCTAAAAGTAAAAATTATTATGCGCAATAAAATATCCAACATCAGCCAAAATATAACCTAGTAAAAAATTATATTTTTAAAACACATTTATTTCATTTTAAGTATAGTTCAAAAACTATTAACATATTTACTGACATGTCGCTCAAGACTTACTGATATAAAAAGTATAATTAAACTTTATTTGGAGTACTACTCATGCGCAATGCACATTTCTTAATACCAAGCCTAAAATGTGTTTAAATATTACTATTGATAAGGACTCTATGATCTTTGAGTAATACGCAATATCTTTACACGCAATATATTTAAAGAGTACCTTAAGTATACTTGCAATTGTTCTACTTTAGCACAATTAGATATACTTCAGTATATCTTTAGCACTACTTCCACACAATTAAAGAGCATTAAGTACAATTATTATTTTTTTTTATAAGTATACCAGGTTATATACTAAAAGTGCAATTACAGGGTATTTTACTATGTGCATAAATAAGTCAGTGTATTTGTAGTATACTAAGAATTAAATAAATGTCTTTCAAATACATTTTACTTTATTTATTTTTCACTAGGGTATTACATTTGAAATAACTGATGGTTATGATATGTTGTGCATCGTTAATTTATGCAAATGACTCAATCCAACAATTTTTATTCAGCATCATAGCAAGTGACATACCATTTTTGCGTTCGTTGAGGGGGGGCAACCTCTGGCTGGGGTGCAGGGACAGTTCGCCCATCTCATGGGTTACAGCCTCACTCTGTGGGCTGGGTGCCAACACACCCCCAATCCCAGCATCCCCCTGGTCCTCCATGGCCCCTCAGTGAGGAGTAAAGGGTTTCGCTAGGGATCAGCAGACGATATGGTCACAGGAAACTCCTCAGTTCAGTTTCTGCAAAAGACAAAGTTGGTATAGATTCAAGAAAAAAGTAAACGGCTAAAGACAAGAATGGAGGAAATTTTATTTTCTGTATTATTTGCTTCACTGTGGGGTTATGCCAGTATCACATTTGCATGTTGCGATTTATCGCTAATACTTTCATCATCAAATTAAAAAAAAAAAAATGAATTGCCTATTAAGTCTAAATATTTATGTATTTGGTGCTGTGCTGAACAACATAGCAAATCCACAAATCTGAATGACTATTTAAATCTTTGCAATATTTATAAGGTTTCCAGGGTAACGGCTGCATTTTCTGCAGTTTAGCGCCAACTGCTGTCAGAGGGTGAATGTGCTATCATTCAGCGCATCTCTCACATGTTCCCCATGTGCTTCTCATGCGTGCAATTTTACCAGTTTATGGGAAAAGTATTCTTAAAATGCATCCCAAAATCTGATTAATTTAGAATGTAGCCTATAATTATTCACAGTATTTAGAAGTGCCCAAGATAACAATATCGTGCATATGCATTACCGTGATATATCGCATTACCGAATACTGGCACATGTTTACTGCACTGTACTAAAGATTGTTCTTTAGACTGTCTCAGGAATTTGGTCCAAGTTAGGCAGACTGTGTTTTATTAATACTTGAAATTATAAATGAAATGGAGAGTTTGGGAATGATGTGGTATAAGGTCTTTAATATCACTTTAGCCATGAAAAATGACCAAAAACACAGAGGATGTGTTTAACCTACATCATATACAGTTGCTGCTATAGCGCATCTATCAAAGCGCTAACAAATAATAAAAAGGAGCTATTCCACAGACGGTGAATGAATAGACGTTGTGTTTGCTAGCCTATCATTACTCAACTTTACATCATCCCAGTGGTTTAGATGTGAAACCCATAAAAACATAAACACAGCACTCACCATGGTGCTGTAAAATGCTAGAATACACTATGACCACATCAGCACAAACCGCAATCATCCATTCCCATGAAACACTTGGCATTCATAACCTCCTGCCACATGGGAACTGAGAGGGACATTTTTCTGTTGTTAATTTTACAATACAAATTTCAGTGGCGGATCAATTTAGCAACTGATCTCAAGCAAAATCTGCACAAGGGGATTGTGATGAATTTTGTTTAACTAAGAAACTCGAGTTTGCCAGTGATGGATTTTTCTTCCTAACTTAAAACATTAAAACAAATCAAACATCACATTCTGCATAAATTATTTTCCTTCTTCTTCCTGTGGTTTTCCACATTCAACCAACTCAGAGCCACCACACACCACCCTGCACCCCGGCAGAAAAAAAGGGCAAAAAATGGACTCATTTAGCTGCCTGTAACATCTGATCCAGCCTTCCAAAAAAAGGGCATGTTTTTAAATATGAATTCCAGCTGTTTGTACTGGGTTATCAATGACTCAGGCCATTTATTCAAAAATGCATTGAGTAAAACATTGTGGGACATGCGGTCACCGACATAATAAAGTTCCCAAAGCATGTTTTGATATGGAGACGGATATTGAAAGAAAACCACATGGCCTGATATGACCTCAGAGTAGCCTATAGAGAACATTAGCAGCATCTACTAACTCCAGGTTTACGGGATTCTTTGATCTCTAAATATGATGCAAAATCAACAAAAGGCCATTTCATACATAATAACTGCAAAAAGCGTCATATTAGTACTAACAATGTTAGAGTAAAACAACTCAGTGATAAAGAAACACGAATGAAGAAGTAAAGCGAGGCATACTTGATATTAAAGGGTTATTTAGCTCAACAATCAATAAAATGAACATAATCAGTGTGGGGTCCTGAACTAAACGGCCAAATACTCACAAATTAAATAATAAAGTTATGTAAAGCTGTCAAACTATTAATCACGATTAATCACATCCAAAATAAAAGTTTTTGTTTACGTAAGCTAATGTGTGCGTGTGTATATATATTATACATTATATTTATTATAAAAATATTATATATACAAATATTTTTCTCAACTATATACATGCATGTGTTTGTATTTATATAGGCTTAAATAAACAGTAAACATACAGTACATAAATTATGTAAAAAAAGAAAAATTGTATATATATATATATATATATATATATATATATATATATATATATATATATATATATATATACACGATTAATTGCATTTAGTCATTTGAGGGCACTAAAAATATGACACAATGCCTTTTTTGGCGAGTATTCATGTAAACACACACACTTTCTTAAAAAATAGAGAATCACTCACAGCTATTAAATGAACTTGTAAATTGTAGAATGAATTACAGTAGTGTTAATAAAGACCAGTGTATTTATGAACACAGTGAAAACTATTCCCTTTTTTAATTTCTGAAGCGTTTAGCACTGTTTGTACCTGAACTTCAAGCACTCATCTCTATCTTTGTCTGATTGCTTGCTAATTTGCTTCTTTGTACTTATTTTCTAACAAACTACATATACAACAAAGCAGGATGTTATCCATATAAATAACAATAAAAAATGAACCCTAACCCTAAGTATCTATAATAAGTAATGAACAATAACCAATCAGGGATTTGAACATACTTCAAACAAACACTTGTGCACAGAAGCACTAGCAGGCCAAGCCTCACTGTATTCTTACATAACACACCAGCAAACGTCAGCTACTCGTCCTCTTTATTTTGGAATTTCTAGACACTGAACATTCTCTATACTGCAAGATCTTTTGGTTGGTAGTCAACACAATATACAAATTGTTTATGTTTTGAAGGGAAGTGTGCCAACATCCAAAACACTGTATGTGTATTATGATGTTGCTATTAATCCTTCATAGTCACTGTTGCTAGGAAACAGCAGCCTCCCACACAAATAAACTCAAGCTGCTGGAGCTCTCGCTCTCTCAGCAGTGCACTGTTAGTGATCACTCACAATAGGACAGGTCAAATGTAAACTTATGCACACTAAAAAAAAAAAGTTTAAGAATATATTAATATATTTAAGCCTAAAAAGGTCATATATATATATATATATATATATATACATACATACATACATACATACATACATATATATATATATAGTAAAATTTCCCTGTCTGTATCTTAATTTGATTTTCATTTGCAGTGTCATACTAAATATTGTTTATTATTTAGAAATGTATATTTTACGGAAGGACACATTTATGGAGCATATTAGGGCTGCTCGATTATGACAAAACTGTGTTCACAATTATTAATTACGATTATCACAATTTACATTGAATGATGTTTATACCATTGTTTGATGCAACTGCATGCCGTATTTATATATGAAAATAAACAAGCTGAAAATACTCGAACTGAAAAACCTGTAGCGCTTTCCTATAATATTAAGCCTCAGATATACATTGGATTGGTTTCTTCTTTAAATTATAAACATTTGAACGATATTATAATGTTTTACTAAAACAAAACAAAAAAAGCAAAAACCCTTAAGATAATATGTAGAAAGAAAAAAAACATCTTAAGTGTGCAGAATAACATGTGCTCTTTGACCGATTAATTGCAGCTTTGAACAATTACATAATTGTGGCATTCCATAATTGTAATCGCAATCAGAAATGTGATCAATTGTGCAGCCCTAGAGCATATGATTTAATGTCACACCATGTGAATATTTGCATGCAATGTGGCATAATCACTGCCACAAGCAATGGTGACGCAACATGAAGCAACAAGCTGGCCACAAACTTGCGAAATTGCCATGGCAATATTAATATAAAATATATTCAATAATAACCCTTCAACACTGTACAGAAGTCAACACTCCAGGCACATGCATGTCATCCACCACATCTATTCCAGGCCATTAAGCAAAGCTGAAGATGGCCATCTGATGTGTAGCCACCACGTCAAAGAATAACAATCAAACAGTCCACATCTGGCTTACACCACATTAAATATGTGGTACAGTGATCTATGAGATACACTCTAAAGACAGTTACAATAATAATGTATATTTTACATAAGAAAAACAGAGGGGCTGGGCTGCTTCTGTGGTCTTTTGTTTCTGGCATGCCTCACTGTTAGAGCTCATGGCTAAACCATTTTCCATACAACCCTCAAACCACATAAACTTCCAACTTCAACATCGTGTGCCAAACTATCTATCACAATCGATTCAGTTAAGTTACTGAAGGCAATTACAGTCAACACGTCTTAAGAAGGAGCAAGGGGAGAAAAAACCAAAAAGAATCACTTGGTTTTCTATAAAAAAAAGCAAGGTCTGAAGAGGTTTGCTCCAAACTAAGCAGGTAAACTAATGACACCTCACTGAGAAATGACCAGCCGTCATGCTGACGTCAGGAGAGGTCAAACCCTAGTAACTTCAGTTCACCCCAAAATTCACCCTAGTCTTCATTACTCACCTTCAAGTCATTCCAGACTTTTGTTCATCTTCAGAATACAAATTAAGATATGTTTTATATTCTTTTATAATTTTTCTTCACATAACCAATATTTACATGTTTTAAAAAGCACATAGACATTGCTCAACCATGTATGTTTGACACGGAGAAAAATAGATTCTGAAATCACCCTTCATCTTCAGTGTTTACAATATTTAATGAGCTCTATTTGTGCACTGATCAAAGACTAAATTCTGTTCATCTTATGGAGATATAGTGCCTCTTCAGACGACTTGTATTAAACCAGTTTCTGTATATATGGATTACTCATACAGTGTCTTAATAAACTTTCTGAAGCTTGGAAATAGGGGTGTACAGGAAGGACAAAAAAAAGGTAAACATTTTAAAATCTTACATTTTTAACTCAATTGTTTAAAAAGGTGTGTGTTAATGAACTGATCATTGAATCATTGACTCAAACGGTTAGTTCAAAAACAGATTCATTCAGGAATGAAAGACCGCAGTGTTTCTCTTGTCATGCACAAATGTTCTGCTCCAGCTTTGTTTGGAACTGTTTTCATTGTCGAATCTGAGAAAAAAAAGAAAACACACAATATTGTGCCTAAAATGTAACTCACTCACTATAAACGTAAAAAATAAAACATCTAATTTGCGATCACACACACACACTTTTGATATTGAGGAAAACGGCACTCTTGCATGCATGTGTATTATTAAATAAATATAAAAATCAAAGACCTATAAAGGGATAATTTTTGCTTTCATAACCTGAATTATAGGGGCATTCTAATAGACTTTATCGTACAGTGACTGCTTTTGGATTTTTAGACCGTTTTTTTTTTTTTTTTTTTTTGCAAAGTCAGGGACATGCTTGATAATGTTAGCTTGCATATCTTTAAAACAGCAATTATGATATTATCACAGACAATAAGCATCACAAACCCCTCCTTGGAAATTTTGGTTGCGTGTACAGTCAATAAAATGACAAAAATGATAAGGAGCAGAAGTCTTGAGTTTGGAACAATGGGAGGGTGTTTTCAGGGACTGATAACCGCCATTAAAATATTACAAACCAAAAAACTTGCTAGAACTTAACATTTCATTTCAGAGATTACATTTGATCTTAAAATGGATTATATTTTACAGGATTACCAGTGTAACATTTAAGGAGAACTGTTTAACAACACTGATAAAAACAGCAACAATGAAATATATCATGCTTTAGTTATTTTAACTGAACCTACATACTGATCAAACATCAATCAGCAACAATATGACTTTAATAACTAGTTCTTGTTTCATCTCTGTTGCAATAAGCATTGTTGTAGTAAGGAAGTTACAACACTCTTGGTTTTCCTTTAGGAAGGTGTGCCCTCAAGCTCTAGTTTTCCATTCACCCTATTAGCACAATAGCTTCTCCTTCACAGTGGCCAACATTTAATCGGTCTCAAATGGCTTTAATGTCAGAGACCTGAACCCGATTCTGCTGAGACAGCATCCTATGGGCCATGACTAAATACTCTGGAAAATATCAAACTCCAATTAAAAAGCAAACCCAGATGCTTGATCCTTTTCATGTGCCATGCTGGAAACACAAGCAATGATTTCCATGTGTTTCATCAAAGGAGAGCAACAAGGTGGGCTGGCACAAGATAAATGTTTAGTTTACTTCGGCCCAGCACTTGTGCTCAACTTCCTCAGCGAGGTTAATGACAAACTTTTAGATTAACTTTTTACAAAATGGTCCATCAATGATTTCATGTGGGGAATCAATAAAAGGTCTATGAATATACACTAAAGAATTGGACCATTATGAAATGTCCCAGTTGCATATAGATGTACAAATGCAGTGTTTTAATGCAGTTGCCAGTGTACAGTACATCCTAAATTCAAGTGAGTTTGGGTGGCCATTGTTATAAAAAAATATTTTTGGAATTAAAATGAAAAAATTCTCAAAACAAAATAAAAGTTAATCATCTAAAGTACAGCAAAAAATATGTTATTTAGTATAATTTATAAAGCATTAATTAATATCTTGAATTAGCATTTGCTTTATATTTTCAGTTTTCATTTTAAGTTTGTTGTGTACCGTTGTCATTTTATTACTTTTTTAATATTTCTATTAAGCTTTGTATTTCAGTTTTCATTTTAGTACTTGCGCTTAAGTCAAATTAACAGATTTCTGATTTCCATATGTAGCTTTTTCCTTTAATATTTACATTACAGTACATATTCATTTTACATTTGTGTTATATTCAGCTTAATTTCAGTTAATAAAATCTTTCATAGTTTTAATGATAACAACTCTAAATGTGTCATTTTCTCACACGATAAGTGTAATAATTGTACAGTAACAATAATATGATAATAAAACACACTATTAATGAACAGGA
Source organism: Carassius auratus (assembly GCF_003368295.1). NCBI lineage: Eukaryota > Metazoa > Chordata > Actinopteri > Cypriniformes > Cyprinidae > Carassius > Carassius auratus. The sequence continues at coordinate 9,209,510 of NC_039254.1, read as the reverse complement.
AACACTCAATTTTATGCAGTATGTCTCTTCTAAAGGTACTTTGTCTGAAAAAAGGTGAGGACCCCTGATTAAGTCTAAGAAACTTAGGGATCTAGATATGTGGGTAACATGGTAAAAACTAAATTTACATGAAACCTAAAAATCAAATAAATAATAGCATGTGAAATCTGTACAATTCGAATAAAAAAAATACATGACAGAGCATAAATCTAGCATTCAGGCACTACAGAATTTGATTTTGTGACATTCATGACTTGCGGTGGCATGAAGTGGAGATGCCAGGAGTCTGGTCTATATGAAGTCACACCTGTGCATGACTCACGAGTTGTTTGAAGACTGCAGGTCTATTAGGTTGTTTACACTCATTCACATGGAGTTTCAGTTTCTCCAGGAGAGTCAATGAGACACAAAGAGGATGCAAAAACGTCCAGTGTGTTTAACATTTCTGCCGTACAGATGCTTAAATCACCAAAAGACGCTTCCTCCTCGTCCTACAGTATCTGACACTGCGGGCTCAACATGTAAACCCCACTGTATCCGCATAAACATCATGTGAAACAGCAGTGTTGATCTAAAAACATCAAAACTCAGTGTTTATAGATAATACAGTAGGTTCGCATGCTAGTAGCCTACATTAAGTATCTGTTTTTACGCGACATTCAAGTAATGTAAAGCTCATCCGAGAACACTCACAATTTCATGTTTATGTTTTATTTTAGATTGTTTATCTCGAGTGTACATGACAGTCATGCTCCGGTTTTGTCAATGGCTCAATCCTCACATCAGCAAACAGTCTAGAACGAGAACTACAGCGCTAACGTTAAATCTAACTGCCATATAATGTCGCTTCTTACCCTGTTCCTTATAGCTGTGTCTAGCTTGCTTGTCGTAGCCCCTTGGGTTAATGCTCCATAGCTGTCCTTGATGTGGTCACCCATGTATACAAGGATTGATTCAGTTTTTCCTCCAGGACTGAAGTTTTTTTTTTTTTTTTTGAGGAAGTAAGATGGCCGATGCTCGTCTGAACTCTTGTTGTGACGCAAACAGAGGTGTTACAGGCCAGCCACCATCAGGGGGCGCCAGTGTTCCGTCAGTCTTGTATATGTTATAACTTAAATTATGTTTTTAATTTTAATAAAATTAATGTTCATGAGACAGAATTGTTTAAAGGTACAGTTAACCCAAAAATATAGATTTTAGTTTTACTTTTACTTCTCAGTCACCATTCAGTCACCATTATTGTAAGGAGTAATTATCAAAGTAGTCAAAGAACAACATCATGCAGTTTTGGAAAAAAATATTGGGTTGAGCAAATTACACAACTTCAATTTTGTGTTGAATACACAGAGATAATTACAGAAATAATTTATTTTATTCATGACAAAAATGTTAACTTTTTCTAACAGTGGAATTTGCCAATGAAAATATTACATTTTAAAACAAGCAAATAACTGCATTTAAATATAACACAGCAATGTCATTTCAAACTGGAAAGTTTGATTTTAACAAACAAGGCATTTCATTTTTAAAGGGATAGTTCACCCAAGTGAAAATCCTGTCATTAATTACTCAACCTCATGTCGTTCCAAACCTGTAAGACATTCGTTCATCTTCGGAACACAAATTAAGATATTTTTGATGAAATCCGAGAGCTTTCTGAAGCTCCAATAGACAGCAAAGATCAAAAACTATCAAGGTCCAGAAACGTAGAAAGGACATTGTTAAAATAAACCACGTGACATCAGTGGTTCAATCGTAATTTCACAAAGCTACGAGAATACTTTTTGTGTGCAAAGAAAACAAAAAAATTGACTTTATCCAACAATTAGTCTCCTCCGCATTACCCTGGTGGCATACATAATATGTACGCAGATACATTGTTTAAATTCAAATCAAAGCATAAACAACATATTCACGTATATCTGATACTCTCCAAAATGGCGCTACAGGGTGACGCGTAGGAGATGAATTGTTGAATAAATTCATTATTTTTGTTTTCTTTGCACACACAAATTATTCTCGTAGCTTCGTACTCCCATATTATGATTGAACAAATGTCCTTACTACGTTCGGGACCTTTCTGGACCTTGATTGTGTTAGGATCTTAGCTGTCTATGGGAGCATCAAATAGCTATCGGTATTTATCAAAAATATCTTAATATGTATTTCAACGATGAACGAAGGTCTTACAAGTTTGGAACGACATGAGGGTGAGTAATGACAAATTTTTCATTTTTAGCTGAACTATCCCTTTAAATATTCAGAAATACAATAATTCACTCACTGCATTTTATACAACAATTTTATAATAAATAGGCACAATTACCAAACCTGATATTATGATACAAATAATGTTCTTCTTTACGATGTCTACTTGTTTTTCTGAACAGGCACCACATCCATTGGATTGTGCAGGAATTCATAAAGCTGCCTGGCGTTGCTACTACTGCCCAATACCTCACTGAGCTTTTCCTGACTAAAGGTTACTAGATCAGCCAGACAGGAAGCATGTTTTATAATGCTCTTGAAGTTTTTCACATTGACTCCAGGCATACGGAGCAAGAAATCGTGAGGGCCGGGGTTGTACAGGTCTGCTGATTCCGTCACAGTCTCTGATTCCGCAGTGACGGCCTGAGCTGTAGCAGCGTCAGGCTCCTGGCGGCCATGTTTGAGCTCCTGAAACAGCTCTGCTGTCACGTAGGGAGACGGGCACCAGAGCAGCCTCAGGCGGGGGAAATGGAGGGTGAGGAGGGTCAGTTTGGAGGTGATGTCACTGGCAGAGATCTCCTGACGAAAGTCACTGCGGGCCACCAGGGAGAAAGGCTTTGCTGGGTCAAACTCGATAAGCAGCACGGGACGGCGATAGAATCGAGTCATAGAGAGGCACTGTGTGTAGAGACGCCCACTCTGCAGGGAACCAATGAGGTCGCTGACACTTTTGCGCTCCACGCAGATCTCTGAAGTCAGTATGTAGTCGCCAACCTCTAAGGTGATGGGTTCAATGTCGAGACCCCGTTGATGAAGAAGGGAAGGAAGTTCACTGCGGAACTCCCGCATGTCAACTATGATTCGCTGAGGCTCTTTAACCTCTTCACGACCCCCTAATTGAACATATAAACCATTATTCAGCACATTACATGTTGAACTGTCAAAACCATATTGCATGAATACATCACAGAGAAGAATGAAGGTTTACCTGCTTTGCGGGTGTTTGTGGTGGCATTTGCAGGTTCCTGACTGCGGACCAGATCTAGGTTGGTGTCTTCCCTACCCTCTCTCTCTTCTGGCACAACCATGCTGGCCTTTTCCCTATTTTAAAAAGAAAACAGCAGCTTTTAAAATAAGCGGTGATACGAAAAGATAATGCAGTTGAATTTTTTTCCCTCAGATAAATAGGAAATATTGAGCTAACCTTATGAGGTACTCGAATGCTTGTTTTTCTTTGCTCAAGACTGTAAGATACCTCTGTTCCTCTGTCGAGCCTCCATATATAAGAAAATACACACTAAACATGAGGGGGAAACAATCAGGAGAGTTAAATCTATTAGATATAGATGTATTCATTATTTATTTAATATAAGAAATACTTTTTTTTTCTTCAAATAGAAATACTACTTTTAAGTAGTAAAGATGCATTAAATTCAAGTCACATTAAAAAGACATTTATAATATTATAAAACCTTCGTTTCAAATGAATGCTGTTCTTTTGAACTTTCTATTCATCAAATAATCTTTTCAAGATTTACAATAATAACAAAAAACACTTCTTAAACACCAAATCAAAATAATAGAATGATTTCTGAAGGATCATATGGCACTGAATTTTCTTTACAATTACAAAATTTGCCATTTTAAAATATATTAAAATAGAAAACGGTTATTTTAAATTGTAATAATGTGAGACAATATTACCCGTTTACTGTATTTCTGATCAAACAAATGCCATCTTGGTCAGCACAAGTTATTTCATAAATATTGTAAAAATCATACCGAGCCCAAACTTGAAGTACTATTAATTGTTTCTTAGAATATACTTTTGCTCCATGCCAATATACACACCGGAGAGGTTTTCCTGGTCTGCTGGCTTTATAAATCTCAAGCTGCCGCACAAAACTGAGTTCAGCATCATACAAAACAACAAACATGGGGTCAACTTCTTGCAACACCCGTGTCAAACTGTACGGGTCGTTGCAACCCTTCAACGGGTGAATGACAGTCAACGGCTCTTTAAGAATGCCATAGTAGTCATCTGAAGAGAGATCAAGAAGAATCTCTTCTTCTTCTTCCTCTTCCTCTTCCGCCATCCTTCCTTCATCTTCACTGTTTCCAATTATGTCCTTTTCAGCTCCATCTTCCTGCCTGACTTTTGACGGCCTCTCATTCTTTGTTAGTCTCTTTGAGCTGGCTTTGGGTTTTTTCGGCCGCCCATTTTTCCCTTTGCTCTTAGCGGAGTCCTTCTTGGGCCAGCCTTTGTCAAGCTTCAGCAAATCAGGCTGAGGATCTTCTTTTCCAATGGTGCGTGAATAAAGCCGATTCAGAAGGTGCTCTGCTCCTTTTTGGATAAATTCTTTCAGCTGAGCGCATGTCCTGTCATCACTGGCACATATCAACACACGGCCTAGTGTACAGACAACAAATTTAACTTGATGATTTGCATTTGAATGGTTATCATGAAACACTTTACTGTTAAATGGTTTTACCCGGTTCATGCTCAGAGGTGCTGTTTTCTTTCTCAATCTCCTGTAGTACCTCTGTTAGCGCTTCCCATTTTGGATTTTTTTCAAGCACAAGCTCTCTTATTGGAGGGGCTAGTTTAATACATAAATAGAAAAGATGATACTAGTATGCACGTGTATTAAAAATCTGAAACAAAGTATGTGAACACCTTTTAGAAGACAAAATATACATGTACCTAGTGCACTTTGTTTCTGGTCAGTCTCTCCGACTTTAAGTTTCTTCTTTGACTCCTGAACGCGATACACGCGACTGCGAGCATTTACAAACATCGATGTGCTCGAGTCCAAGAATAACCAACCTGATTCAGAACAGGATGAAAAAAAAAAAGAATCAGTTGAGCTTTACTGACTATAACTTGCTTCATCTTCAAAGAGTTCAAACAGAGCAGCAGATCAGCTGACTGTACCTGAATTACTACCAAAGCTTTTCTGGCTGGTTCTCAAAGACTCCAGCAGATTGAGGAAGGTGACACAGTCGTACTGAGTGAGGTAGAGAAGAAGGGTTCTTAAAATCTTCAGGTCCTGAACGAGGGATTTGGTCCTGGACCCCAGCTGATGCCACAGTGGGTCAAGATAATGACGAATTGTCTACATAAAAAAAAAAAAAAAAAAAAAAAAAAAAAAAAAAACCTTGGTCAGCAACTCACAATTTATAAGTTAATCTTTCTTTTTTGTTTTATTGCTTTCTTTTTGCTTTAAATTGTTTTGAAATAATTTCTTATTTATATTTGCCTCAGCAATACAGCACTTTTTAATAATTAAAGTGCCCCTATTTATGAAAGGTTCATATTCTGGTTTTGGGAGTTCCCAGCAACAGGTTGACATGCATGCAAGGTCAAAAAAACGTTTGGTCTCAATTTATATTAAGTGGCCTTAACTGCTCTGTACTTACGTCAAAAAATAAGTACAATGTAATTGTGTTCATATAATATTGCATGATTGTTTTACTGCTTTTGTCTTGGTTAAGGTTAGGACAGGTTTGGTGGTATGGGTAGGTTTAAGGGTGCATTAAACTGTATGGGATGGGTCAACAGTGTAGCTATAAATGTAATTACAGAAATTACAGATGTAATTTCATCCAAGTATTTTGAAAATTATAATTACAATGTAAAAACATGTATGTACACAATAAATGCATTGTATCAAATGATTAATTTAAATGTAAGTACATCATAGTTAAGGCCATCTAATATAAAGTGGGACCACACTTACACTGTTATATAATATGCATTTATTTTGTACATTACTTGCTCAACGACTCCCAAACGAGTTGGTCATACGATACATTTTTCCAAACCCCTCCTTTGCGTGACGCAAATTTGCGGTGATTGGTCCGATTGGTGATTGGTCGATTTCATTTTAATTTCATCATGTCTGTAATGCCTGATAAATCAGCGTTTGTGAGCCAGTGCTGTTTTGTGTACAGCGTTACCAGGGAAACTGACATTTTTAACGCTCCAAAAGCCACTCATAGTGGCAAAGAATGAATTTGCATTTTCATTTTTTCCAGGGTCTGTGCGTGCAACAAGTGGGCGGGCAATATGCTAATGTTTCACGTGGATGTCAACATGAGAAGGCTTAGGATTTGTTTTAAAAAAACGACTCGTTTCAATGATTCAGTGTGGACTCTTTCTTTTAAGAGACAATATATTTACACACGGTGCAGTTTCAGATTTAAAACTTTGCAGGATTTTTTCATTCACTTGTCACACAATGCATTAAAGGTAATTTTCAAAAAATCCATAATGGGGCACTTTAATTTAAGAATAAATAAAATCATTCATATATAACTATTACTTGATATAATTACCATTTAGAATATTTTTATAACTATTATAAAATAATGTAATTATTATTATTGCTGCATTTGAAATAATACTGAAACTAGTGAAAATAAAAATGTTTTTGTGTTATTGTGATTTTTTTTTTATTTTTACATAGTACAGAACAATGAATAATGTGATTTTTATACAAATAATTAAACACTATTAAAATAAATAAAAAATCTATTAATTTACATAATAGTATCATATTTTATTTATATTACATATAAATAAATATATAACAAATATACTATACACATATACATTATATTATTAAACTTTCTTTAGGGTCCAATTCTAGTTATTGACAAACCATTAACTGAGACTTTTGCCTCAAAGTTCTAATTCTCAAAGTTCTAATTGGCTGCTTGTTAACAGTTAATAAGTTAGTTGTTAATTCTAGGTATTGGGTAGAATTGGGGAAGTAGAATATGGTTATGCAGAGTATGTGCTTTATAAGTACTAATAAACAGTCAATATGTTAGTAATAACCATAGTCAATTTAAGATCAAAATTTATGGTCACAGAGTAGAAAAGAAACAAATGAATAAAATAATAAATGATTTTGTGAAATATGAAAATCAGTATTATTTATTCTTATTCTTGTATGTTGTTGGATTTTTTATTTTTAAATGTACAGTATCATCAACAGCACTATGAAATGTATTTTCTCACTTTCTCAAAGGAAGTTCCCAGGCTGTTCTCCAGAGAGAGGTCTTCTGCTTCCAGCGTGGGGTTGTAGCGCTTCAGCTCTTTCAAGCAGGCGTTCATGATGTCCAGAATAGAGCTCTGAATGGCTCTCATCGCTGGAGTCAGAGACACATGCAGCTCCACCACATCCGGCTTGTGTTTGTCCAGCGTTGTGTTTACTGATGCTTGAAATCTAGCAGATTGCAAATACACCTGTTTTATAAACAACATGCTCCAACAAAAATCATAAATACTCAGAGTAAAACAAAAAATAAAATGTCATACCTTGGCCAAAGAAAGAGCTTCTTTACAAACAGGTTTCTCATGACACGCTCGACTTTACAGAAGCCAGAAGAGAAGGATGTGGCTTTGTCAGTAAAGGCCTTGATGAACCCCGTCTTGTTTTTCTGCCGATAAAGTCTCAGAATGAAAGCCTCCTGACAAGACTCAATGATCTTATGCGCACGATACACCAGGATTCCTGTTCAAATACACATTAAGACAATTTAGTCCAGCAACACATTATTGAAAAACGTCTGCATAGCTCCACTGACCTGTTATGAGGTGAGCAGGAATTCGGTCCGTAAGGAAGTCCACCACTAGGATTCGGCTGGTCACGAAGAGAACTCCTCCTTTAGTGTACACATTGTATCTTTCATTATTATGCACATCACTGGTCACAGTCTGGGGAAGATGGCTCACCCCTTCAGCACGGAGCTGCTCTGTAAAATACTCCTTCAACAGGCAAACACATTCATCATCATTATTATTGAATCACTTTATCCTACAGACTATTGTATCATATATGATACATGAATGACAAAGGCCTCAAAAATTATGAACATGACCAAAGCTTTTTACTTTTTTTTTTAATAAGTAAAATATAATTCTAAAAACGTCCACCTTCAAGTCACAGTTTTTTTTTTTTGTATCTTTGAATTAGCAATGCCTAGCATTTAATAATATTTCTTTCCCCCCACAATTAAAACTACAGAGCTTGGCAATGAAACTAAGCATTTCAATATCATATTATGTATTATTAATAGATATCATTTAGATATATAGATTGACGAATGATATTTACAAGCGTTTTATTTAAGTAGACTGCTATATTGATTTACATTACAATCTATCAAAATTGCATCGTACCTTTCGGCCTTAGAAATAACAACACCTGCACCAAATTGCATATTTTTGCTCTGGGCAACTGAAGAAAAAAAAACTGATTGTGTTTTTCCCTTGTTATTCTCACTTACACTCAATATAAACATTTTGTCTAAAGGTTCAATAAAGCGATCCATTTCAAAAGATTCGATTTTTTTATTTATTATTATTTCATATTTTAGGCTTTACAGGCTTAAGCATAACAATGCAATGCATATAATGAAAATGTCCGTGCATGGTGTAGATTCTGTAGCCTTTCAATCAGGTTTACAACCTTTCGTATCACTTTTTACGTCATTTGCAGTACACATGAACATAGTAACATACACAAACGACATGCATAATAATTATCTCTCAGTATAACAGGATCACTCGGGCTGACCCACCTGTTCAGGAGTGGTTGTGTTTAACAGGAGCACCAGGCTGCCCTCCTCTGAATACACTCTCATGAAGTGTAAGAGAAGGCGGTCGATCCCGAGCCCCTCAGCGCTGATCAGCAGCCCGTCTGTGCTGAACAAACTCAGAAACATCTCTGTCTCATACTCCAGCAACGGGCTCGCCATCTTTACGAACGATTTACTGAAATAATTGAATAGATTTTTTACGTGCTGGAATAACGCGAACGTTACTGGTTCATGATTTCATAGTTCTACCAGTTCTACTCCCTTTTACCAGGACGAACTAAAGAATTGGCCTTCCATTTAACGTCTATTTTTTTGGCAGTAGTACACACAAAATCACAGAACTGAGCAAACCCGTTTTTTTTAAGCTATATCATAATCCTTGGCTTTAGATAAGTTTGGTTTACTCGGCTTCGTTACAGTTTCAAAAAGGCATATTGTGTCACGTGACGTCGCAGAGTTTAGAACGTTAATTTCAAATGGCGCCACCTGCGGCACTGGAGGTGCAACACAAGCCCAAGCAACAGCAGTAATTTCGTGCAATTTCGTGATTTACGTTCAGGTTATTAAAAATGGATAGTATACTTCACTTAAAATGTACTCCTGTTCATGCATGAACGTTAAACGCTTGTGCATAAAGAAAAACACTTCAGTTGCTTCTGGCTTCCTGTTTTTACAACAAACGCATTGATTTTATTTTTAACTTTTGGATATTTATATATTTTTTTAAACTGGAGTGGCTCAACTGTTCAACTGCTATCGTGTATGGAATCGCATTATTAAAACAATGACTTGTTACATGTTTATGTCACAAAGATGTCTAATTTATAAAATTTACCTTACTACTAAGGCTACTAAGTCATAAAGAGATAAAAAGTCACAATTGTGACATATTAAATCATCATTATGAGATGAAGTAGAAAATATTAGATTAAAATTGAATTATGATTTCATAGTTAGCCAATGTCTTTCATCTAATTTCAACTTACTTTTATGTTAACCTATCATTTTCATGTCTAATGTTTCTTATAAATAGCCTTCTATCCCACCAATTCACCAGATGTGTTTATAGTTAGTAAGCTATTTATTGTATTTCTCACAGCTAGGCTAAAAATCTATCCAGTAAATAGCATAATATTTCAGCACAGCTCAGTTATGTACTGTATTGTACATAGTTCTGTATATTGCACATATTGCACACAGTAACACACTCATATTGCACCTACACACACTCATATGTCTTAAAACTGTACATACAACATTTACTACAAACCTACTGTATTGCATTCTATTGTATTGTATTCTATTCTGTGCAGAATGCTGCAGAAGCCATGAATCACTATAGTGGGTGCATTGCTACTCAGTGTCCTTGAGAGAGCAGTAGAGCACTTCTGTGTGGAGTGCTGCTGAAGAAGTGTTTATCACAGTTTAAGTGGGGCATGCTTAAAAATAAATAGGAAATGGATTTTAAAGGTCTATTATAAAGAATACAAAATGTACGAGGATGTTTTTATGCATAATCTTCATTTATTTATTTATTTGCGTTTAGAGAAAATAGAGAGAAAATAATTTTAATATTGCTATCAACATAATTATACAAAAATATTCTGTAGCAAATACACAAAATCTATGCAAACAGATGCATTAGTTGGAAACTCACCATATCAAACAGCTGCAGTTGTTTTCAGGATTCCATGCCTCTAGGACACATTTATGAATGTGAACTGCTATACGACACTGCTGTTTAAACCCAAACCAGCTCCAACGCACAGCATGTTATCCACTCTTTAAATGTAAAGGTCTACAGCACTTTAGCTTTCAACATAGACACATATTCAAAAAAGAGTGAAACTGTGGATTCCTAGTCTCCATCTCTCAAGGTTATGTTCAAAAATCTTAAGTGCATCATTCTGTCGCTCTGATGCTTTCATTATTTATTTGGCTTATTTGCTAAAATGAATAGAAAGTGAAAAATCATGTACAGAGTGTATCTCAGTAAGCCCTTAAATCATCGAGTGCTCCGGTTTCTGGTTTGAAATTAAACCCAAGGTACCTCAAATAACATGAAAGAGCACCACTTGTTCATTCATTGTGTCTGTGACTGAAAGGGGGGAAAAAATCGAGAGACCTGCTTGTTTTTTGAGGTCACGCTCTGACTAAGCACTTAAGGAGAGGGAGCCCTAATGGTGGAAGTAAGAGAAAGCAGGATGAACCTTTTATTCTGCCTGGTTCAAAGTTTAATATGAGTCTTTCTCAAACATCACCATGTCAGGAAGGATAAGGTTAGATGGAGATCTAGAAGAAGCAAACAAACACTCATCCCAAGCAGTATAGTGGAGCATTGCAGGGACTGGGCATGTCAAGAAGCATATGAGATTAATGGAGGCAGGAAAAGGCAACGGCTCAGAGAGCAGCTGGATTTTAGCAGTCTTTTCAAAGGGTGACATTAGGTGCGCTGCTTAAACAGCGTTATGTCAGTGAATCATTAGAACAAGTCCAAATGTTCAGCTCACTGTAAACGGCTCCTGCTCTGCCTCTTTAACCCGGTGAAGGCTGACATATGAAATAACAGTCTTTTTTTTTTCTTAATGGAATTCATTATTGAATCTTTCTTCTTCTTTTTTTGAGTATCATATGTTTTGTTTATATTATGATATAAGAGAATATCTGAGAGTGTCTGCTCATATCTGAGAAGGAAAAACACCAAACTGAGCAAAAGTATGCAATTTGATGCAATAGCTGATATTTATATATCCAAAAAACAGAACAAAAACGATTTGATTTACTTGTAAATCTTTGTAATCTTTACAACAGTATAGCAGACTAAATGCACAAAATGGATCTAAATATCAGTTACTCTGTATCTCAAAATAATATGGTATACTTAGCATCCTTAGTTTTACGATTAATGTTCTGTAGTTTTTATTATGGGTCCAAACATATACCACCATGATTATGAGATATACAAATCAACGTTGCTCAAAAACCTGATGTATCATATTTGACACTCACATTTGAACATAATAAAAAAAAAAAAATGTATATGGATAGTCAAGTACAGTTAGTCCAGTTTTCATCTTGAAATATTACTATAACAATACAAAATTTATTTTGTTTAACATAAAAGGGGACATTTTTATAATTAAACTACAAGGCCTTTTACTTGTTTTAAAAAAGTATAAGATTATACTGTAAAATTGTATATGTATAGTATTCCCCTACTATATACGGTGAAAAGCTGTACTATACCGTATTATACTGTTTTTGCAAGTGAAAAAGACTGTTTAATTGACAGTGAATAACTGTCAATTGATATTTCCAGAATTCCCTGCATTACATTTTAGTTTGATGTTTGTTTGTTTTTTTTGTTTTTTTTAAATAACTGTTTCTTCTTCGTTTTTTTTTTTTTTCATATCAGTTTTGTATATTAGGGCTGTATATTACACCTATATCTTGTTAAATAATTGTTAATTACATTATTTCAGATGTGTATTTATTACCACGATGGTGTTTAGTTGTTTGTGTGAAAGACACTGTGCACCTTCTACAGTATATAATATTATAAAAAAAAACTGCTTGTGATGGGGTTTGGTTCGTCATGTGACTTTCTTATCACCACCTGCATTTGGTGGTTATCAGTGTATTACAAAGGTACAAAACACATTTCAGTACTTCAACATACTAGTATTTTAGGGTATTTAATTGTAAATTTAAGTTAAAACTGTAAAACCTAAATTGTTAAATTCCAGGAACCACAGCTGCCTTTTTTTTCACCGTAATGTACTTTTTTTTTCAGTGTATAATTGTGTACAACAGGCTTTTCAGCAAGTTTTGATAAATTTGAGGCCTTAGAAATGTACGTCCCCCATCAACCTTGAACGCCACTCTCTTGTGAACACTTGTACAACAGTCAGCAAAAGCTAGAGATAACAGTTTGTAAGGGTTTAAATATGGACATTTTTCTTACACAAACGCATCGATTCACTACAGGTGGCTTTATCAATCCCCAGGTGTCATGTGGAGTACTTTATGGATTTATGCACTTTATTGGACTTCTATTGGACTATTGGATCTCAACAGTTATTCACTGCCATTATAAAGCTTCTTTTATATATAACTCTGAAAAAAGAAACTGATATAAACTAGGATGACTTGTAGGTAAGTAAATAATGTGGTAATTTTAATTTTTGTGTATTAATTAACGCTTTAAAAGATCGTTCATTATGTCATAATTTCATGTTGCACCAAACCTGTAAACATAAAAGACAATATTGTTACATTTAATTATAAGGACACATTTTCAAAACATCTTTTTACGCTGAAAAAAAGTCATACAGGTTCGGAAAGACATGAGGGTGAGTATATGATGACAGACTTAATTTTTGGGTGAACATTCACCCAAATTTTGAACATTAAGTGTTCAGATGTGTGGTCATATGTTGGAGCAGTGAGGTTTCGGATAGATTGTGAATTAGTTGAAGGCATATAGCACCTTCAAGGCAAAGCCTACCACAAATTAGATTAAAGTCACCAAGGTACATGACTAACACTGCAGGATATTTGGTTTGCAAACACCAAATGAAGTTACAGTGAGAAAAGTGTAAGCCTGATGAAGTAAACTCAAAAACCACAGAGGGAACATTCTTGAGGGAATTTAAAGCTTCAAGGATACAAAATAAACGGGCTAGTTACATGATAAATGATCTTTCAGTAATGTAAAGTGTCTGGGGAAAATCAAACTTTGCGACTTCACTGCTGATGTCTCACATTTAAAAACGCACTGCTGTGAGTCACCAGAAAATGCATTTTAACAGAACAAATAATAACAGAAAATATTTTGCGGTTGAAAGTGGAAACACATTTCATATTTTACAAAATTACTACAGCTGCTCCATTTGATCAGACAGTTTTTGTGCCAGTGAATTTAAAAATGGAGCTCTTATTGTTGAAACCAAACTGCAGTGTGGCTAATAAATCTAAAGGTGCTTTAAATAAATAAATAAAATAGCCCCATTTTGCAATTCCCTTTAATCCAAATATATAAATATCATGTGTAATAATCTAACTGAAGCAGAGGATGAAAATCAAGGCTGCCCGGTGTGAGAAAATGTGCTGGCAGATTATCCGCATTAGCATTCTTACTGGATGTTAAAAGAACCAGTAAAAAGGGATTAATGTTCACGTACAATAGATACCTTCTGTAAGTAGTTTCTATGCTAAAAAATAAGTTGAAATTCTAATTAAAGAAACAAAAGAGGCATAAACAAGACAAGGTCATATGTGAGGTCACACAACCCATGGCATTATGTATGAGAAACCTTCTTATTTTTTTTTTAAGTGAAGCATCTCAATCCATCTAAAATGACTAGGGTTTTCTAGTCTTATTTAGAGAGGTATTTATAGGCCAAGTCGTTTTACAATGCCAATGAGGCATCTTAATGATGTAGTGTGTGTCTGCGTCTCTTTGCTAATGTGCCCTCCACCTCACTGCATAATGAAAATGACTTTGTTACAATCCAACTCCACTGAAATAGCTTGCACAGATGGACAGACTGTACAGAAATCTGTCAAAGTCTGTGTGAGGGTTGACTGACAAGTGTTGGCTTGTGGAAAGTTCTTGCTTCAAACTTTTGGACCCTTTATTTCGCTTATTGGAAAAGTGGGAAATTTAGGCGTGGGTTGGCTGAATGGGAATGCTCGTGGATGGCCTTTAACAGGTTTTAAGCCGCCTTTTCATTAACTCTTGACATGTGTATAGTTTAGTAGCAAGAACTTAACAATGAGTGACATTCATTTTAAATAAAGCAATGGCCAACATTGTCTGGTTTTGTGCTGCCAACACAAACCGTTTAAAATAAAGCGTTAGTATAAATGTTATTGCAACTCACGGTGGTGTTTCATTCCTGAGTGAAGCAGCATTTTTCAATGAAACAGTTAAGTGAATGATTAAATCACTCATATTACTCATTAGTCACTCATTTTATCCCTATACACTCAAAAAAATACACTGGGTCAGTACATTTTCAAAAGGTGCTAATATGTATAATTTAGCAGTAAATAAGGTACAAAGATGTACCTTTTAGCTTTTGCCCCTTGTATTGAGTATTGTGACAGTGCACCTTTTTTATGAGATTGTAAATGAATCAGCATTTTTGAATGAATCTAAGGGAATTAGTCAGTGATTCTCTCATAAAGACACTCATGAATCAACGTTTAGTTGAATTAGTTGAACGAATAACTCATAAAGACATTCACTTGCAGAGTTGCTGCCACCTTCTGCCGTGTAGATGTACCCTGCAGAAAAACTCACAGAAAAATACCCCATTGCAGATTCAGACAAACTGATTTATTTAATATTAAATTAAATCCTGTCTACTTTTCTGATTGGTCTAGTATTCTGGAATTAACTGTTGAATAAAGGATAGTTTACACTTCAATATAGCAGCTAAGATAAAGCCAGTTTTGGCTGTTCGGCAGGTGGTTATTATCAGTGGTTTATATGTCAGGCTGTTGATGCCCTGTGATTTACTCAGTGTAGGAGTTCATTCTGCTGTGTGAAGAAAACCAACCTGCTAAATGTCAAATGTCCTCCTGATCCAAGACTGAATTCGTCTTCATGCTATGCTGCTTGTCCATGTGAGAATCAACCGGGCTGGGCAAGAAAAACTGTGCTTTACAAACTGACCAATGGCCTATTTCTATAAGAAACCTGAATTTCTATAACAGAAACCTGTGTATCTCTTTACAGCTGACTTACTGTGACATATCCAAATTATCAATGTCAGAACAGAGGCCATTACTACGGTGTAGTCACTGACCTGGACAAATCGTATTATGTTGTACATCCTTGAGTACTGCATGCTATTTTAGAGTGACATGCTGATTACTTGCCCTCGGGCTTGAGATCAGAACAAAAAGCACAGGAAGATGCTTTCAATATACAAGAGCTGCTCCAGGAAGAAGCTGGAGAGAAAATAAGGTAACATGACAAGGGACATCTTATGTCTAGGTTCACTGAGTCAGGTCTGTGCAGTGAGCTGCTAGCAATGGGAAAGATTGTTTTGTGTAATGGAGGAAAAGTTGGTGTGGTATTTTTTCTGTCAATGATTCTTTTAGTGATTTTTTGTTTTGTTGACCATTTGATGCTGTCACTTTAGTTATCTCGACTGAAGTAAAATATAATTAAAAATATAAAAATTCCTTGAGCCATACCAGCTGAATTTTTTTTTTTTTGTATCACTGATTCATAACGAGGTTGTCACTCGAATGATCTTTATTGTACTTGTTCCATTAACATATCACTACAAATCAAATATTTCTGCTTTTTAAATAAAATACGTTAAATGTTTTTATTTCCAGTATTTTCTTTATAGTCTTGAGTCTGATTCAAACAGCTGACTGTGAATCTTTTTGACTATCTGATTAAAAACACACAAGCACAAGGTTTTTCTAACTGTTGTCAGTGGCAACTAGATTTTAAATGATTCCTGCTAAATTTGTGTGAATTTTATTTGTAGTCTGGAGCCCTGAATTTATAACCAAAAGATCTTTAAATGAAAAGCTAAATTGTAAAAACAGAAACAAAGCATTACATTTTTCAATTAGTTTTACTGTAGTTTGAATTATAATACTGAAATATGACAGTATATAACATTTTAAATCTAATTTAAAAAGATAGTTCACCCAAAAATGAAAATTAGTCTATATTTTACTCACCCTTAGGTTATCCTAGGCATATCAGACATTCCTCTTTCAGACAAACACAATCGCTGTTATATAAAAAATTGTCCTGGCTCTTCCAAGCTGTAAATGAATGGTGCCCCTGTTTTTTGAAGCTGAAAAAAGTGCATCCATCCTTCATAAAACTACTCCACATGGCTCCAGGGTGTTAATAAAGGCTTTCTGAAGTGAAATGATGCATTAGTGTTTGAAAAATATAGATTTAAAAAAATGTACTGTATAAACTGTAATCTCCAGCTTCTGGTCTCTCAAGCAGGCGTGTTCACAACAAGGTGTTGGAGCGTATGATGTAGGCGTAGCGGAAGATGCTTCAGGGAGAAGAGTGTAGTCTTGTGAGAACCAAGTTTTGTTTACAGCATAGGGAAGAAGACATGTGAACTACAGTACATCTGTAGTTTGTTCTGCAGCAGCCTTCTCCATTTTGCAGAGTTCCTGGTCGGTATACTCCTGTTCAAAAAAATATGGCTGGGCAATATTTTTTTCGTTTTCTCCTCTGTGCTTCCGTGTCCGTCACTCTCTTCCCGAAGCTTATGTTGCGTCTTCCGCTGTGCACAAATGCTGGAGATTACAGTGTAAAAAAAATAAAATCTATATTTTTCTTAAACTAATGCATCGTTTCGCTTCAGAAGGCCTTTATTAACTCCCCAGAGCCGTGTAAGGGAAACCGGTCAATTTAGCTCAAAGGGATTCATTTAGGATTTTAAAGGGAATTTGGACAGAATCACTGTTTTACGGCTGATAACTGAGACGGCCAGCGATTCATTGAACGAGTCATATAACATCGACTCAGCAATGGATAATATCCAGAATATAGAGAAAACACTATTAATTAGCAAGTAACAGGATACTTCTCCTGTCAATATGAATAAGGCTTTATTGATAAATCTAAGACATAAACTAATCTAACATATAAGCACACGCACTCACACATTCACACAAGTTGCAGGAAGATAGAAAGTTAGGGAAGAATGAGTTTAAGAGAATGAAAATGTGAAATCCCAAGTTTACAGCCATACATGAAATTGCATAGACATGAACAACCATCAATCACTTAATTAACCCTTGCATTGAGTTACTCAATGAGGTTACAATTATATCAGATGGGCTAACCCAGTTCAGCTCAGAGTCTGGGGGTAAGTTACTTGCATTGCATTTGTAAAGGGGGTTCTGTCAGGGTTCTGTCACTTCAGGTTAGTAGTGTTCATGGTTTTGTGACAGAGCCCTGATACTCTCCTCATGTTATTGTTTTCATGTGAGCGCGCGGCTTCGAGACCGCTCGAGCTGTGCGCTCTTGTCTGCGTGTCCTGTTTCATGTTGGAGCGTGGTGTTCGGATCCCGGCACTCATGTCTTGCTGAGTTTCGGTTTCGTGTCGGGGACCGAGCACTCGCGCTCCATGTTCTGTTTTATTGTGGCATTGTTGCACACAGCTCGAGTTATCGGCTGTGTGCTTGTTATATTTTGTCTTGTGCTGTCGCACGCAGCTTAGTTTTTACTGGCTGCGTGCTGTCTTGTGTGAACACGCGGGTTATGAGCTTGCTCATTAGCTGCGTGTTTGTGTCCGATTCGAGCACATGGCTTGCGATTGGTTTGCTGGCCATGTGCTTGTGTTTTTTGTTTTGTGTGAGCACATGGCTTTTGTCTTCGTTCCTATGTGCCATGTGCTCTCGTCAATTGTCTTGACCCCTCCCATCTTGTTACCTGATTATTGATATAATTTTCCCCACACGTGTTCCCTCGTTAACCTCCTCATTAGCTCCCTATTTATTGCCCTTGTGTTTGCAGTCTGGTTGCGAGTTCGTCGTCGAATCTTTGTCTGTGTATGCCTTGCCTTGCCTTGCCTTGCCTTGCCTTGCCTTGCCCAGTCAAGTTAGTCTGTTTTCCCCCACGGGGTAGTTTTTGTTTGTTTGTTTTATTTGTATTGCTATTAAAGAGCCCTCTCTCTGCATCTTTGAGTCCTCGCCTCATCCCTCTACCCAAAACCCTGACAGTACGAACTCGCCAGTATGAGGACTCAGCGGAGGAAGGGTTTGCACTGTCCACCAGCCTCCACTCTCTCCAGCCCCCACTATCAGCGCATGCTCCAGTTCAAGACTTTGGTCTCTCTCCATCAACAAGGGACTGGTGTGAGGGATTTTGCCCTGGAGTTCAGTGGGACTGCAGAGGGATTGGAGGTCAATGATGCGGCCCTCAAGGACCTCTTCAATTACGCCCTTGATGAGCCTCTCAGCTGGTGGAGTATGAGGGGGCTGGACCACCTGTCGTTTGGGGAATTTGTGGAGTTCTTGGCACGTTCCCCAGCTAAGGAGGTGGCAGCGCCCCCAGAGGAGCCTGTTGAGGCTGCAGCGCCCCCAGAGGAGCCTGTTGAGGCTGCAGCGCCCCCAGAGGAGCCTGTTGAGGCTGCAGCGCCCCCAGAGGAGCCTGTTGAGGCTGCAGCGCCCCCAGAGGAGCCTGATGAGGCTGCCGCGCCCCCAGTAGTGGCCGACGACATTTCAGTGCCCCAGTCTCGGAGACGGAGGAGAAGGAAAAGGAGAAAGACTTCCCCCATCCCACATGGCCTGGAGGCCATTCAGGAGCCCACTGCTGGCCTGGAGGCCATCCCAGTCATGCCCAAGCTCTCTGCCCTGCCGGCGCCTCCCAAGCTCCTTGCCCTGCCGGCGCCGCCCAAGCTCCTTGCCCTGCCGGCGCCGCCCAGTCTCCTTGCCCTGCCGGCGCCGCCCAGTCTCCTTGCCCTGCCGGCGCCACCCAGTCTCCTTGCCCTGCCGGCGCCGCCCAGTCTCCTTGCCCTGCCGGCGCCGCCCAGTCTCCCTGCCCTGCCGGCGCCGCCCAGTCTCCTTGCCCTGATGCCGGCTCTGTTTAAGCTCCTTGCCCTGATGCCGGCTCTGTCTAAGCTCCCTGCCCTGATGCCAGCTCTACCCCTGAGGAGTGCCTTGCCGGCTTTGCCCTCCCTATCCGTCGGGGTCCCTGTTTGGCTGGAGGCCTCCTGGTCTCTCCGTCTGGTTCCACCCTGGTGGTCTGCCGGGGTTCCTGTTTGGCCGGATCCTTGCTGGTTCGTTCCTCCGGATCCGCCCTGGTGGTCTGCCGGGGTTCCTGTTTGGCCAGATCCTCGCTGGTTCGTCCCTCCGGCTCCGCCCTGGTGGTCTGCCGGGGTTCCTGTTTGGCCGGATCCTCGCTGATCCGTCCCTCCGGCTCCGCCCTGGTGGTGTGCCGGGGTTCCTGTTTGGCCGGATCCTCACTGGTTCGTCCCTCCGGCTCCGCCCTGGTGGTCTGCCGGGGTTCCTGTTTGGCCGGATCCTCCTTGGTCCGTCCCTCCGGCTCCACCCTGGTGGTCTGCCGGGGTTCCTGTTAGGCCGGATCCTCGCTGGCTCATCTCTCCGGTTCCACCCTGGCCCACTGCTGGGACTCCTGTACTGCCTGAGCCTCCTTGGCTCAGCCCTCCCTCCCCTCCCTGGTCTCTTTTATTAACTTATTAGGTTTTTCTTTTTGCTTGACTGGGCCCCCTTCCCTCCCTCCCCTATTTTGTTTGTATTTTGATTTCCATGTCTTGTGTTCTGTTGTGTACCAGGTTTGTGTTGCCATGCCTGTTCTGTCTTGTTCCTGTCTAGTTTTTGGATGTTCCATGTTAGGGACGCCAGGTGGCGTCCCTTTTGAGGGAGGCTAGTGTCAGGGTTCTGTCACTTCAGGTTAGTAGTGTTCATGGTTTTGTGACAGAGCCCTGATACTCTCCTCATGTTATTGTTTTCATGTGAGCGCGCGGCTTCGAGACCGCTCGAGCTGTGCGCTCTTGTCTGCGTGTCCTGTTTCATGTTGGAGCGTGGTGTTCGGATCCCGGCACTCATGTCTTGCTGAGTTTCGGTTTCGTGTCGGGGACCGAGCACTCGCGCTCCATGTTCTGTTTTATTGTGGCATTGTTGCACACAGCTCGAGTTATCGGCTGTGTGCTTGTTATATTTTGTCTTGTGCTGTCGCACGCAGCTTAGTTTTTACTGGCTGCGTGCTGTCTTGTGTGAACACGCGGGTTATGAGCTTGCTCATTAGCTGCGTGTTTGTGTCCGATTCGAGCACATGGCTTGCGATTGGTTTGCTGGCCATGTGCTTGTGTTTTTTGTTTTGTGTGAGCACATGGCTTTTGTCTTCGTTCCTATGTGCCATGTGCTCTCGTCAATTGTCTTGACCCCTCCCATCTTGTTACCTGATTATTGATATAATTTTCCCCACACGTGTTCCCTCGTTAACCTCCTCATTAGCTCCCTATTTATTGCCCTTGTGTTTGCAGTCTGGTTGCGAGTTCGTCGTCGAATCTTTGTCTGTGTATGCCTTGCCTTGCCTTGCCTTGCCTTGCCTTGCCTTGCCTTGCCCAGTCAAGTTAGTCTGTTTTCCCCCACGGGGTAGTTTTTGTTTGTTTGTTTTATTTGTATTGCTATTAAAGAGCCCTCTCTCTGCATCTTTGAGTCCTCGCCTCATCCCTCTACCCAAAACCCTGACAGGTTCCCTTTGTTGTCATCGAAAAGGGGGTTTCCAAAATTGCTGGTTGACTGGGAGATCAGGAGTCGTTAAAGTTACGTCTTGGGAGGCCTGTGATTGTGAGTTGTCTGAAGATGTGGAGTTGTGGGCTGGTTGTAGTTTTAGGCAGGTACTTGAGGTCAGACTCTGAGACACGGCGTTACAAAACTTAACTCAGAACACAAAACTCTCAACGGAAAAGAAAAGAAATTAAAGCTGCAAGCAGCGATGAACGGGCCCTCGCACCCGGGCTCACCGCCATCGTGTGGCTTTAGTAAAAAGGTGAACGTTGAGAAATATGCATTTAATGTCCTAAATATAAGTGGAATATATCAAAGTATATCCCATATATGTGCCAATCTTACCGTTGCCAGCAGGTGGCGCTATCATTATAATGGAATATTGGCCTTCAGATGTGTTCAGGCCAGGACTCTTATCAAACATGTGAAGTTTGGGGAAGACTGAACATTTTATACTTGAGTTACAACAACTTCTCTTGCTGTGGCAAGACATCAAATTTTGTCATGGCGCCATGGAAACGCCCTTTAACAAAAACTCAAGATCTCCAAAAGTTAACATTGCACAGGCATTTAGATTAGACTGACCACAAAATATATGTTAATCTCAAAAAAATAATAGGAGTAGTTTGTCGCAGCGTAAAACATGTCACTTCCTGTTGCCAATAGGTGGCGCTATGACTATAACTGAATGTGGGCATGTAAAACTGTTAAGGGCAGAAGTTTTTTCTAACATGTGAAGTTTGGGGCAGATTGGACATTGTATGTCTGAGTTACAGCAACTTCCTTTTTCATGGCGAAACATCGAAATTTGTCAGGCCACCATGGACACGCCCTTTAACGAAATCTAAAGATCTTCGCAATTTAACATCGCAAAGGGCTTAAGATTACACTGACCAGGTTTGGTGTTGATCTGAATAAATCTCTAGGAGGAGTTCGTTAAAGTACAACCCCTGAAAATGGCAAAAACAACGCCAGTTTTGCAGAGAAAATTCTAAATAACCGACTTCCTGTTGAGATTCGGATTTCGTACCAAGAGACTTTTTTGTAGGTATTGGTGTGTTACATGTGTATACCGATTTTTGTACATGTACGTGAAACATAGCTCGAGGCGCACTCTGTTGAAAGTGTATAGGTGGCGCTATCGAGCCATTTTGCCACACCTGATGGAATTTTGGCCTTCAGATGTGTTCAGGCCAGGACTCTTATCACACATGTGAAGTTTGGGGAAGATCGGACATTTTATGCCTGAGTTATAACATCTTTTATTCCCATGGCGAGACATCGAACTTCGTGACAGCGCCATGGACACGCCTTTTAACGAAAACTCAAGATCTTCACAACTTAACATCGCACAGGCCTTTAGATTAGACTGACCACAAAAAATACATTGATGTCATAAAATTTCTAGGAGTAGTTCATCGCAGTGTAAAATATGTCACTTCCTGTTGCCAATAGGTGGCGCTATGACTATAACTGAATATGGGCATGTCAATCTGTTCAGGTCAGGAGTTTCATCAAACATGTGAAGTTTGGGGCAGATTGGTCATTGTATGTCTGAGTTATAGCAACTTCCTGTTTCATGGCGAATCATCGAAATTCGCCAGGCCACCACGGACACGCCCATTAACGAAAACTCAAAAGCTTCGCAATTTAACATCGCAAAGGCCTTCAGATTAGGCATACCAAATTTGGTGTTGATCTGAATGAATCTCTAGGAGGAGTTCGTTAAAATACAACGCATGGAAATGACAAAAATGACACAAAATTTGCTCATAATATTAGTAATAACCGACTTCCTGTTGGGTTTCGGATTTTGCTCCAAGAGACTTTTTTGTAGGTATTGGAGAGTTACATGTGTATACCGATTTTCATACATGTACATGAAACGTAGCTCGAGGCGCACACCGTTGAACGTGTATAGGTGGCGCTGTTGAGCCATTTTGCCACACCCACTTCTGAAACCCATATCAGACGTAAATTTTCGCCAGTTCTGAGGTGTGTGCAAAGTTTCATGACTTTTCGAGCATGTTTAGGCCCTCAAAAATGCGATTCATTTTGGAGAAGAAGAATAATAATAATAATTAAAGCTGCAAGCAGCGATGAACGGGCCCTCGCACCCGGGCTCACTGCCATCGTGTGGCTTTAGTAAAAAGGTGAACGTTGAGAAATATGCATTTAAACTCATAAATATAAGTGCAATATATCAAAGTTTATTCCATATGTGTGCCAATCTTCCTGTTGCCAGCAGGTGGCGCTATCGTTATAATGGAATATTGGCCTTCAGATGTGTTCAAGCCAGGACTCTTATCACACATGTGAAGTTTGGGCAAGATCGGACATTTTATGCCTGAGTTATAACATCTTTTATTCCCATGGCGAGACATCGAACTTCGTCATGGCGACATGGACATGCCTTTTAACAAAAACTCAAGATCTTCACAACTAAACATCACACAGGTCTTTAGATTAGACTGACCACAAAAAAGACATTGATGTCATAAAATTTCTAGGAGTAGTTTGTCACAGTGTAAAATATGTCACTTCCAGTTGCCAATAGGTGGTGCTATGACTATAACTGAATATTGGCATGTAGATCTGTTCAGGTGAAGAGTCTTATCAAAAATGTAAAGTTTGGGGCGGATTGGACATTGTATGTGTGAGTTATAGCACCATCATTTTTCATGGCGAATCATCGAAATTTGTCAGGCCGCCATGGACACGCCCTTTAACGAAACCTCAATTCCTTCGCAATTTAACATGGCAAAGGGCTTTAGATTACACTGACCAAGTTTGGTGTTGATCTGAATAAATCTCTAGGAGGAGTTCGTTAAAATACAACCCCTGAAAATGACAAAAACAACACCAATTTTGCAGGGAAAATTAAAAATAACCGACTTCCTGTTGGGATTCGGATTTCGTACCAAGATACTTTTTTGTAGCTATTGGTGTGTTACATATGTTTACCGATTTTCGTACATGTATATGACATGTAGCTCGAGGCGCACTCCATTGAAAATGTATAGGTGGCGCTATCGAGCCATTTTGCCACACCCAATGGAATATTAGCCTCCAGATGTGTTCAGGTCAGTACTCTTATCAAACATTTGAAGTTTGGGCAAGATCTGATATTTTATGACTGAGTTACAACAACAACTACTCCCATGGCGAGACATCGAACTTTGACATGGCGCCATGGACACGCCCTTTAACGAAAACTCAAGATCTTCTCAATTTAACATCGTACAGGCCTTTAGATTAGACTGACGACAAAAAAGACATTGATGTCAAAAATTTCTAGGAGTAGTTTGTCGCAGCGTAAAATATGTCACTTCCTGTTGCCAATAGGTGGCGCTATGACTATAACTGAATATGGTCGTGTCAAACTGTTCAGGACAGGAGACTCAGCAAACATGTGAAGTTTGGGGCAGATTGGTCATTGTATGTCTGAGTTATAGCAACTTCCTGTTTCATGGCGAATCATCGAAATTCGCCAGGCCGCCACACACAGGCCCTTCAACGAAAACTCAAAAGCTTCGCAATTTAACATCGCAATGGCCTTTAGATTAGGCATACCAAATTTGGTGTTGATCTGAATTAATCTCTAGGAGGAGTTCGTTAAAATACAACGCATGGAAATGACAAAAATGACACAAAATTTGCTCATAATATTAGAAATAACTGACTTCCTGTTGGGTTTCGGATTTTGCTCCAAGAGACTTTTTTGTAGGTATTGGAGAGTTACATGTGTATACCGATTTTCATACATGTACATGAAACGTAGCTCGAGGCGCACACCGTTGAACGTGTATAGGTGGCGCTGTTGAGCAATTTTACCACACCCACTTCTGAAACCCATATCAGACGTAAATTTTCGCCAGTTCTGAGGTGTGTGCAAAGTTTCATGACTTTTCGAGCATGTTTAGGCCCTCAAAAATGCGATTCATCTTAGAGAAGAAGAATAATAATAATAATAATAATAAACGGAGCAATTCCAAGAGGGTCCTCACACCATCGGTGCTCGGGCCCTAATTAAAGCTGCAAGCAGCGATGAACGGGCCCTCGCACCCGGGCTCACCAGCAGCGAGTGGCTTTAGTTAATAGGTGAACGGTGAGAAATATGCGTTTAAACTCATAAATATAAGTAGAATATATCAATGTTTATTCCATATATGTGCCAATCTTCCTGTTGCCAGCAGGTGGCGATATCATTATAATGGAATATTGGCCTTCAGATGTGTTCAGGGCAGGACTTTTATCGAACATGTGAGGTTTGGGGAGGATTGGACATTTTATGCCTGAGTTACAACAACATCCTATTTCATGGCGAAACATCGAAATTTGTCAGGCCGCCATGGACACGCCTTTTAACGAAACCTCAAGATCTTCGCAATTTAAGATCGCAAAAGGCTTTAGATTACACTGACCAAGTTTGGTGTTGATCTGAATAAATATCTAGGAGGAGTTTGTTAAAGTACAACCCCTGAAAATGGCCAAAACAACACTAATTTTGCAGAGAAAATTCGAAATAACTGACTTCCTGTTGGGATTCGGATTTCGTACCAAGAGACTTTTTTGTAGATATTGGTGTGTTACATGTGTGTACCGATTTTTTGTACATGTACGTGAAACATAGCTCGAGGCGCACTCCGTTTAAAGTGTATACGCACTCCGTTTAAAGTGTATAGGTGGCGCTATCGAGCCATTTTGCCACACCCGGTGGAATATTGGCCTGCAGATTTGTTCAGGCCAGGACTCTTATCACACATGTGAAGTTTGGGGAAGATCGGACATTTTATGCCTGAGTTATAACATCTTTTATTCCCATGGCGAGACATCGAACTTCGTCGCGGCGCCATGGACACGCCTTTTAACAAAAACTCAAGATCTTCACAACTAAACATCACACAGGTCTTTAGATTAGACTGACCATAAAAAAGACATTGATGTCATAAAATTTCTAGAAATAGTCTCTCACCGTGGAAAATATGTCACTTCCTGTTGCCAATAGGTGGCACTATGACTATTACTGAATATTGGCATGTAAATCTGTTCAGGTCAAGAGTCTTATCCAACATGTGAAGTTTGGGGCAGATTGGACATTGTATGTCTGAGTTACAGCAACTTCCTTTTTCATGGCGAAACATCGAAATTTGTCAGGCCGCCATGGACCCGCCCTTTAACGAAACCTCAAGTCCTTCGCAATTTATTATCGCAAAGGGCTTTAGATTACACTGACCAAGTTTGGTGTTGATCTGAATAAATCTCTAGGAGGAGTTCGTTAAAGTACAACCCCTGAAAATGGCAAAAACAACGCCAATTTTGCAGAGAAAATTCAAAATAACCGACTTCCTGTTGGAATACGGATTTCGTACCAAGAGACTTTTTTGTAGGTATTGGTGTGTTACATGTGTATACCGTTTTTTGTACATGTACGTGAAACATAGCTCGAGGCGCACTCTGTTGAAAGTGTATAGGTGGCGCTATCGAGCCATTTTGCCACAACTGATGGAATTTTGGCCTTCAGATGTGTTCAGGCCAGGACTCTTATCACACATGTGAAGTTTGGGGAAGATCAGACATTTTATGCCTGAGTTATAACAACTTTTATTCCCATGGCGAGACATCGAATTTCGTGACGGCGCCATGGACACGCCTTTTTACGAAAACTCAAGATCTTCACAATTTAACATCGCACAGGCCTTTAGATTAGACTGACCACAAAAAAAAATTGATGTCATAAAATTTCTAGGAGTAGTTCATCGCAGTTTAAAATATGTTACTTCCTGTTGCCAATAGGTGGCGCTATGACTATAACTGAATATGGGCATGTCAATCTGTTCATGTTAGGAGACTCATCAAACATGTGAAGTATGGGGGAGATTGGTCATTGTATGTCTGAGTTATAGCAACTTCCTGTTTCATGGCGAATCATCGAAATTCGCCAGGCCGCCACGGACACGCCTATTAACGAAAACTCAAAAGCTTTGCTATTTAACATCGCAAAGGCCTTCAGATTAGGCATACCAAATTTGGTGTTGATCTGAATGAATCTCTAGGAGGAGTTCGTTAAAATACAACGCATGGAAATGACAAAAATGACACAAAATTTGCTCATAATATTAGTAATAACCGACTTCCTGTTGGGTTTTGGATTTTGCTCCAAGAGACTTTTTTGTAGGTATTGGAGAGTTACATGTGTATACCGATTTTCATACATGTACATGAAACGTAGCTCGAGGCGCACACCGTTGAACGTGTATAGGTGGCGCTGTTGAGCCATTTTGCCACACCCACTTCTGAAACCCATATCAGACGTAAATTTTCGCCAGTTCTGAGGTGTGTGCAAAGTTTCATGACTTTTCGAGCATGTTTAGGCCCTCAAAAATGCGATTCATTTTGGAGAAGAAGAATAATAATAATAATAATAATAATAATAATAATAAAATAATAAACGGAGCAATTCCAAGAGGGTCCTCACACCATCGGTGCTCGGGCCCTAATAATAATAATAATAATAATAATAATAATAATAATAATAATAATAAACGGAGCAATTCCAAGAGGGTCCTCACACCATCGGTGCTCGGGCCCTAATAATAAACGGAGCAATTCCAAGAGGGTCCTCACACCATCGGTGCTCGGGCCCTAATAATAAAAAACAAAGCAGATACAAGAGGGTCCTCGCACCTCGGTGCTCGGGCCCTAATTAAAGCTGCAAGCAGCGATGAACGGGCCCTCGCACCCGAGCTCACCGGCAGCGAGTGGCTTTAGTTAATAGGTGAACGGTGAGAAATATGCGTTTAAACTCATAAATATAAGTAGAATATATCAATGTTTATTCCATATATGTGCCAATCTTCCTGTTGCCAGCAGGTGGCGCTATCATTATAATGGAATATTGGCCTTCAGATGTGTTCAGGGCAGGACTTTTATCGAACATGTGAGGTTTGGGGAGGATTGGACATTTTATGCCTGAGTTACAACAACATCCTATTTCATGGCGAAACAATGAAATTTGTCAGGCCGCCATGGACACGCCCTTTAACGAAACCTCAAGATCTTCGCAATTTAAGATCGCAAAAGGCTTTAGATTACACTGACCAAGTTTGGTGTTGATCTGAATAAATATCTAGGAGGAGTTCGTTAAAGTACAACCCCTGAAAATGGCCAAAACAACACTAATTTTGCAGAGAAAATTCCAAATAACTGACTTCCTGTTGGGATTCGGACTTCGTACCAAGAGACTTTTTCGTAGATATTGGTGTGTTACATATGTGTACCGATTTTTGTACATGTACGTGAAACATAGCTCAAGGCGCACTCCGTTTAAAGTGTATAGGTGGCGCTATTGAGCCATTTTGCCACACTCGATGGAATATTGGCTTTCAGATCTGTCCAGGCCAGGACCCTTATCACACAAGTGAAGTTTGGGCAAGATCGGACATTTTATGCCTGAGTTATAACATCTTATATTCCCATGGCGAGACATTGAACTTCATCACGGCGCCATGGACACACCTTTTAACAAAAACTCAAGATCTTCACAACTGAACATCACACAGGTCTTTAGATTAGACTGACCACAAAAAAGACATTGATGTCATAAAATTTCTAGGAGTAGTTTGTCGCAGTGTAAAATATGTAACTTCCTGTTGCCAATAGGTGGCGCTATGACTATAACTGAATATTGGCATGTAGATCTGTTCAGGTCAAGAGTCTTATCCAACATGTGAAGTTTGGGGCAGATTGGACATTGTATGTCTGAGTTACAGCAACTTCCTTTTTCATGGCGAAACATCGAAATTTGTCAGGCCGCCATGGACCCGCCCTTTAACGAAACCTCAAGTCCTTCGCAATTTATTATCGCAAAGGGCTTTAGATTACACTGACCAAGTTTGGTGTTGATCTGAATAAATCTCTAGGAGGAGTTCGTTAAAGTACAACCCCTGAAAATGGCAAAAACAACAGCAATTTTGAAGGGAAAATTCAAAATAACCGACTTCCTGTTGGGATCCGGATTTCGTACCAAGAGACTTTTTGTAGGTATTGGAGTGTTACATGTGTGTACCAATTTTTGTACATGTACGTGAAACATAGCTCGAGGCGCACTCCGTTGAAAGTGTATAGGTGGCGCTATAGAGCCATTCTGCCACACCCGGTGGAATATTGGGCTGAAGATCTGTTCAGGCCAGGACTCTTATCACACATGTGAAGTTTGGGGAAGATCGGACATCTTATGCCTGAGTTATAACATCTTTTATTCGCATGGCGAGACATCGAACTTCGTCGCGGCGCCATGAACAAGCCTTTAACGAAAACCCAAGATCTTCACAACTGAACATCGCACAGGCCTTTAGATTAGACTGACCACAAAAAAGACATTGATGTCATAAAATTTCTAGGAGTAGTTCGTCGCAGCGTAAAATATGTCACTTCCTGTTGCCAATAGGTGGCGCTATGACTATAACTGAATATGGGCATGTCAATCTGTTCAGGTTCGGAGTCTCATCAAACATGTGAAGTTTGGGGCAGATTGGTCATTGTATGTGTGAGTTATAGCAACTTCATTTTTCATGGCGAATCATCGAAATTCGCCAGGCCGCCACGGACACGCCCTTCAACGAAAAGTCAGGATCTTCGCAATTTAACATCGCAAAGGCCTTTAGATTAGGCATACCAAATTTGGTGTTGATTTGAAGAAATCTCTAGGAGGAGTTCGTTAAAATACAACACATGGAAATGACCAAAATTACACAAAATATGCTCATAATATTAAAAATAACCGACTTCCTGTTGGGTTTAGAATTTCGCTCCAAGAGTCTTTTTTGTAGGTATTGGTGTGTTACATATGTGTGCCAATTTTCGTGCATGTACGTGAAACATAGCTGGAAGGCTGTTGATTTTCTTGGTATAGGTGGCGCTGTCGAGCCATTTTGCCACACCCTCTTCTGAATCCTATATCAGACGAAAATTTTCACCAGGTTTGACGAGTGTGCAAAGTTTCATGACTTTTTGAGCATGTTAAAGCCCTCAAAAATGCGATTCATTCGGGAGAAGAAGAAGAAGAAGAAGAAGAATAATTAAAGCTGCAAGCAGCGATGAACGGGCCCTCGCACCCGGGCTCACCGCCATCGTGTGGCTTTAGTAAAAAGGTGAACGTTGAGAAATATGCATTTAATGTCCTAAATATAAGTGGAATATATCAAAGTATATCCCATATATGTGCCAATCTTACCGTTGCCAGCAGGTGGCGCTATCATAATGGAATATTGGCCTTCAGATGGTGTTCAGGCCAGGACTTCTTATCAAACATGTGAAGTTTTGGGGAAGATTGAACATTTTATGCTTGAGTTACAACAACTTCTCTTGCTGTGGCAAGACATCAAATTTTGTCATGGCGCCATGGAAACGCCCTTTAACAAAAACTCAAGATCTCCAAAAGTTAACATTGCACAGGCCTTTAGATTAGACTGACCACAAAATATATGTTAATCTCAAAAAAATTATAGGAGTAGTTTGTCGCAGCATAAAACATGTCACTTCCTGTTGCCAATAGGTGGCGCTAGGACTATAACTGAATGTGGGCATGTAGATCTGTTGAGGGCAGAAGTTTATCTAACATGTGAAGTTTGGGGCAGATTGGACATTGTATGACTGAGTTACAGCAACTCCTTTTTCATGGCGAAACATCGAAATTTGTCAGGCCGCCATGGACACGCCCTTTAACGAAATCTAAAGATCTTCGCAATTAACATCGCAAAGGGCTTTAGATTACACTGACCAGGTTTGGTGTTGATCTGAATAAATCTCTAGGAGGAGTTCGTTAAAGTACAACCCCTGAAAATGGCAAAACAACGCAATTTTGCAGAGAAAATTCTAAATAACCGACTTCCTGTTGGGATTCGGATTTCGTACCAAGAGACTTTTTTGTAGGTATTGGTGTGTTACATGTGTTTACCGATTTTTGTACATGTACGTGAAACATAGCTCGAGGCGCACTCTTGAAAATGTATAGGTGGCGCTATCGAGCCATTTTGCCACACCTGATGGGAATTTTGGCCTTCAGATGTTTCAGGCCAGGACTCTATCAACACATGTGAAGTTGGGGAAGATCGACATTTTATGCCTGAGTTATAACATCTTTTATTCCCATGGCGAGACATCGAAACTTCTGACGGCGCCAATGGACACCCTTTTAACGAAAACTCAAAATCTTCAAACTTAAACATCGCACAGGCCTTTAGATTAGACTGACCACAAAAAATACATTGATGTCATAAAATTTCTAGGAGTAGTTCATCGCAGTGTAAAATATGTCACTTCCTGTTCCAATAGGTTGGCGCTATGACTAAACTGAATATGGGCATGTCAAATCTGTTCAGGTCAGAGACTCATCAAACATGTGAAGTTTGGGGCAGATTGGTCATTGTATGTCTGAGTTATAGCAACTTCCTGTTTCATGGCGAATCATCGAAATTCG